>NC_135541.1:93594417-93894417 GCF_045843805.1 Urocitellus parryii
CCTTGATTCTTTAATGTCCATCTGGGTGGATTTATAATCAACTTTTCACAAGATATTTCTCAGAAATATACATTTTCTTGACATACATATTCATTTCTGAATTCTCAAAATGAACTTCAGTGGATATTGAATACTAACCCTAATATTTCTTCAGTAAGTGACCCAGTTTAACATCCATGAAAGTCTATTCATACGGGACGTGATGTGTATTTTGAAGTAAATTTTCATTCAAAATTGTTAAATTCCTATTTCTTCGTATCATAGGATGTATCATTTCATCCAATATTCACAAATTGACATGCATATGATTCACTTACATTCACTCCCTGTATCAGAACCCATGTATTTCTCCATGTTGCTTTACTTGCTTTTTCATGAGATTTCTTTTATAAAACATTACTTTTGAATTCCATCATCATTTTCGAAGCAAAACTCACAGTTTGGTGTAATTAGTAACCCTAATATTACCACTAGACGTACACCTACTTGGATTGAATGTTTATCTGAATACCAGATTTCATGTATTTTTTAAAATATCAATTCAATCCATTATTTAAAATAGTAACCAGTTATATTTTTTATTCACCCTATGGTCTATTCATGCATCATCTCTATATACGTAAACCCAGGGTGCACCTATTTTTATCCCCAAACTCGAAATGACAGGGTTTGAAAACATGCTCCCAGAAATGGTGGAAGAAATACACATGTCACATCCTCCCTGTATTCCTTTCATCACATCATCTTCTGGACACTCACCTTATGATTCTTCCAAAGCCTGATTTTAATGAGAGCATGGATTACTAAAATCATCTAAGTCCGCTTTGCCTATTGTTTTCAATATTCAATCCTATGGTGAGCGTACACTTGTTTCTTCCTAGGATAGTGTATTCAACCACCCCCCTGTTGAAAATATCCCTGATCTTATCACTCATTTTGTACTTTGCCCGATCTCCTAACATCCCAATTGATATCTATTTCCCCAAGTGCCTTGTTCTGACTGACTCTTCATGTGTGCTGACATTCCCATTTACACTCTAATAGAAATTCATTCGATTGCAAAAAGGGCCTTTTGCACAAATCCTAAACTCACTCTTCTTCCTTACCCTACACTGGAATCCTGTCTACCATCTCAATATCACTGGAAGTTCTCTTTCACATTCAGTGGTCCCAGGTCCAAGATCTTATGCCATTGTATATGGATTTAGAGGATTCACCTCTGCAGAACATAATTCAAAACTATGTATCCAAATCAAGGGCCCAACACCCTTGTGTGCTTCAGCTCTTACCTAGTTTTCACCTTCCATTCTTATAAATATCCCAGTTGCCCAATCCCCGTATTCATCCAGCAGAATGACTCCTAAGCCAAATCGAACCTGATATGACCCTGAAGCAGACTCTGTTCCCTCAATCTATTTTCACATAACAGCAGGTCCTGAGTTGATCTTGCCATACAGGTATGTAGGGAATCCTCCAGCTGCTGAGAAGCTCAAAGGTAGATGCAGAAATGATCCCTGGAGCCAATGTAGGCAGCTAGGTAGGACCTGTGAGGTCTAAAGTCATCTTCCATGGTCAACAACCCAGTGAGGATGAAGGGATGTGGCTGAATCAGCCTCTCTCTTCTCAATGCAGGGAAGATGGACACAATCAGGCCTGGGTGGGTTGCTGATCCCGGGCTCCTAGGGTATATAGACCTTTATGACTTGTGAAAATGTCACAGGAAGGTGGGGCAGCCTCCCTCTCATGGGACCCTTGGAAACAACTGTTAGGACAAAGTGGTTGCCAAGGCAGTGACCTCATTCACTTCCCTGAAGGAAGTGACCTCACCTCACTTCCTTGGTGATGGAACTCTCTGAACGTGGGATCCAGGAGGCGAGGCACCCAGAGGCAATTCCAGTCCCAGTGGGCTCCCTTGTGTTTTCTGTACCAAGGCCAGAGTCATTCTTTCTTGGCACCTGGTGATGTGTGGGTAGCCAAATGCCTTGAATGGTCTGAACAGGGGCCTTTCCTGAGAAAGAAGTGTTGGCTCATTGCTGGCTCCTGACAACTACACAGAGATGGCCAAGGAGACCAGAGCTGAGACAGGACCGGCCACTGCTGGGGAACAAATTTTCACCCACCAGTCAGAGGTCAGAGTGGATAGATGCAGACCAAATACAGGGGTGGTTTGTGTGTCTTAGTGGGTGTGTGTTTCAATTTGGCATTTTGTCTCATGTTCTGAGATCATGTAGGAAAAACGTGTTTGTTGTTGTTGTTGTTGTTGTTGTTTGTTGGTTTGAAATGGACTGTTAACTAGTGAGTCTTTCTATAGAGTCAGTGGATCCCACTGGGTTTGTGGTTAAAGAGAGTAGAGAGAAGAATGCAGCCGTGAATGTGTCCTGTCTAGTGGAAATCTTTGCAGGACTCCTCAAGGCCAATTGATGAATGGACTGCTGCTTGTCTTGCAGATGGGAAGCACCTACCAAGATCCCAAGTTCCTGTATTCTTCCAGAATTTTGGCCACTCTCTGAAGGGGTTCGTGTTTTTGTGAACAAGATGGGTACCACCTTCAAGCTCTGTGACAGGGCCATGGACTGGATTGCTGACGGGAATGCCAAGCATCTCAGAAAAGTAAAAATTAGCATGACTGGTAAGGATCTCTCTGGAGAATCCCTGCTTGCATAGATAGCCACCCAAGTTGCATGATTAGGAGCTGTCAGTGCCACAGTGTTCAATTAAAGAAAAGTTTTTCTCCAGGCTTCTTTCCTCCCTATTGTTCTGTTCCCCTGAATGTCAGGGAGGTGTTTGCCTTAGGGCACTCCTTTGGGAATCCTCCCGAAAACAGTTTCAAACGGAAAGGGAGAGGCCCAATCTGTGCCTTTTAGGTAAAGTGCTTTGTAAAGGCTGTGTCTGAATCAGACTCTTGGCCCTGTGTGTGGCTGTGAATTACATTCTCAGCACCCCAGGAAACTCAAGAAAAATCCCATGTGTCCATGCACATCTAAAAGGATGAAAAAGAAGTGTAATATTGGATGAAGTCTCTTGCCTTCCTCTGGTCAGGCTCCTGACACCGATGAAGTAAGAACAGGGATCCTCTGGGTCAAATGAGTTGTTGCAAGCCATCCAGTAACTAGCACACAGGTGTTTGGGTGTTTTCATGAGTCCAGTACACATAAAGAATCTACCCCTGGCAGGCAGGAGGCCTCGAATTTGAGAAGCAGAGCAGTATTAACTACAGGCCCATTTTATCTATCCTGTTTCTCAGGAAGGGTGTCCAGGCCACCATGACATTTGGCACATGATGGGCATGAGACCTTACTTTGCACACCATCTTAGACTGCTCCCCCTATGGAAACCCCCAGCCAGAATGTTATGATGAGTATCTGTATGGAAGAAGAGGAGGGCCAAGTGGGAGTGTTTTTGTTAGAATAGTGGTCTTTTGTGTGGTGGTTGGAAAAGATGAGTGGGTCCACCTCAGCTTGAACTCTGGTGTGATGCCATTAGAGACTCAGGAGATTCCTCAACCCTTAATGGCTCGTGAATGAATCAAAACCCACAGTGCCAACTTCTTCATTCTTGAAATATGGCTAGGCCAATAACATGAAGGTTTTGAGAATCCCATGACCAGAAATCCCTGGAGAACCTTTAGATCTCCTGTTGCTCATCATGACTGAACCCGCCATTGCCGTTTTTGACTGAGTGGAATTCATGACCATGGTGAAGAACAGAGATGTCAGTGAGTAGGAGCCAGCAGGGAACTGGGTCTGGAGCAATGGAGTGCAGGTGTGTGACCAACATCTGTGGTGAGCCCCTGTGGTTCTGTCATTGGTATCCAAATGACATGTGACTGACAAGGTGCAGCCAGCAGACCCTAAAATGTAAAGGCATGTTGTTGTGGGGAGAGGATCTGGTGCGATGCTCAGAATCAAGTTGCTACGCTCAAGTGGGAAAGATATATGGGGTAGCAGCCCAGTTTGTGTTTTTTCCGTCAGACCCTGACTCACCCCACGTGACAGAGCTCCCTCCAGCACTGCGTCCCGGTTGACCTTTATGTATTTCAAAAACAAACACCAAATTTCCAGGGAAGCTGCAAGAAATGCCATTAAAACTGGACTGTGAGCCAAAGGCTTCACAATCCCCCCAGGGAGACACTCATACCCCAATGGCCACAGTTACCTACAAAGAGAGGATTCAGCTCTGCTGCCTCCTGTTCGTATTGGGAAATAGGAAACCATGTCCTCCTGTTCACATAGACTGAGACCAAGCTTTCCTGGTCTCACTGCAAAGGAAGCTAAAGCACAAAGCTATATTTCTAGTGCACAAATGTCAGAGGCAGATAGTCAAGAAGTCATTAGGCCAGCAAAGTTCCATGTTTGTGGAATGTTTACCCTGTCCCCTACCATTGGGATCTCTTGTGCCACACCCAAGTTTGTGAGCTCCTCAGAATTTCCAATTCCAGATATGTATTCACAGATTTTGTTCCTCTTCTCCTCTCATTGTGTCTTATTTGGGGTGATAGTAATGTGAAGGCATTGTGGTGGATGACAGTGGAAGATTGTTATGTGGCACGTGTTCGCATATATCTTAGACTCGTTTTTCATTTTGCCCTTTGAAATATTGAATCTCTGTGTCAATACTTATACTACCTTGATTCTTTAATGTCCATCTGGGTGGATTTATAATCAACTTTTCACAAGATATTTCTCAGAAATATACATTTTCTTGACATACATATTCATTTCTGAATTCTCAAAATGAACTTCAGTGAATATTGAGTACTAACCCTAATATTTCTTCAGTAAGTGACCCAGTTTAACATCCATGAAAGTCTATTCATACGGGACGTGATGTGTATTTTGAAGTAAATTTTCATTCAAAATTGTTAAATTCCTATTTCTTCGTATCATAGGATGTATCATTTCATCCAATATTCACAAATTGACATGCATATGATTCACTTACATTCACTCCCTGTATCAGAACCCATGTATTTCTCCATGTTGCTTTACTTGCTTTTTCATGAGATTTCTTTTATAAAACATTACTTTTGAATTCCATCATCATTTTCGAAGCAAAACTCACAGTTTGGTGTAATTAGTAACCCTAACATTACCACTAGACGTACACCTACTTGGATTGAATGTTTATCTGAATACCAGATTTCATGTATTTTTTAAAATATCAGTTCAATCCATTATTTAAAATAGTAACCAGTTATATTTTTTATTCACCCTATGGTCTATTCATGCATCATCTCTATATACGTAAACCCAGGGTGCACCTATTTTTATCCCCAAACTCTAAATGACAGGGTTTGAAAACATGCTCCCAGAAATGGTGGAAGAAATACACATGTCACCTCCTCCCTGTATTCCTTTCATCACATCATCTTCTGGACACTCACCTTATGATTCTTCCAAAGCCTGATTTTAATGAGAGCATGGATTACTAAAATCATCTAAGTCCGCTTTGCCTATTGTTTTCAATATTCAATCCTATGGTGAGCGTACACTTGTTTCTTCCTAGGATAGTGTATTCAACCACCCCCCTGTTGAAAATATCCCTGATCTTATCACTCATTTTGTACTTTGCCCGATCTCCTAACATCCCAATTGATATCTATTTCCCCAAGTGCCTTGTTCTGACTGACTCTTCATGTGTGCTGACATTCCCATTTACACTCTAATAGAAATTCATTCGATTGCAAAAAGGGCCTTTTGCACAAATCCTAAACTCACTCTTCTTCCTTACCCTACACTGGAATCCTGTCTACCATCTCAATATCACTGGAAGTTCTCTTTCACATTCAGTGGTCCCAGGTCCAAGATCTTATGCCATTGTATATGGATTTAGAGGATTCACCTCTGCAGAACATAATTCAAAACTATGTATCCAAATCAAGGGCCCAACACCCTTGTGTGCTTCAGCTCTTACCTAGTTTTCACCTTCCATTCTTATAAATATCCCAGTTGCCCAATCCCCGTATTCATCCAGCAGAATGACTCCTAAGCCAAATCGAACCTGATATGACCCTGAAGCAGACTCTGTTCCCTCAATCTATTTTCACATAACAGCAGGTCCTGAGTTGATCTTGCCATACAGGTATGTAGGGAATCCTCCAGCTGCTGAGAAGCTCAAAGGTAGATGCAGAAATGATCCCTGGAGCCAATGTAGGCAGCTAGGTAGGACCTGTGAGGTCTAAAGTCATCTTCCATGGCCAACAACCCAGTGAGGATGAAGGGATGTGGCTGAATCAGCCTCTCTCTTCTCAATGCAGGGAAGATGGACACAATCAGGCCTGGGTGGGTTGCTGATCCCGGGCTCCTAGGGTATATAGACCTTTATGACTTGTGAAAATGTCACAGGAAGGTGGGGCAGCCTCCCTCTCATGGGACCCTTGGAAACAACTGTTAGGACAAAGTGGTTGCCAAGGCAGTGACCTCATTCACTTCCCTGAAGGAAGTGACCTCACCTCACTTCCTTGGTGATGGAACTCTCTGAACGTGGGATCCAGGAGGCGAGGCACCCAGAGGCAATTCCAGTCCCAGTGGGCTCCCTTGTGTTTTCTGTACCAAGGCCAGAGTCATTCTTTCTTGGCACCTGGTGATGTGTGGGTAGCCAAATGCCTTGAATGGTCTGAACAGGGGCCTTTCCTGAGAAAGAAGTGTTGGCTCATTGCTGGCTCCTGACAACTACACAGAGATGGCCAAGGAGACCAGAGCTGAGACAGGACCGGCCACTGCTGGGGAACAAATTTTCACCCACCAGTCAGAGGTCAGAGTGGATAGATGCAGACCAAATTCAGGGGTGGTTTGTGTGTCTTCGTGGGTGTGTGTTTCAATTTGGCATTTTGTCTCATGTTCTGAGATCATGTAGGAAAAACGTGTTTGTTGTTGTTGTTGTTTGTTGGTTTGAAATGGACTGTTAACTAGTGAGTCTTTCTATAGAGTCAGTGGATCCCACTGGGTTTGTGGTTAAAGAGAGTAGAGAGAAGAATGCAGCCGTGAATGTGTCCTGTCTAGTGGAAATCTTTGCAGGACTCCTCAAGGCCAATTGATGAATGGACTGCTGCTTGTCTTGCAGATGGGAAGCACCTACCAAGATCCCAAGTTCCTGTATTCTTCCAGAATTTTGGCCACTCTCTGAAGGGGTTCGTGTTTTTGTGAACAAGATGGGTACCACCTTCAAGCTCTGTGACAGGGCTATGGACTGGATTGCTGACGGGAATGCCAAGCATCTCAGAAAAGTAAAAATTAGCATGACTGGTAAGGATCTCTCTGGAGAATCCCTGCTTGCATAGATAGCCACCCAAGTTGCATGATTAGGAGCTGTCAGTGCCACAGTGTTCAATTAAAGAAAAGTTTTTCTCCAGGCTTCTTTCCTCCCTATTGTTCTGTTCCCCTGAATGTCAGGGAGGTGTTTGCCTTAGGGCACTCCTTTGGGAATCCTCCCGAAAACAGTTTCAAACGGAAAGGAAGAGGCCCAATCTGTGCCTTTTAGGTAAAGTGCTTTGTAAAGGCTGTGTCTGAATCAGACTCTTGGCCCTGTGTGTGGCTGTGAATTACATTCTCAGCACCCCAGGAAACTCAAGAAAAATCCCATGTGTCCATGCACATCTAAAAGGATGAAAAAGAAGTGTAATATTGGATGAAGTCTCTTGCCTTCCTCTGGTCAGGCTCCTGACACCGATGAAGTAAGAACAGGGATCCTCTGGGTCAAGTGAGTTGTTGCAAGCCATCCAGTAACTAGCACACACGTGTTTGTGTGTTTTCATGAGTCCAGTACACATAAAGAATCTACCCCTGGCAGGCAGGAGGCCTCGAATTTGAGAAGCAGAGCAGTATTAACTACAGGCCCATTTTATCTATCCTGTTTCTCAGGAAGGGTGTCCAGGCCACCATGACATTTGGCACATGATGGGCATGAGACCTTACTTTGCACACCATCTTAGACTGCTCCCCCTATGGAAACCCCCAGCCAGAATGTTATGATGAGTATCTGTATGGAAGAAGAGGAGGGCCAAGTGGGAGTGTTTTTGTTAGAATAGTGGTCTTTTGTGTGGTGGTTGGAAAAGATGAGTGGGTCCACCTCAGCTTGAACTCTGGTGTGATGCCATTAGAGACTCAGGAGATTCCTCAACCCTTAATGGCTCGTGAATGAATCAAAACCCACAGTGCCAACTTCTTCATTCTTGAGATATGGCTAGGCCAATAACATGAAGGTTTTGAGAATCCCATGACCAGAAATCCCTGGAGAACCTTTAGATCTCCTGTTGCTCATCATGACTGAACCCGCCATTGCCGTTTTTGACTGAGTGGAATTCATGACCATGGTGAAGAACAGAGATGTCAGTGAGTAGGAGCCAGCAGGGAACTGGGTCTGGAGCAATGGAGTGCAGGTGTGTGACCAACATCTGTGGTGAGCCCCTGTGGTTCTGTCATTGGTATCCAAATGACATGTGACTGACAAGGTGCAGCCAGCAGACCCTAAAATGTAAAGGCATGTTGTTGTGGGGAGAGGATCTGGTGCGATGCTCAGAATCAAGTTGCTACGCTCAAGTGGGAAAGATATATGGGGTAGCAGCCCAGTTTGTGTTTTTTCCGTCAGACCCTGACTCACCCCACGTGACAGAGCTCCCTCCAGCACTGCGTCCCGGTTGACCTTTATGTATTTCAAAAACAAACACCAAATTTCCAGGGAAGCTGCAAGAAATGCCATTAAAACTGGACTGTGAGCCAAAGGCTTCACAATCCCCCCAGGGAGACACTCATACCCCAATGGCCACAGTTACCTACAAAGAGAGGATTCAGCTCTGCTGCCTCCTGTTCGTATTGGGAAATAGGAAACCATGTCCTCCTGTTCACATAGACTGAGACCAAGCTTTCCTGGTCTCACTGCAAAGGAAGCTAAAGCACAAAGCTATATTTCTAGTGCACAAATGTCAGAGGCAGATAGTCAAGAAGTCATTAGGCCAGCAAAGTTCCATGTTTGTGGAATGTTTACCCTGTCCCCTACCATTGGGATCTCTTGTGCCACACCCAAGTTTGTGAGCTCCTCAGAATTTCCAATTCCAGATATGTATTCACAGATTTTGTTCCTCTTCTCCTCTCATTGTGTCTTATTTGGGGTGATAGTAATGTCAAGGCATTGTGGTGGATGACAGTGGAAGATTGTTATGTGGCACGTGTTCGCATATATCTTAGACTCGTTTTTCATTTTGCCCTTTGAAATATTGAATCTCTGTGTCAATACTTATACTACCTTGATTCTTTAATGTCCATCTGGGTGGATTTATAATCAACATTTCACAAGATATTTCTCAGAAATATACATTTTCTTGACATACATATTCATTTCTGAATTCTCAAAATGAACTTCAGTGGATATTGAGTACTAACCCTAATATTTCTTCAGTAAGTGACCCAGTTTAACATCCATGAAACTCTATTCATACGGGACGTGATGTGTATTTTGAAGTAAATTGTCATTCAAAATTGTTAAATTCCTATTTCTTCGTATCATAGGATGTATCATTTCATCCAATATTCACAAATTGACATGCATATGATTCACTTACATTCACTCCCTGTATCAGAACCCATGTATTTCTCCATGTTGCTTTACTTGCTTTTTCATGAGATTTCTTTTATAAAACATTACTTTTGAATTCCATCATCATTTTCGAAGCAAAACTCACAGTTTGGTGTAATTAGTAACCCTAATATTACCACTAGACGTACACCTACTGGGATTGAATGTTTATCTGAATACCAGATTTCATGTTTTTTTAAAATATCAGTTCAATCCATTATTTAAAATAGTAACCAGTTATATTTTTTATTCACCCTATGGTCTATTCATGCATCATCTCTATATACGTAAACCCAGGGTGCACCTATTTTTATCCCCAAACTCGAAATGACAGGGTTTGAAAACATGCTCCCAGAAATGGTGGAAGAAATACACATGTCACCTCCTCCCTGTATTCCTTTCATCACATCATCTTCTGGACACTCACCTTATGATTCTTCCAAAGCCTGATTTTAATGAGAGCATGGATTACTAAAATCATCTAAGTCCGCTTTGCCTATTGTTTTCAATATTCAATCCTATGGTGAGCGTACACTTGTTTCTTCCTAGGATAGTGTATTCAACCACCCCCCTGTTGAAAATATCCCTGATCTTATCACTCATTTTGTACTTTGCCCGATCTCCTAACATCCCAATTGATATCTATTTCCCCAAGTGCCTTGTTCTGACTGACTCTTCATGTGTGCTGACATTCCCATTTACACTCTAATAGAAATTCATTCGATTGCAAAAAGGGCCTTTTGCACAAATCCTAAACTCACTCTTCTCCCTTACCCTACACTGGAATCCTGTCTACCATCTCAATATCACTGGAAGTTCTCTTTCACATTCAGTGGTCCCAGGTCCAAGATCTTATGCCATTGTATATGGATTTAGAGGATTCACCTCTGCAGAACATAATTCAAAACTATGTATCCAAATCAAGGGCCCAACACCCTTGTGTGCTTCAGCTCTTACCTAGTTTTCACCTTCCATTCTTATAAATATCCCAGTTGCCCAATCCCCGTATTCATCCAGCAGAATGACTCCTAAGCCAAATCGAACCTGATATGACCCTGAAGCAGACTCTGTTCCCTCAATCTATTTTCACATAACAGCAGGTCCTGAGTTGATCTTGCCATACAGGTATGTAGGGAATCCTCCAGCTGCTGAGAAGCTCAAAGGTAGATGCAGAAATGATCCCTGGAGCCAATGTAGGCAGCTAGGTAGGACCTGTGAGGTCTAAAGTCATCTTCCATGGCCAACAACCCAGTGAGGATGAAGGGATGTGGCTGAATCAGCCTCTCTCTTCTCAATGCAGGGAAGATGGACACAATCAGGCCTGGGTGGGTTGCTGATCCCGGGCTCCTAGGGTATATAGACCTTTATGACTTGTGAAAATGTCACAGGAAGTTGGGGCAGCCTCCCTCTCATGGGACCCTTGGAAACAACTGTTAGGACAAAGTGGTTGCCAAGGCAGTGACCTCATTCACTTCCCTGAAGGAAGTGACCTCACCTCACTTCCTTGGTGATGGAACTCTCTGAACGTGGGATCCAGGAGGCGAGGCACCCAGAGGCAATTCCAGTCCCAGTGGGCTCCCTTGTGTTTTCTGTACCAAGGCCAGAGTCATTCTTTCTTGGCACCTGGTGATGTGTGGGTAGCCAAATGCCTTGAATGGTCTGAACAGGGGCCTTTCCTGAGAAAGAAGTGTTGGCTCATTGCTGGCTCCTGACAACTACACAGAGATGGCCAAGGAGACCAGAGCTGAGACAGGACCGGCCACTGCTGGGGAACAAATTTTCACCCACCAGTCAGAGGTCAGAGTGGATAGATGCAGACCAAATACAGGGGTGGTTTGTGTGTCTTAGTGGGTGTGTGTTTCAATTTGGCATTTTGTCTCATGTTCTGAGATCATGTAGGAAAAACGTGTTTGTTGTTGTTGTTGTTGTTGTTGTTGTTTTTGTTGGTTTGAAATGGACTGTTAACTAGTGAGTCTTTCTATAGAGTCAGTGGATCCCACTGGGTTTGTGGTTAAAGAGAGTAGAGAGAAGAATGCAGCCGTGAATGTGTCCTGTCTAGTGGAAATCTTTGCAGGACTCCTCAAGGCCAATTGATGAATGGACTGCTGCTTGTCTTGCAGATGGGAAGCACCTACCAAGATCCCAAGTTCCTGTATTCTTCCAGAATTTTGGCCACTCTCTGAAGGGGTTCGTGTTTTTGTGAACAAGATGGGTACCACCTTCAAGCTCTGTGACAGGGCCATGGACTGGATTGCTGACGGGAATGCCAAGCATCTCAGAAAAGTAAAAATTAGCATGACTGGTAAGGATCTCTCTGGAGAATCCCTGCTTGCATAGATAGCCACCCAAGTTGCATGATTAGGAGCTGTCAGTGCCACAGTGTTCAATTAAAGAAAAGTTTTTCTCCAGGCTTCTTTCCTCCCTATTGTTCTGTTCCCCTGAATGTCAGGGAGGTGTTTGCCTTAGGGCACTCCTTTGGGAATCCTCCCGAAAACAGTTTCAAACGGAAAGGAAGAGGCCCAATCTGTGCCTTTTAGGTCAAGTGCTTTGTAAAGGCTGTGTCTGAATCAGACTCTTGGCCCTGTGTGTGGCTGTGAATTACATTCTGAGCACCCCAGGAAACTCAAGAAAAATCCCATGTGTCCATGCACATCTAAAAGGATGAAAAAGAAGTGTAATATTGGATGAAGTCTCTTGCCTTCCTCTGGTCAGGCTCCTGACACCGATGAAGTAAGAACAGGGATCCTCTGGGTCAAATGAGTTGTTGCAAGCCATCCAGTAACTAGCACACAGGTGTTTGGGTGTTTTCATGAGTCCAGTACACATAAAGAATCTACCCCTGGCAGGCAGGAGGCCTCGAATTTGAGAAGCAGAGCAGTATTAACTACAGGCCCATTTTATCTATCCTGTTTCTCAGGAAGGGTGTCCAGGCCACCATGACATTTGGCACATGATGGGCATGAGACCTTACTTTGCACACCATCTTAGACTGCTCCCCCTATGGAAACCCCCAGCCAGAATGTTATGATGAGTATCTGTATGGAAGAAGAGGAGGGCCAAGTGGGAGTGTTTTTGTTAGAATAGTGGTCTTTTGTGTGGTGGTTGGAAAAGATGAGTGGGTCCACCTCAGCTTGAACTCTGGTGTGATGCCATTAGAGACTCAGGAGATTCCTCAACCCTTAATGGCTCGTGAATGAATCAAAACCCACAGTGCCAACTTCTTCATTCTTGAAATATGGCTAGGCCAATAACATGAAGGTTTTGAGAATCCCATGACCAGAAATCCCTGGAGAACCTTTAGATCTCCTGTTGCTCATCATGACTGAACCCGCCATTGCCGTTTTTGACTGAGTGGAATTCATGACCATGGTGAAGAACAGAGATGTCAGTGAGTAGGAGCCAGCAGGGAACTGGGTCTGGAGCAATGGAGTGCAGGTGTGTGACCAACATCTGTGGTGAGCCCCTGTGGTTCTGTCATTGGTATCCAAATGACATGTGACTGACAAGGTGCAGCCAGCAGACCCTAAAATGTAAAGGCATGTTGTTGTGGGAGAGGATCTGGTGCGATGCTCAGAATCAAGTTGCTATGCTCAAGTGGGAAAGATATATGGGGTAGCAGCCCAGTTTGTGTTTTTTCCGTCAGACCCTGACTCACCCCACGTGACAGAGCTCCCTCCAGCACTGCGTCCCGGTTGACCTTTATGTATTTCAAAAACAAACACCAAATTTCCAGGGAAGCTGCAAGAAATGCCATTAAAACTGACCTGTGAGCCAAAGGCTTCACAATCCCCCCAGGGAGACACTCATACCCCAATGGCCACAGTTACCTACAAAGAGAGGATTCAGCTCTGCTGCCTCCTGTTTCGTATTGGGAAATAGGAAACCATGTCCTCCTGTTCACATAGACTGAGACCAAGCTTTCCTGGTCTCACTGCAAAGGAAGCTAAAGCACAAAGCTATATTTCTAGTGCACAAATGTCAGAGGCAGATAGTCAAGAAGTCATTAGGCCAGCAAAGTTCCATGTTTGTGGAATGTTTACCCTGTCCCCTACCATTGGGATCTCTTGTGCCACACCCAAGTTTGTGAGCTCCTCAGAATTTCCAATTCCAGATATGTATTCACAGATTTTGTTCCTCTTCTCCTCTCATTGTGTCTTATTTGGGGTGATAGTAATGTGAAGGCATTGTGGTGGATGACAGTGGAAGATTGTTATGTGGCACGTGTTCGCATATATCTTAGACTCGTTTTTCATTTTGCCCTTTGAAATATTGAATCTCTGTGTCAATACTTATACTACCTTGATTCTTTAATGTCCATCTGGGTGGATTTATAATCAACTTTTCACAAGATATTTCTCAGAAATATACATTTTCTTGACATACATATTTATTTCTGAATTCTCAAAATGAACTTCAGTGGATATTGAGTACTAACCCTAATATTTCTTCAGTAAGTGACCCAGTTTAACATCCATGAAACTCTATTCATACGGGACGTGATGTGTATTTTGAAGTAAATTGTCATTCAAAATTGTTAAATTCCTATTTCTTCGTATCATAGGATGTATCATTTCATCCAATATTCACAAATTGACATGCATATGATTCACTTACATTCACTCCCTGTATCAGAACCCATGTATTTCTCCATGTTGCTTTACTTGCTTTTTCATGAGATTTCTTTTATAAAACATTACTTTTGAATTCCATCATCATTTTCGAAGCAAAACTCACAGTTTGGTGTAATTAGTAACCCTAATATTACCACTAGACGTACACCTACTTGGATAGAATGTTTATCTGAATACCAGATTTCATGTATTTTTTAAAATATCAGTTCAATCCATTATTTAAAATAGTAACCAGTTATATTTTTTATTCACCCTATGGTCTATTCATGCATCATCTCTATATACGTAAACCCAGGGTGCACCTATTTTTATCCCCAAACTCGAAATGACAGGGTTTGAAAACATGCTCCCAGAAATGGTGGAAGAAATACACATGTCACCTCCTCCCTGTATTCCTTTCATCACATCATCTTCTGGACACTCACCTTATGATTCTTCCAAAGCCTGATTTTAATGAGAGCATGGATTACTAAAATCATCTAAGTCCGCTTTGCCTATTGTTTTCAATATTCAATCCTATGGTGAGCGTACACTTGTTTCTTCCTAGGATAGTGTATTCAACCACCCCCCTGTTGAAAATATCCGTGATCTTATCACTCATTTTGTACTTTGCCCGATCTCCTAACATCCCAATTGATATCTATTTCCCCAAGTGCCTTGTTCTGACTGACTCTTCATGTGTGCTGACATTCCCATTTACACTCTAATAGAAATTCATTCGATTGCAAAAAGGGCCTTTTGCACAAATCCTAAACTCACTCTTCTTCCTTACCCTACACTGGAATCCTGTCTACCATCTCAATATCACTGGAAGTTCTCTTTCACATTCAGTGGTCCCAGGTCCAAGATCTTATGCCATTGTATATGGATTTAGAGGATTCACCTCTGCAGAACATAATTCAAAACTATGTATCCAAATCAAGGGCCCAACACCCTTGTGTGCTTCAGCTCTTACCTAGTTTTCACCTTCCATTCTTATAAATATCCCAGTTGCCCAATCCCCGTATTCATCCAGCAGAATGACTCCTAAGCCAAATCAAACCTGATATGACCCTGAAGCAGACTCTGTTCCCTCAATCTATTTTCACATAACAGCAGGTCCTGAGTTGATCTTGCCATACAGGTATGTAGGGAATCCTCCAGCTGCTGAGAAGCTCAAAGGTAGATGCAGAAATGATCCCTGGAGCCAATGTAGGCAGCTAGGTAGGACCTGTGAGGTCTAAAGTCATCTTCCATGGCCAACAACCCAGTGAGGATGAAGGGATGTGGCTGAATCAGCCTCTCTCTTCTCAATGCAGGGAAGATGGACACAATCAGGCCTGGGTGGGTTGCTGATCCCGGGCTCCTAGGGTATATAGACCTTTATGACTTGTGAAAATGTCACAGGAAGGTGGGGCAGCCTCCCTCTCATGGGACCCTTGGAAACAACTGTTAGGACAAAGTGGTTGCCAAGGCAGTGACCTCATTCACTTCCCTGAAGGAAGTGACCTCACCTCACTTCCTTGGTGATGGAACTCTCTGAACGTGGGATCCAGGAGGCGAGGCACCCAGAGGCAATTCCAGTCCCAGTGGGCTCCCTTGTTTTTTCTGTACCAAGGCCAGAGTCATTCTTTCTTGGCACCTGGTGATGTGTGGGTAGCCAAATGCCTTGAATGGTCTGAACAGGGGCCTTTCCTGAGAAAGAAGTGTTGGCTCATTGCTGGCTCCTGACAACTACACAGAGATGGCCAAGGAGACCAGAGCTGAGACAGGACCGGCCACTGCTGGGGAACAAATTTTCACCCACCAGTCAGAGGTCAGAGTGGATAGATGCAGACCAAATACAGGGGTGGTTTGTGTGTCTTAGTGGGTGTGTGTTTCAATTTGGCATTTTGTCTCATGTTCTGAGATCATGTAGGAAAAACGTGTTTGTTGTTGTTGTTGTTGTTGTTTGTTGGTTTGAAATGGACTGTTAACTAGTGAGTCTTTCTATAGAGTCAGTGGATCCCACTGGGTTTGTGGTTAAAGAGAGTAGAGAGAAGAATGCAGCCGTGAATGTGTCCTGTCTAGTGGAAATCTTTGCAGGACTCCTCAAGGCCAATTGATGAATGGACTGCTGCTTGTCTTGCAGATGGGAAGCACCTACCAAGATCCCAAGTTCCTGTATTCTTCCAGAATTTTGGCCACTCTCTGAAGGGGTTCGTGTTTTTGTGAACAAGATGGGTACCACCTTCAAGCTCTGTGACAGGGCCATGGACTGGATTGCTGACGGGAATGCCAAGCATCTCAGAAAAGTAAAAATTAGCATGACTGGTAAGGATCTCTCTGGAGAATCCCTGCTTGCATAGATAGCCACCCAAGTTGCATGATTAGGAGCTGTCAGTGCCACAGTGTTCAATTAAAGAAAAGTTTTTCTCCAGGCTTCTTTCCTCCCTATTGTTCTGTTCCCCTGAATGTCAGGGAGGTGTTTGCCTTAGGGCACTCCTTTGGGAATCCTCCCGAAAACAGTTTCAAACGGAAAGGAAGAGGCCCAATCTGTGCCTTTTAGGTCAAGTGCTTTGTAAAGGCTGTGTCTGAATCAGACTCTTGGCCCTGTGTGTGGCTGTGAATTACATTCTGAGCACCCCAGGAAACTCAAGAAAAATCCCATGTGTCCATGCACATCTAAAAGGATGAAAAAGAAGTGTAATATTGGATGAAGTCTCTTGCCTTCCTCTGGTCAGGCTCCTGACACCGATGAAGTAAGAACAGGGATCCTCTGGGTCAAATGAGTTGTTGCAAGCCATCCAGTAACTAGCACACAGGTGTTTGGGTGTTTTCATGAGTCCAGTACACATAAAGAATCTACCCCTGGCAGGCAGGAGGCCTCAAATTTGAGAAGCAGAGCAGTATTAACTACAGGCCCATTTTATCTATCCTGTTTCTCAGGAAGGGTGTCCAGGCCACCATGACATTTGGCACATGATGGGCATGAGACCTTACTTTGCACACCATCTTAGACTGCTCCCCCTATGGAAACCCCCAGCCAGAATGTTATGATGAGTATCTGTATGGAAGAAGAGGAGGGCCAAGTGGGAGTGTTTTTGTTAGAATAGTGGTCTTTTGTGTGGTGGTTGGAAAAGATGAGTGGGTCCACCTCAGCTTGAACTCTGGTGTGATGCCATTAGAGACTCAGGAGATTCCTCAACCCTTAATGGCTCGTGAATGAATCAAAACCCACAGTGCCAACTTCTTCATTCTTGAAATATGGCTAGGCCAATAACATGAAGGTTTTGAGAATCCCATGACCAGAAATCCCTGGAGAACCTTTAGATCTCCTGTTGCTCATCATGACTGAACCCGCCATTGCCGTTTTTGACTGAGTGGAATTCATGACCATGGTGAAGAACAGAGATGTCAGTGAGTAGGAGCCAGCAGGGAACTGGGTCTGGAGCAATGGAGTGCAGGTGTGTGACCAAAATCTGTGGTGAGCCCCTGTGGTTCTGTCATTGGTATCCAAATGACATGTGACTGACAAGGTTCAGCCAGCAGACCCTAAAATGTAAAGGCATGTTGTTGTGGGGAGAGGATCTGGTGCGATGCTCAGAATCAAGTTGCTACGCTCAAGTGGGAAAGATATATGGGGTAGCAGCCCAGTTTGTGTTTTTTCCGTCAGACCCTGACTCACCCCACGTGACAGAGCTCCCTCCAGCACTGCGTCCCGGTTGACCTTTATGTATTTCAAAAACAAACACCAAATTTCCAGGGAAGCTGCAAGAAATGCCATTAAAACTGGACTGTGAGCCAAAGGCTTCACAATCCCCCCAGGGAGACACTCATACCCCAATGGCCACAGTTACCTACAAAGAGAGGACTCAGCTCTGCTGCCTCCTGTTCGTATTGGGAAATAGGAAACCATGTCCTCCTGTTCACATAGACTGAGACCAAGCTTTCCTGGTCTCACTGCAAAGGAAGCTAAAGCACAAAGCTATATTTCTAGTGCACAAATGTCAGAGGCAGATAGTCAAGAAGTCATTAGGCCAGCAAAGTTCCATGTTTGTGGAATGTTTACCCTGTCCCCTACCATTGGGATCTCTTGTGCCACACCCAAGTTTGTGAGCTCCTCAGAATTTCCAATTCCAGATATGTATTCACAGATTTTGTTCCTCTTCTCCTCTCATTGTGTCTTATTTGGGGTGATAGTAATGTCAAGGCATTGTGGTGGATGACAGTGGAAGATTGTTATGTGGCACGTGTTCGCATATATCTTAGACTCGTTTTTCATTTTGCCCTTTGAAATATTGAATCTCTGTGTCAATACTTATACTACCTTGATTCTTTAATGTCCATCTGGGTAGATTTATAATCAACTTTTCACAAGATATTTCTCAGAAATATACATTTTCTTGACATACATATTCATTTCTGAATTCTCAAAATGAACTTCAGTGGATATTGAGTACTAACCCTAATATTTCTTCAGTAAGTGACCCAGTTTAACATCCATGAAACTCTATTCATACGGGACGTGATGTGTATTTTGAAGTAAATTGTCATTCAAAATTGTTAAATTCCTATTTCTTCGTATCATAGGATGTATCATTTCATCCAATATTCACAAATTGACATGCATATGATTCACTTACATTCACTCCCTGTATCAGAACCCATGTATTTCTCCATGTTGCTTTACTTGCTTTTTCATGAGATTTCTTTTATAAAACATTACTTTTGAATTCCATCATCATTTTCGAAGCAAAACTCACAGTTTGGTGTAATTAGTAACCCTAATATTACCACTAGACGTACACCTACTTGGATAGAATGTTTATCTGAATACCAGATTTCATGTATTTTTTAAAATATCAGTTCAATCCATTATTTAAAATAGTAACCAGTTATATTTTTTATTCACCCTATGGTCTATTCATGCATCATCTCTATATACGTAAACCCAGGGTGCACCTATTTTTATCCCCAAACTCGAAATGACAGGGTTTGAAAACATGCTCCCAGAAATGGTGGAAGAAATACACATGTCACCTAATCCCTGTATTCCTTTCATCACATCATCTTCTGGACACTCACCTTATGATTCTTCCAAAGCCTGATTTTAATGAGAGCATGGATTACTAAAATCATCTAAGTCCGCTTTGCCTATTGTTTTCAATATTCAATCCTATGGTGAGCGTACACTTGTTTCTTCCTAGGATAGTGTATTCAACCACCCCCCTGTTGAAAATATCCCTGATCTTATCACTCATTTTGTACTTTGCCCGATCTCCTAACATCCCAATTGATATCTATTTCCCCAAGTGCCTTGTTCTGACTGACTCTTCATGTGTGCTGACATTCCCATTTACACTCTAATAGAAATTCATTCGATTGCAAAAAGGGCCTTTTGCACAAATCCTAAACTCACTCTTCTTCCTTACCCTACACTGGAATCCTGTCTACCATCTCAATATCACTGGAAGTTCTCTTTCACATTCAGTGGTCCCAGGTCCAAGATCTTATGCCATTGTATATGGATTTAGAGGATTCACCTCTGCAGAACATAATTCAAAACTATGTATCCAAATCAAGGGCCCAACACCCTTGTGTGCTTCAGCTCTTACCTAGTTTTCACCTTCCATTCTTATAAATATCCCAGTTGCCCAATCCCCGTATTCATCCAGCAGAATGACTCCTAAGCCAAATCGAACCTGATATGACCCTGAAGCAGACTCTGTTCCCTCAATCTATTTTCACATAACAGCAGGTCCTGAGTTGATCTTGCCATACAGGTATGTAGGGAATCCTCCAGCTGCTGAGAAGCTCAAAGGTAGATGCAGAAATGATCCCTGGAGCCAATGTAGGCAGCTAGGTAGGACCTGTGAGGTCTAAAGTCATCTTCCATGGCCAACAACCCAGTGAGGATGAAGGGATGTGGCTGAATCAGCCTCTCTCTTCTCAATGCAGGGAAGATGGACACAATCAGGCCTGGGTGGGTTGCTGATCCCGGGCTCCTAGGGTATATAGACCTTTATGACTTGTGAAAATGTCACAGGAAGGTGGGGCAGCCTCCCTCTCATGGGACCCTTGGAAACAACTGTTAGGACAAAGTGGTTGCCAAGGCAGTGACCTCATTCACTTCCCTGAAGGAAGTGACCTCACCTCACTTCCTTGGTGATGGAACTCTCTGAACGTGGGATCCAGGAGGCGAGGCACCCAGAGGCAATTCCAGTCCCAGTGGGCTCCCTTGTTTTTTCTGTACCAAGGCCAGAGTCATTCTTTCTTGGCACCTGGTGATGTGTGGGTAGCCAAATGCCTTGAATGGTCTGAACAGGGGCCTTTCCTGAGAAAGAAGTGTTGGCTCATTGCTGGCTCCTGACAACTACACAGAGATGGCCAAGGAGACCAGAGCTGAGACAGGACCGGCCACTGCTGGGGAACAAATTTTCACCCACCAGTCAGAGGTCAGAGTGGATAGATGCAGACCAAATACAGGGGTGGTTTGTGTGTCTTAGTGGGTGTGTGTTTCAATTTGGCATTTTGTCTCATGTTCTGAGATCATGTAGGAAAAACGTGTTTGTTGTTGTTGTTGTTGTTGTTTGTTGGTTTGAAATGGACTGTTAACTAGTGAGTCTTTCTATAGAGTCAGTGGATCCCACTGGGTTTGTGGTTAAAGAGAGTAGAGAGAAGAATGCAGCCGTGAATGTGTCCTGTCTAGTGGAAATCTTTGCAGGACTCCTCAAGGCCAATTGATGAATGGACTGCTGCTTGTCTTGCAGATGGGAAGCACCTACCAAGATCCCAAGTTCCTGTATTCTTCCAGAATTTTGGCCACTCTCTGAAGGGGTTCGTGTTTTTGTGAACAAGATGGGTACCACCTTCAAGCTCTGTGACAGGGCCATGGACTGGATTGCTGACGGGAATGCCAAGCATCTCAGAAAAGTAAAAATTAGCATGACTGGTAAGGATCTCTCTGGAGAATCCCTGCTTGCATAGATAGCCACCCAAGTTGCATGATTAGGAGCTGTCAGTGCCACAGTGTTCAATTAAAGAAAAGTTTTTCTCCAGGCTTCTTTCCTCCCTATTGTTCTGTTCCCCTGAATGTCAGGGAGGTGTTTGCCTTAGGGCACTCCTTTGGGAATCCTCCCGAAAACAGTTTCAAACGGAAAGGAAGAGGCCCAATCTGTGCCTTTTAGGTCAAGTGCTTTGTAAAGGCTGTGTCTGAATCAGACTCTTGGCCCTGTGTGTGGCTGTGAATTACATTCTGAGCACCCCAGGAAACTCAAGAAAAATCCCATGTGTCCATGCACATCTAAAAGGATGAAAAAGAAGTGTAATATTGGATGAAGTCTCTTGCCTTCCTCTGGTCAGGCTCCTGACACCGATGAAGTAAGAACAGGGATCCTCTGGGTCAAATGAGTTGTTGCAAGCCATCCAGTAACTAGCACACAGGTGTTTGGGTGTTTTCATGAGTCCAGTACACATAAAGAATCTACCCCTGGCAGGCAGGAGGCCTCAAATTTGAGAAGCAGAGCAGTATTAACTACAGGCCCATTTTATCTATCCTGTTTCTCAGGAAGGGTGTCCAGGCCACCATGACATTTGGCACATGATGGGCATGAGACCTTACTTTGCACACCATCTTAGACTGCTCCCCCTATGGAAACCCCCAGCCAGAATGTTATGATGAGTATCTGTATGGAAGAAGAGGAGGGCCAAGTGGGAGTGTTTTTGTTAGAATAGTGGTCTTTTGTGTGGTGGTTGGAAAAGATGAGTGGGTCCACCTCAGCTTGAACTCTGGTGTGATGCCATTAGAGACTCAGGAGATTCCTCAACCCTTAATGGCTCGTGAATGAATCAAAACCCACAGTGCCAACTTCTTCATTCTTGAAATATGGCTAGGCCAATAACATGAAGGTTTTGAGAATCCCATGACCAGAAATCCCTGGAGAACCTTTAGATCTCCTGTTGCTCATCATGACTGAACCCGCCATTGCCGTTTTTGACTGAGTGGAATTCATGACCATGGTGAAGAACAGAGATGTCAGTGAGTAGGAGCCAGCAGGGAACTGGGTCTGGAGCAATGGAGTGCAGGTGTGTGACCAACATCTGTGGTGAGCCCCTGTGGTTCTGTCATTGGTATCCAAATGACATGTGACTGACAAGGTTCAGCCA
Source organism: Urocitellus parryii (assembly GCF_045843805.1). Taxonomy (NCBI): domain Eukaryota; kingdom Metazoa; phylum Chordata; class Mammalia; order Rodentia; family Sciuridae; genus Urocitellus; species Urocitellus parryii. The sequence continues at coordinate 93,616,746 of NC_135541.1, forward strand.
GCAGACCCTAAAATGTAAAGGCATGTTGTTGTGGGGAGAGGATCTGGTGCGATGCTCAGAATCAAGTTGCTACGCTCAAGTGGGAAAGATATATGGGGTAGCAGCCCAGTTTGTGTTTTTTCCGTCAGACCCTGACTCACCCCACGTGACAGAGCTCCCTCCAGCACTGCGTCCCGGTTGACCTTTATGTATTTCAAAAACAAACACCAAATTTCCAGGGAAGCTGCAAGAAATGCCATTAAAACTGGACTGTGAGCCAAAGGCTTCACAATCCCCCCAGGGAGACACTCATACCCCAATGGCCACAGTTACCTACAAAGAGAGGACTCAGCTCTGCTGCCTCCTGTTCGTATTGGGAAATAGGAAACCATGTCCTCCTGTTCACATAGACTGAGACCAAGCTTTCCTGGTCTCACTGCAAAGGAAGCTAAAGCACAAAGCTATATTTCTAGTGCACAAATGTCAGAGGCAGATAGTCAAGAAGTCATTAGGCCAGCAAAGTTCCATGTTTGTGGAATGTTTACCCTGTCCCCTACCATTGGGATCTCTTGTGCCACACCCAAGTTTGTGAGCTCCTCAGAATTTCCAATTCCAGATATGTATTCACAGATTTTGTTCCTCTTCTCCTCTCATTGTGTCTTATTTGGGGTGATAGTAATGTCAAGGCATTGTGGTGGATGACAGTGGAAGATTGTTATGTGGCACGTGTTCGCATATATCTTAGACTCGTTTTTCATTTTGCCCTTTGAAATATTGAATCTCTGTGTCAATACTTATACTACCTTGATTCTTTAATGTCCATCTGGGTAGATTTATAATCAACTTTTCACAAGATATTTCTCAGAAATATACATTTTCTTGACATACATATTCATTTCTGAATTCTCAAAATGAACTTCAGTGGATATTGAGTACTAACCCTAATATTTCTTCAGTAAGTGACCCAGTTTAACATCCATGAAACTCTATTCATACGGGACGTGATGTGTATTTTGAAGTAAATTGTCATTCAAAATTGTTAAATTCCTATTTCTTCGTATCATAGGATGTATCATTTCATCCAATATTCACAAATTGACATGCATATGATTCACTTACATTCACTCCCTGTATCAGAACCCATGTATTTCTCCATGTTGCTTTACTTGCTTTTTCATGAGATTTCTTTTATAAAACATTACTTTTGAATTCCATCATCATTTTCGAAGCAAAACTCACAGTTTGGTGTAATTAGTAACCCTAATATTACCACTAGACGTACACCTACTTGGATAGAATGTTTATCTGAATACCAGATTTCATGTATTTTTTAAAATATCAGTTCAATCCATTATTTAAAATAGTAACCAGTTATATTTTTTATTCACCCTATGGTCTATTCATGCATCATCTCTATATACGTAAACCCAGGGTGCACCTATTTTTATCCCCAAACTCGAAATGACAGGGTTTGAAAACATGCTCCCAGAAATGGTGGAAGAAATACACATGTCACCTAATCCCTGTATTCCTTTCATCACATCATCTTCTGGACACTCACCTTATGATTCTTCCAAAGCCTGATTTTAATGAGAGCATGGATTACTAAAATCATCTAAGTCCGCTTTGCCTATTGTTTTCAATATTCAATCCTATGGTGAGCGTACACTTGTTTCTTCCTAGGATAGTGTATTCAACCACCCCCCTGTTGAAAATATCCCTGATCTTATCACTCATTTTGTACTTTGCCCGATCTCCTAACATCCCAATTGATATCTATTTCCCCAAGTGCCTTGTTCTGACTGACTCTTCATGTGTGCCTTCATTCCCATTTACACTCTAATAGAAATTCATTCGATTGCAAAAAGGGCCTTTTGCACAAATCCTAAACTCACTCTTCTTCCTTACCCTACACTGGAATCCTGTCTACCATCTCAATATCACTGGAAGTTCTCTTTCACATTCAGTGGTCCCAGGTCCAAGATCTTATGCCATTGTATATGGATTTAGACGATTCACCTCTGCAGAACATAATTCAAAACTATGTATCCAAATCAAGGGCCCAACACCCTTGTGTGCTTCAGCTCTTACCTAGTTTTCACCTTCCATTCTTATAAATATCCCAGTTGCCCAATCCCCGTATTCATCCAGCAGAATGACTCCTAAGCCAAATCGAACCTGATATGACCCTGAAGCAGACTCTGTTCCCTCAATCTATTTTCACATAACAGCAGGTCCTGAGTTGATCTTGCCATACAGGTATGTAGGGAATCCTCCAGCTGCTGAGAAGCTCAAAGGTAGATGCAGAAATGATCCCTGGAGCCAATGTAGGCAGCTAGGTAGGACCTGTGAGGTCTAAAGTCATCTTCCATGGCCAACAACCCAGTGAGGATGAAGGGATGTGGCTGAATCAGCCTCTCTCTTCTCAATGCAGGGAAGATGGACACAATCAGGCCTGGGTGGGTTGCTGATCCCGGGCTCCTAGGGTATATAGACCTTTATGACTTGTGAAAATGTCACAGGAAGGTGGGGCAGCCTCCCTCTCATGGGACCCTTGGAAACAACTGTTAGGACAAAGTGGTTGCCAAGGCAGTGACCTCATTCACTTCCCTGAAGGAAGTGACCTCACCTCACTTCCTTGGTGATGGAACTCTCTGAACGTGGGATCCAGGAGGCGAGGCACCCAGAGGCAATTCCAGTCCCAGTGGGCTCCCTTGTTTTTTCTGTACCAAGGCCAGAGTCATTCTTTCTTGGCACCTGGTGATGTGTGGGTAGCCAAATGCCTTGAATGGTCTGAACAGGGGCCTTTCCTGAGAAAGAAGTGTTGGCTCATTGCTGGCTCCTGACAACTACACAGAGATGGCCAAGGAGACCAGAGCTGAGACAGGACCGGCCACTGCTGGGGAACAAATTTTCACCCACCAGTCAGAGGTCAGAGTGGATAGATGCAGACCAAATACAGGGGTGGTTTGTGTGTCTTAGTGGGTGTGTGTTTCAATTTGGCATTTTGTCTCATGTTCTGAGATCATGTAGGAAAAACGTGTTTGTTGTTGTTGTTGTTGTTGTTTGTTGGTTTGAAATGGACTGTTAACTAGTGAGTCTTTCTATAGAGTCAGTGGATCCCACTGGGTTTGTGGTTAAAGAGAGTAGAGAGAAGAATGCAGCCGTGAATGTGTCCTGTCTAGTGGAAATCTTTGCAGGACTCCTCAAGGCCAATTGATGAATGGACTGCTGCTTGTCTTGCAGATGGGAAGCACCTACCAAGATCCCAAGTTCCTGTATTCTTCCAGAATTTTGGCCACTCTCTGAAGGGGTTCGTGTTTTTGTGAACAAGATGGGTACCACCTTCAAGCTCTGTGACAGGGCCATGGACTGGATTGCTGACGGGAATGCCAAGCATCTCAGAAAAGTAAAAATTAGCATGACTGGTAAGGATCTCTCTGGAGAATCCCTGCTTGCATAGATAGCCACCCAAGTTGCATGATTAGGAGCTGTCAGTGCCACAGTGTTCAATTAAAGAAAAGTTTTTCTCCAGGCTTCTTTCCTCCCTATTGTTCTGTTCCCCTGAATGTCAGGGAGGTGTTTGCCTTAGGGCACTCCTTTGGGAATCCTCCCGAAAACAGTTTCAAACGGAAAGGAAGAGGCCCAATCTGTGCCTTTTAGGTCAAGTGCTTTGTAAAGGCTGTGTCTGAATCAGACTCTTGGCCCTGTGTGTGGCTGTGAATTACATTCTGAGCACCCCAGGAAACTCAAGAAAAATCCCATGTGTCCATGCACATCTAAAAGGATGAAAAAGAAGTGTAATATTGGATGAAGTCTCTTGCCTTCCTCTGGTCAGGCTCCTGACACCGATGAAGTAAGAACAGGGATCCTCTGGGTCAAATGAGTTGTTGCAAGCCATCCAGTAACTAGCACACAGGTGTTTGGGTGTTTTCATGAGTCCAGTACACATAAAGAATCTACCCCTGGCAGGCAGGAGGCCTCGAATTTGAGAAGCAGAGCAGTATTAACTACAGGCCCATTTTATCTATCCTGTTTCTCAGGAAGGGTGTCCAGGCCACCATGACATTTGGCACATGATGGGCATGAGACCTTACTTTGCACACCATCTTAGACTGCTCCCCCTATGGAAACCCCCAGCCAGAATGTTATGATGAGTATCTGTATGGAAGAAGAGGAGGGCCAAGTGGGAGTGTTTTTGTTAGAATAGTGGTCTTTTGTGTGGTGGTTGGAAAAGATGAGTGGGTCCACCTCAGCTTGAACTCTGGTGTGATGCCATTAGAGACTCAGGAGATTCCTCAACCCTTAATGGCTCGTGAATGAATCAAAACCCACAGTGCCAACTTCTTCATTCTTGAAATATGGCTAGGCCAATAACATGAAGGTTTTGAGAATCCCATGACCAGAAATCCCTGGAGAACCTTTAGATCTCCTGTTGCTCATCATGACTGAACCCGCCATTGCCGTTTTTGACTGAGTGGAATTCATGACCATGGTGAAGAACAGAGATGTCAGTGAGTAGGAGCCAGCAGGGAACTGGGTCTGGAGCAATGGAGTGCAGGTGTGTGACCAACATCTGTGGTGAGCCCCTGTGGTTCTGTCATTGGTATCCAAATGACATGTGACTGACAAGGTTCAGCCAGCAGACCCTAAAATGTAAAGGCATGTTGTTGTGGGGAGAGGATCTGGTGCGATGCTCAGAATCAAGTTGCTACGCTCAAGTGGGAAAGATATATGGGGTAGCAGCCCAGTTTGTGTTTTTTCCGTCAGACCCTGACTCACCCCACGTGACAGAGCTCCCTCCAGCACTGCGTCCCGGTTGACCTTTATGTATTTCAAAAACAAACACCAAATTTCCAGGGAAGCTGCAAGAAATGCCATTAAAACTGGACTGTGAGCCAAAGGCTTCACAATCCCCCCAGGGAGACACTCATACCCCAACGGCCACAGTTACCTACAAAGAGAGGATTCAGCTCTGCTGCCTCCTGTTCGTATTGGGAAATAGGAAACCATGTCCTCCTGTTCACATAGACTGAGACCAAGCTTTCCTGGTCTCACTGCAAAGGAAGCTAAAGCACAAAGCTATATTTCCAGTGCACAAATGTCAGAGGCAGATAGTCAAGAAGTCATTAGGCCAGCAAAGTTCCATGTTTGTGGAATGTTTACCCTGTCCCCTACCATTGGGATCTCTTGTGCCACACCCAAGTTTGTGAGCTCCTCAGAATTTCCAATTCCAGATATGTATTCACAGATTTTGTTCCTCTTCTCCTCTCATTGTGTCTTATTTGGGGTGATAGTAATGTCAAGGCATTGTGGTGGATGACAGTGGAAGATTGTTATGTGGCACGTGTTCGCATATATCTTAGACTCGTTTTTCATTTTGCCCTTTGAAATATTGAATCTCTGTGTCAATACTTATACTACCTTGATTCTTTAATGTCCATCTGGGTGGATTTATAATCAACTTTTCACAAGATATTTCTCAGAAATATACATTTTCTTGACATACATACTCATTTCTGAATTCTCAAAATGAACTTCAGTGAATATTGAGTACTAACCCTAATATTTCTTCAGTAAGTGACCCAGTTTAACATCCATGAAAGTCTATTCATACGGGACGTGATGTGTATTTTGAAGTAAATTTTCATTCAAAATTGTTAAATTCCTATTTCTTCGTATCATAGGATGTATCATTTCATCCAATATTCACAAATTGACATGCATATGATTCACTTACATTCACTCCCTGTATCAGAACCCATGTATTTCTCCATGTTGCTTTACTTGCTTTTTCATGAGATTTCTTTTATAAAACATTACTTTTGAATTCCATCATCATTTTCGAAGCAAAACTCACAGTTTGGTGTAATTAGTAACCCTAATATTACCACTAGACGTACACCTACTTGGATAGAATGTTTATCTGAATACCAGATTTCATGTATTTTTTAAAATATCAATTCAATCCATTATTTAAAATAGTAACCAGTTATATTTTTTATTCACCCTATGGTCTATTCATGCATCATCTCTATATACGTAAACCCAGGGTGCACCTATTTTTATCCCCAAACTCGAAATGACAGGGTTTGAAAACATGCTCCCAGAAATGGTGGAAGAAATACACATGTCACCTCCTCCCTGTATTCCTTTCATCACATCATCTTCTGGACACTCACCTTATGATTCTTCCAAAGCCTGATTTTAATGAGAGCATGGATTACTAAAATCATCTAAGTCCGCTTTGCCTATTGTTTTCAATATTCAATCCTATGGTGAGCGTACACTTGTTTCTTCCTAGGATAGTGTATTCAACCACCCCCCTGTTGAAAATATCCCTGATCTTATCACTCATTTTGTACTTTGCCCGATCTCCTAACATCCCAATTGATATCTATTTCCCCAAGTGCCTTGTTCTGACTGACTCTTCATGTGTGCTGACATTCCCATTTACACTCTAATAGAAATTCATTCGATTGCAAAAAGGGCCTTTTGCACAAATCCTAAACTCACTCTTCTTCCTTACCCTACACTGGAATCCTGTCTACCATCTCAATATCACTGGAAGTTCTCTTTCACATTCAGTGGTCCCAGGTCCAAGATCTTATGCCATTGTATATGGATTTAGAGGATTCACCTCTGCAGAACATAATTCAAAACTATGTATCCAAATCAAGGGCCCAACACCCTTGTGTGCTTCAGCTCTTACCTAGTTTTCACCTTCCATTCTTATAAATATCCCAGTTGCCCAATCCCCGTATTCATCCAGCAGAATGACTCCTAAGCCAAATCGAACCTGATATGACCCTGAAGCAGACTCTGTTCCCTCAATCTATTTTCACATAACAGCAGGTCCTGAGTTGATCTTGCCATACAGGTATGTAGGGAATCCTCCAGCTGCTGAGAAGCTCAAAGGTAGATGCAGAAATGATCCCTGGAGCCAATGTAGGCAGCTAGGTAGGACCTGTGAGGTCTAAAGTCATCTTCCATGGCCAACAACCCAGTGAGGATGAAGGGATGTGGCTGAATCAGCCTCTCTCTTCTCAATGCAGGGAAGATGGACACAATCAGGCCTGGGTGGGTTGCTGATCCCGGGCTCCTAGGGTATATAGACCTTTATGACTTGTGAAAATGTCACAGGAAGGTGGGGCAGCCTCCCTCTCATGGGACCCTTGGAAACAACTGTTAGGACAAAGTGGTTGCCAAGGCAGTGACCTCATTCACTTCCCTGAAGGAAGTGACCTCACCTCACTTCCTTGGTGATGGAACTCTCTGAACGTGGGATCCAGGAGGCGAGGCACCCAGAGGCAATTCCAGTCCCAGTGGGCTCCCTTGTTTTTTCTGTACCAAGGCCAGAGTCATTCTTTCTTGGCACCTGGTGATGTGTGGGTAGCCAAATGCCTTGAATGGTCTGAACAGGGGCCTTTCCTGAGAAAGAAGTGTTGGCTCATTGCTGGCTCCTGACAACTACACAGAGATGGCCAAGGAGACCAGAGCTGAGACAGGACCGGCCACTGCTGGGGAACAAATTTTCACCCACCAGTCAGAGGTCAGAGTGGATAGATGCAGACCAAATACAGGGGTGGTTTGTGTGTCTTAGTGGGTGTGTGTTTCAATTTGGCATTTTGTCTCATGTTCTGAGATCATGTAGGAAAAACGTGTTTGTTGTTGTTGTTGTTGTTGTTTGTTGGTTTGAAATGGACTGTTAACTAGTGAGTCTTTCTATAGAGTCAGTGGATCCCACTGGGTTTGTGGTTAAAGAGAGTAGAGAGAAGAATGCAGCCGTGAATGTGTCCTGTCTAGTGGAAATCTTTGCAGGACTCCTCAAGGCCAATTGATGAATGGACTGCTGCTTGTCTTGCAGATGGGAAGCACCTACCAAGATCCCAAGTTCCTGTATTCTTCCAGAATTTTGGCCACTCTCTGAAGGGGTTCGTGTTTTTGTGAACAAGATGGGTACCACCTTCAAGCTCTGTGACAGGGCCATGGACTGGATTGCTGACGGGAATGCCAAGCATCTCAGAAAAGTAAAAATTAGCATGACTGGTAAGGATCTCTCTGGAGAATCCCTGCTTGCATAGATAGCCACCCAAGTTGCATGATTAGGAGCTGTCAGTGCCACAGTGTTCAATTAAAGAAAAGTTTTTCTCCAGGCTTCTTTCCTCCCTATTGTTCTGTTCCCCTGAATGTCAGGGAGGTGTTTGCCTTAGGGCACTCCTTTGGGAATCCTCCCGAAAACAGTTTCAAACGGAAAGGAAGAGGCCCAATCTGTGCCTTTTAGGTCAAGTGCTTTGTAAAGGCTGTGTCTGAATCAGACTCTTGGCCCTGTGTGTGGCTGTGAATTACATTCTGAGCACCCCAGGAAACTCAAGAAAAATCCCATGTGTCCATGCACATCTAAAAGGATGAAAAAGAAGTGTAATATTGGATGAAGTCTCTTGCCTTCCTCTGGTCAGGCTCCTGACACCGATGAAGTAAGAACAGGGATCCTCTGGGTCAAATGAGTTGTTGCAAGCCATCCAGTAACTAGCACACAGGTGTTTGGGTGTTTTCATGAGTCCAGTACACATAAAGAATCTACCCCTGGCAGGCAGGAGGCCTCGAATTTGAGAAGCAGAGCAGTATTAACTACAGGCCCATTTTATCTATCCTGTTTCTCAGGAAGGGTGTCCAGGCCACCATGACATTTGGCACATGATGGGCATGAGACCTTACTTTGCACACCATCTTAGACTGCTCCCCCTATGGAAACCCCCAGCCAGAATGTTATGATGAGTATCTGTATGGAAGAAGAGGAGGGCCAAGTGGGAGTGTTTTTGTTAGAATAGTGGTCTTTTGTGTGGTGGTTGGAAAAGATGAGTGGGTCCACCTCAGCTTGAACTCTGGTGTGATGCCATTAGAGACTCAGGAGATTCCTCAACCCTTAATGGCTCGTGAATGAATCAAAACCCACAGTGCCAACTTCTTCATTCTTGAAATATGGCTAGGCCAATAACATGAAGGTTTTGAGAATCCCATGACCAGAAATCCCTGGAGAACCTTTAGATCTCCTGTTGCTCATCATGACTGAACCCGCCATTGCCGTTTTTGACTGAGTGGAATTCATGACCATGGTGAAGAACAGAGATGTCAGTGAGTAGGAGCCAGCAGGGAACTGGGTCTGGAGCAATGGAGTGCAGGTGTGTGACCAACATCTGTGGTGAGCCCCTGTGGTTCTGTCATTGGTATCCAAATGACATGTGACTGACAAGGTGCAGCCAGCAGACCCTAAAATGTAAAGGCATGTTGTTGTGGGCAGAGGATCTGGTGCGATGCTCAGAATCAAGTTGCTACGCTCAAGTGGGAAAGATATATGGGGTAGCAGCCCAGTTTGTGTTTTTTCCGTCAGACCCTGACTCACCCCACGTGACAGAGCTCCCTCCAGCACTGCGTCCCGGTTGACCTTTATGTATTTCAAAAACAAACACCAAATTTCCAGGGAAGCTGCAAGAAATGCCATTAAAACTGGACTGTGAGCCAAAGGCTTCACAATCCCCCCAGGGAGACACTCATACCCCAACGGCCACAGTTACCTACAAAGAGAGGATTCAGCTCTGCTGCCTCCTGTTCGTATTGGGAAATAGGAAACCATGTCCTCCTGTTCACATAGACTGAGACCAAGCTTTCCTGGTCTCACTGCAAAGGAAGCTAAAGCACAAAGCTATATTTCCAGTGCACAAATGTCAGAGGCAGATAGTCAAGAAGTCATTAGGCCAGCAAAGTTCCATGTTTGTGGAATGTTTACCCTGTCCCCTACCATTGGGATCTCTTGTGCCACACCCAAGTTTGTGAGCTCCTCAGAATTTCCAATTCCAGATATGTATTCACAGATTTTGTTCCTCTTCTCCTCTCATTGTGTCTTATTTGGGGTGATAGTAATGTGAAGGCATTGTGGTGGATGACAGTGGAAGATTGTTATGTGGCACGTGTTCGCATATATCTTAGACTCGTTTTTCATTTTGCCCTTTGAAATATTGAATCTCTGTGTCAATACTTATACTACCTTGATTCTTTAATGTCCATCTGGGTGGATTTATAATCAACTTTTCACAAGATATTTCTCAGAAATATACATTTTCTTGACATACATACTCATTTCTGAATTCTCAAAATGAACTTCAGTGAATATTGAGTACTAACCCTAATATTTCTTCAGTAAGTGACCCAGTTTAACATCCATGAAAGTCTATTCATACGGGACGTGATGTGTATTTTGAAGTAAATTTTCATTCAAAATTGTTAAATTCCTATTTCTTCGTATCATAGGATGTATCATTTCATCCAATATTCACAAATTGACATGCATATGATTCACTTACATTCACTCCCTGTATCAGAACCCATGTATTTCTCCATGTTGCTTTACTTGCTTTTTCATGAGATTTCTTTTATAAAACATTACTTTTGAATTCCATCATCATTTTCGAAGCAAAACTCACAGTTTGGTGTAATTAGTAACCCTAATATTACCACTAGACGTACACCTACTTGGATAGAATGTTTATCTGAATACCAGATTTCATGTATTTTTTAAAATATCAATTCAATCCATTATTTAAAATAGTAACCAGTTATATTTTTTATTCACCCTATGGTCTATTCATGCATCATCTCTATATACGTAAACCCAGGGTGCACCTATTTTTATCCCCAAACTCGAAATGACAGGGTTTGAAAACATGCTCCCAGAAATGGTGGAAGAAATACACATGTCACCTCCTCCCTGTATTCCTTTCATCACATCATCTTCTGGACACTCACCTTATGATTCTTCCAAAGCCTGATTTTAATGAGAGCATGGATTACTAAAATCATCTAAGTCCGCTTTGCCTATTGTTTTCAATATTCAATCCTATGGTGAGCGTACACTTGTTTCTTCCTAGGATAGTGTATTCAACCACCCCCCTGTTGAAAATATCCCTGATCTTATCACTCATTTTGTACTGTGCCCGATCTCCTAACATCCCAATTGATATCTATTTCCCCAAGTGCCTTGTTCTGACTGACTCTTCATGTGTGCTGACATTCCCATTTACACTCTAATAGAAATTCATTCGATTGCAAAAAGGGCCTTTTGCACAAATCCTAAACTCACTCTTCTTCCTTACCCTACACTGGAATCCTGTCTACCATCTCAATATCACTGGAAGTTCTCTTTCACATTCAGTGGTCCCAGGTCCAAGATCTTATGCCATTGTATATGGATTTAGAGGATTCACCTCTGCAGAACATAATTCAAAACTATGTATCCAAATCAAGGGCCCAACACCCTTGTGTGCTTCAGCTCTTACCTAGTTTTCACCTTCCATTCTTATAAATATCCCAGTTGCCCAATCCCCGTATTCATCCAGCAGAATGACTCCTAAGCCAAATCGAACCTGATATGACCCTGAAGCAGACTCTGTTCCCTCAATCTATTTTCACCTAACAGCAGGTCCTGAGTTGATCTTGCCATACAGGTATGTAGGGAATCCTCCAGCTGCTGAGAAGCTCAAAGGTAGATGCAGAAATGATCCCTGGAGCCAATGTAGGCAGCTAGGTAGGACCTGTGAGGTCTAAAGTCATCTTCCATGGCCAACAACCCAGTGAGGATGAAGGGATGTGGCTGAATCAGCCTCTCTCTTCTCAATGCAGGGAAGATGGACACAATCAGGCCTGGGTGGGTTGCTGATCCCGGGCTCCTAGGGTATATAGACCTTTATGACTTGTGAAAATGTCACAGGAAGGTGGGGCAGCCTCCCTCTCATGGGACCCTTGGAAACAACTGTTAGGACAAAGTGGTTGCCAAGGCAGTGACCTCATTCACTTCCCTGAAGGAAGTGACCTCACCTCACTTCCTTGGTGATGGAACTCTCTGAACGTGGGATCCAGGAGGCGAGGCACCCAGAGGCAATTCCAGTCCCAGTGGGCTCCCTTGTTTTTTCTGTACCAAGGCCAGAGTCATTCTTTCTTGGCACCTGGTGATGTGTGGGTAGCCAAATGCCTTGAATGGTCTGAACAGGGGCCTTTCCTGAGAAAGAAGTGTTGGCTCATTGCTGGCTCCTGACAACTACACAGAGATGGCCAAGGAGACCAGAGCTGAGACAGGACCGGCCACTGCTGGGGAACAAATTTTCACCCACCAGTCAGAGGTCAGAGTGGATAGATGCAGACCAAATACAGGGGTGGTTTGTGTGTCTTAGTGGGTGTGTGTTTCAATTTGGCATTTTGTCTCATGTTCTGAGATCATGTAGGAAAAACGTGTTTGTTGTTGTTGTTGTTGTTGTTGTTTGTTGGTTTGAAATGGACTGTTAACTAGTGAGTCTTTCTATAGAGTCAGTGGATCCCACTGGGTTTGTGGTTAAAGAGAGTAGAGAGAAGAATGCAGCCGTGAATGTGTCCTGTCTAGTGGAAATCTTTGCAGGACTCCTCAAGGCCAATTGATGAATGGACTGCTGCTTGTCTTGCAGATGGGAAGCACCTACCAAGATCCCAAGTTCCTGTATTCTTCCAGAATTTTGGCCACTCTCTGAAGGGGTTCGTGTTTTTGTGAACAAGATGGGTACCACCTTCAAGCTCTGTGACAGGGCCATGGACTGGATTGCTGACGGGAATGCCAAGCATCTCAGAAAAGTAAAAATTAGCATGACTGGTAAGGATCTCTCTGGAGAATCCCTGCTTGCATAGATAGCCACCCAAGTTGCATGATTAGGAGCTGTCAGTGCCACAGTGTTCAATTAAAGAAAAGTTTTTCTCCAGGCTTCTTTCCTCCCTATTGTTCTGTTCCCCTGAATGTCAGGGAGGTGTTTGCCTTAGGGCACTCCTTTGGGAATCCTCCCGAAAACAGTTTCAAACGGAAAGGAAGAGGCCCAATCTGTGCCTTTTAGGTCAAGTGCTTTGTAAAGGCTGTGTCTGAATCAGACTCTTGGCCCTGTGTGTGGCTGTGAATTACATTCTCAGCACCCCAGGAAACTCAAGAAAAATCCCATGTGTCCATGCACATCTAAAAGGATGAAAAAGAAGTGTAATATTGGATGAAGTCTCTTGCCTTCCTCTGGTCAGGCTCCTGACACCGATGAAGTAAGAACAGGGATCCTCTGGGTCAAATGAGTTGTTGCAAGCCATCCAGTAACTAGCACACAGGTGTTTGGGTGTTTTCATGAGTCCAGTACACATAAAGAATCTACCCCTGGCAGGCAGGAGGCCTCGAATTTGAGAAGCAGAGCAGTATTAACTACAGGCCCATTTTATCTATCCTGTTTCTCAGGAAGGGTGTCCAGGCCACCATGACATTTGGCACATGATGGGCATGAGACCTTACTTTGCACACCATCTTAGACTGCTCCCCCTATGGAAACCCCCAGCCAGAATGTTATGATGAGTATCTGTATGGAAGAAGAGGAGGGCCAAGTGGGAGTGTTTTTGTTAGAATAGTGGTCTTTTGTGTGGTGGTTGGAAAAGATGAGTGGGTCCACCTCAGCTTGAACTCTGGTGTGATGCCATTAGAGACTCAGGAGATTCCTCAACCCTTAATGGCTCGTGAATGAATCAAAACCCACAGTGCCAACTTCTTCATTCTTGAAATATGGCTAGGCCAATAACATGAAGGTTTTGAGAATCCCATGACCAGAAATCCCTGGAGAACCTTTAGATCTCCTGTTGCTCATCATGACTGAACCCGCCATTGCCGTTTTTGACTGAGTGGAATTCATGACCATGGTGAAGAACAGAGATGTCAGTGAGTAGGAGCCAGCAGGGAACTGGGTCTGGAGCAATGGAGTGCAGGTGTGTGACCAACATCTGTGGTGAGCCCCTGTGGTTCTGTCATTGGTATCCAAATGACATGTGACTGACAAGGTGCAGCCAGCAGACCCTAAAATGTAAAGGCATGTTGTTGTGGGCAGAGGATCTGGTGCGATGCTCAGAATCAAGTTGCTACGCTCAAGTGGGAAAGATATATGGGGTAGCAGCCCAGTTTGTGTTTTTTCCGTCAGACCCTGACTCACCCCACGTGACAGAGCTCCCTCCAGCACTGCGTCCCGGTTGACCTTTATGTATTTCAAAAACAAACACCAAATTTCCAGGGAAGCTGCAAGAAATGCCATTAAAACTGGACTGTGAGCCAAAGGCTTCACAATCCCCCCAGGGAGACACTCATACCCCAATGGCCACAGTTACCTACAAAGAGAGGATTCAGCTCTGCTGCCTCCTGTTCGTATTGGGAAATAGGAAACCATGTCCTCCTGTTCACATAGACTGAGACCAAGCTTTCCTGGTCTCACTGCAAAGGAAGCTAAAGCACAAAGCTATATTTCTAGTGCACAAATGTCAGAGGCAGATAGTCAAGAAGTCATTAGGCCAGCAAAGTTCCATGTTTGTGGAATGTTTACCCTGTCCCCTACCATTGGGATCTCTTGTGCCACACCCAAGTTTGTGAGCTCCTCAGAATTTCCAATTCCAGATATGTATTCACAGATTTTGTTCCTCTTCTCCTCTCATTGTGTCTTATTTGGGGTGATAGTAATGTCAAGGCATTGTGGTGGATGACAGTGGAAGATTGTTATGTGGCACGTGTTCGCATATATCTTAGACTCGTTTTTCATTTTGCCCTTTGAAATATTGAATCTCTGTGTCAATACTTATACTACCTTGATTCTTTAATGTCCATCTGGGTGGATTTATAATCAACTTTTCACAAGATATTTCTCAGAAATATACATTTTCTTGACATACATATTCATTTCTGAATTCTCAAAATGAACTTCAGTGAATATTGAGTACTAACCCTAATATTTCTTCAGTAAGTGACCCAGTTTAACATCCATGAAAGTCTATTCATACGGGACGTGATGTGTATTTTGAAGTAAATTTTCATTCAAAATTGTTAAATTCCTATTTCTTCGTATCATAGGATGTATCATTTCATCCAATATTCACAAATTGACATGCATATGATTCACTTACATTCACTCCCTGTATCAGAACCCATGTATTTCTCCATGTTGCTTTACTTGCTTTTTCATGAGATTTCTTTTATAAAACATTACTTTTGAATTCCATCATCATTTTCGAAGCAAAACTCACAGTTTGGTGTAATTAGTAACCCTAACATTACCACTAGACGTACACCTACTTGGATAGAATGTTTATCTGAATACCAGATTTCATGTATTTTTTAAAATATCAATTCAATCCATTATTTAAAATAGTAACCAGTTATATTTTTTATTCACCCTATGGTCTATTCATGCATCATCTCTATATACGTAAACCCAGGGTGCACCTATTTTTATCCCCAAACTCGAAATGACAGGGTTTGAAAACATGCTCCCAGAAATGGTGGAAGAAATACACATGTCACCTCCTCCCTGTATTCCTTTCATCACATCATCTTCTGGACACTCACCTTATGATTCTTCCAAAGCCTGATTTTAATGAGAGCATGGATTACTAAAATCATCTAAGTCCGCTTTGCCTATTGTTTTCAATATTCAATCCTATGGTGAGCGTACACTTGTTTCTTCCTAGGATAGTGTATTCAACCACCCCCCTGTTGAAAATATCCCTGATCTTATCACTCATTTTGTACTTTGCCCGATCTCCTAACATCCCAATTGATATCTATTTCCCCAAGTGCCTTGTTCTGACTGACTCTTCATGTGTGCTGACATTCCCATTTACACTCTAATAGAAATTCATTCGATTGCAAAAAGGGCCTTTTGCACAAATCCTAAACTCACTCTTCTTCCTTACCCTACACTGGAATCCTGTCTACCATCTCAATATCACTGGAAGTTCTCTTTCACATTCAGTGGTCCCAGGTCCAAGATCTTATGCCATTGTATATGGATTTAGAGGATTCACCTCTGCAGAACATAATTCAAAACTATGTATCCAAATCAAGGGCCCAACACCCTTGTGTGCTTCAGCTCTTACCTAGTTTTCACCTTCCATTCTTATAAATATCCCAGTTGCCCAATCCCCGTATTCATCCAGCAGAATGACTCCTAAGCCAAATCGAACCTGATATGACCCTGAAGCAGACTCTGTTCCCTCAATCTATTTTCACATAACAGCAGGTCCTGAGTTGATCTTGCCATACAGGTATGTAGGGAATCCTCCAGCTGCTGAGAAGCTCAAAGGTAGATGCAGAAATGATCCCTGGAGCCAATGTAGGCAGCTAGGTAGGACCTGTGAGGTCTAAAGTCATCTTCCATGGCCAACAACCCAGTGAGGATGAAGGGATGTGGCTGAATCAGCCTCTCTCTTCTCAATGCAGGGAAGATGGACACAATCAGGCCTGGGTGGGTTGCTGATCCCGGGCTCCTAGGGTATATAGACCTTTATGACTTGTGAAAATGTCACAGGAAGGTGGGGCAGCCTCCCTCTCATGGGACCCTTGGAAACAACTGTTAGGACAAAGTGGTTGCCAAGGCAGTGACCTCATTCACTTCCCTGAAGGAAGTGACCTCACCTCACTTCCTTGGTGATGGAACTCTCTGAACGTGGGATCCAGGAGGCGAGGCACCCAGAGGCAATTCCAGTCCCAGTGGGCTCCCTTGTTTTTTCTGTACCAAGGCCAGAGTCATTCTTTCTTGGCACCTGGTGATGTGTGGGTAGCCAAATGCCTTGAATGGTCTGAACAGGGGCCTTTCCTGAGAAAGAAGTGTTGGCTCATTGCTGGCTCCTGACAACTACACAGAGATGGCCAAGGAGACCAGAGCTGAGACAGGACCGGCCACTGCTGGGGAACAAATTTTCACCCACCAGTCAGAGGTCAGAGTGGATAGATGCAGACCAAATACAGGGGTGGTTTGTGTGTCTTAGTGGGTGTGTGTTTCAATTTGGCATTTTGTCTCATGTTCTGAGATCATGTAGGAAAAACGTGTTTGTTGTTGTTGTTGTTGTTGTTTGTTGGTTTGAAATGGACTGTTAACTAGTGAGTCTTTCTATAGAGTCAGTGGATCCCACTGGGTTTGTGGTTAAAGAGAGTAGAGAGAAGAATGCAGCCGTGAATGTGTCCTGTCTAGTGGAAATCTTTGCAGGACTCCTCAAGGCCAATTGATGAATGGACTGCTGCTTGTCTTGCAGATGGGAAGCACCTACCAAGATCCCAAGTTCCTGTATTCTTCCAGAATTTTGGCCACTCTCTGAAGGGGTTCGTGTTTTTGTGAACAAGATGGGTACCACCTTCAAGCTCTGTGACAGGGCCATGGACTGGATTGCTGACGGGAATGCCAAGCATCTCAGAAAAGTAAAAATTAGCATGACTGGTAAGGATCTCTCTGGAGAATCCCTGCTTGCATAGATAGCCACCCAAGTTGCATGATTAGGAGCTGTCAGTGCCACAGTGTTCAATTAAAGAAAAGTTTTTCTCCAGGCTTCTTTCCTCCCTATTGTTCTGTTCCCCTGAATGTCAGGGAGGTGTTTGCCTTAGGGCACTCCTTTGGGAATCCTCCCGAAAACAGTTTCAAACGGAAAGGAAGAGGCCCAATCTGTGCCTTTTAGGTCAAGTGCTTTGTAAAGGCTGTGTCTGAATCAGACTCTTGGCCCTGTGTGTGGCTGTGAATTACATTCTCAGCACCCCAGGAAACTCAAGAAAAATCCCATGTGTCCATGCACATCTAAAAGGATGAAAAAGAAGTGTAATATTGGATGAAGTCTCTTGCCTTCCTCTGGTCAGGCTCCTGACACCGATGAAGTAAGAACAGGGATCCTCTGGGTCAAATGAGTTGTTGCAAGCCATCCAGTAACTAGCACACAGGTGTTTGGGTGTTTTCATGAGTCCAGTACACATAAAGAATCTACCCCTGGCAGGCAGGAGGCCTCGAATTTGAGAAGCAGAGCAGTATTAACTACAGGCCCATTTTATCTATCCTGTTTCTCAGGAAGGGTGTCCAGGCCACCATGACATTTGGCACATGATGGGCATGAGACCTTACTTTGCACACCATCTTAGACTGCTCCCCCTATGGAAACCCCCAGCCAGAATGTTATGATGAGTATCTGTATGGAAGAAGAGGAGGGCCAAGTGGGAGTGTTTTTGTTAGAATAGTGGTCTTTTGTGTGGTGGTTGGAAAAGATGAGTGGGTCCACCTCAGCTTGAACTCTGGTGTGATGCCATTAGAGACTCAGGAGATTCCTCAACCCTTAATGGCTCGTGAATGAATCAAAACCCACAGTGCCAACTTCTTCATTCTTGAAATATGGCTAGGCCAATAACATGAAGGTTTTGAGAATCCCATGACCAGAAATCCCTGGAGAACCTTTAGATCTCCTGTTGCTCATCATGACTGAACCCGCCATTGCCGTTTTTGACTGAGTGGAATTCATGACCATGGTGAAGAACAGAGATGTCAGTGAGTAGGAGCCAGCAGGGAACTGGGTCTGGAGCAATGGAGTGCAGGTGTGTGACCAACATCTGTGGTGAGCCCCTGTGGTTCTGTCATTGGTATCCAAATGACATGTGACTGACAAGGTGCAGCCAGCAGACCCTAAAATGTAAAGGCATGTTGTTGTGGGCAGAGGATCTGGTGCGATGCTCAGAATCAAGTTGCTACGCTCAAGTGGGAAAGATATATGGGGTAGCAGCCCAGTTTGTGTTTTTTCCGTCAGACCCTGACTCACCCCACGTGACAGAGCTCCCTCCAGCACTGCGTCCCGGTTGACCTTTATGTATTTCAAAAACAAACACCAAATTTCCAGGGAAGCTGCAAGAAATGCCATTAAAACTGGACTGTGAGCCAAAGGCTTCACAATCCCCCCAGGGAGACACTCATACCCCAATGGCCACAGTTACCTACAAAGAGAGGATTTAGCTCTGCTGCCTCCTGTTCGTATTGGGAAATAGGAAACCATGTCCTCCTGTTCACATAGACTGAGACCAAGCTTTCCTGGTCTCACTGCAAAGGAAGCTAAAGCACAAAGCTATATTTCCAGTGCACAAATGTCAGAGGCAGATAGTCAAGAAGTCATTAGGCCAGCAAAGTTCCATGTTTGTGGAATGTTTACCCTGTCCCCTACCATTGGGATCTCTTGTGCCACACCCAAGTTTGTGAGCTCCTCAGAATTTCCAATTCCAGATATGTATTCACAGATTTTGTTCCTCTTCTCCTCTCATTGTGTCTTATTTGGGGTGATAGTAATGTCAAGGCATTGTGGTGGATGACAGTGGAAGATTGTTATGTGGCACGTGTTCGCATATATCTTAGACTCGTTTTTCATTTTGCCCTTTGAAATATTGAATCTCTGTGTCAATACTTATACTACCTTGATTCTTTAATGTCCATCTGGGTGGATTTATAATCAACTTTTCACAAGATATTTCTCAGAAATATACATTTTCTTGACATACATATTCATTTCTGAATTCTCAAAATGAACTTCAGTGGATATTGAATACTAACCCTAATATTTCTTCAGTAAGTGACCCAGTTTAACATCCATGAAAGTCTATTCATACGGGACGTGATGTGTATTTTGAAGTAAATTTTCATTCAAAATTGTTAAATTCCTATTTCTTCGTATCATAGGATGTATCATTTCATCCAATATTCACAAATTGACATGCATATGATTCACTTACATTCACTCCCTGTATCAGAACCCATGTATTTCTCCATGTTGCTTTACTTGCTTTTTCATGAGATTTCTTTTATAAAACATTACTTTTGAATTCCATCATCATTTTCGAAGCAAAACTCACAGTTTGGTGTAATTAGTAACCCTAATATTACCACTAGACGTACACCTACTTGGATAGAATGTTTATCTGAATACCAGATTTCATGTATTTTTTAAAATATCAATTCAATCCATTATTTAAAATAGTAACCAGTTATATTTTTTATTCACCCTATGGTCTATTCATGCATCATCTCTATATACGTAAACCCAGGGTGCACCTATTTTTATCCCCAAACTCTAAATGACAGGGTTTGAAAACATGCTCCCAGAAATGGTGGAAGAAATACACATGTCACCTCCTCCCTGTATTCCTTTCATCACATCATCTTCTGGACACTCACCTTATGATTCTTCCAAAGCCTGATTTTAATGAGAGCATGGATTACTAAAATCATCTAAGTCCGCTTTGCCTATTGTTTTCAATATTCAATCCTATGGTGAGCGTACACTTGTTTCTTCCTAGGATAGTGTATTCAACCACCCCCCTGTTGAAAATATCCCTGATCTTATCACTCATTTTGTACTTTGCCCGATCTCCTAACATCCCAATTGATATCTATTTCCCCAAGTGCCTTGTTCTGACTGACTCTTCATGTGTGCTGACATTCCCATTTACACTCTAATAGAAATTCATTCGATTGCAAAAAGGGCCTTTTGCACAAATCCTAAACTCACTCTTCTTCCTTACCCTACACTGGAATCCTGTCTACCATCTCAATATCACTGGAAGTTCTCTTTCACATTCAGTGGTCCCAGGTCCAAGATCTTATGCCATTGTATATGGATTTAGAGGATTCACCTCTGCAGAACATAATTCAAAACTATGTATCCAAATCAAGGGCCCAACACCCTTGTGTGCTTCAGCTCTTACCTAGTTTTCACCTTCCATTCTTATAAATATCCCAGTTGCCCAATCCCCGTATTCATCCAGCAGAATGACTCCTAAGCCAAATCGAACCTGATATGACCCTGAAGCAGACTCTGTTCCCTCAATCTATTTTCACATAACAGCAGGTCCTGAGTTGATCTTGCCATACAGGTATGTAGGGAATCCTCCAGCTGCTGAGAAGCTCAAAGGTAGATGCAGAAATGATCCCTGGAGCCAATGTAGGCAGCTAGGTAGGACCTGTGAGGTCTAAAGTCATCTTCCATGGCCAACAACCCAGTGAGGATGAAGGGATGTGGCTGAATCAGCCTCTCTCTTCTCAATGCAGGGAAGATGGACACAATCAGGCCTGGGTGGGTTGCTGATCCCGGGCTCCTAGGGTATATAGACCTTTATGACTTGTGAAAATGTCACAGGAAGGTGGGGCAGCCTCCCTCTCATGGGACCCTTGGAAACAACTGTTAGGACAAAGTGGTTGCCAAGGCAGTGACCTCATTCACTTCCCTGAAGGAAGTGACCTCACCTCACTTCCTTGGTGATGGAACTCTCTGAACGTGGGATCCAGGAGGCGAGGCACCCAGAGGCAATTCCAGTCCCAGTGGGCTCCCTTGTTTTTTCTGTACCAAGGCCAGAGTCATTCTTTCTTGGCACCTGGTGATGTGTGGGTAGCCAAATGCCTTGAATGGTCTGAACAGGGGCCTTTCCTGAGAAAGAAGTGTTGGCTCATTGCTGGATCCTGACAACTACACAGAGATGGCCAAGGAGACCAGAGCTGAGACAGGACCGGCCACTGCTGGGGAACAAATATTCACCCACCAGTCAGAGGTCAGAGTGGATAGATGCAGACCAAATACAGGGGTGGTTTGTCTGTCTTAGTGGGTGTGTGTTTCAATTTGGCATTTTGTCTCATGTTCTGAGATCATGTAGGAAAAACGTGTTTGTTGTTGTTGTTGTTGTTGTTGTTTGTTGGTTTGAAATGGACTGTTAACTAGTGAGTCTTTCTATAGAGTCAGTGGATCCCACTGGGTTTGTGGTTAAAGAGAGTAGAGAGAAGAATGCAGCCGTGAATGTGTCCTGTCTAGTGGAAATCTTTGCAGGACTCCTCAAGGCCAATTGATGAATGGACTGCTGCTTGTCTTGCAGATGGGAAGCACCTACCAAGATCCCAAGTTCCTGTATTCTTCCAGAATTTTGGCCACTCTCTGAAGGGGTTCGTGTTTTTGTGAACAAGATGGGTACCACCTTCAAGCTCTGTGACAGGGCCATGGACTGGATTGCTGACGGGAATGCCAAGCATCTCAGAAAAGTAAAAATTAGCATGACTGGTAAGGATCTCTCTGGAGAATCCCTGCTTGCATAGATAGCCACCCAAGTTGCATGATTAGGAGCTGTCAGTGCCACAGTGTTCAATTAAAGAAAAGTTTTTCTCCAGGCTTCTTTCCTCCCTATTGTTCTGTTCCCCTGAATGTCAGGGAGGTGTTTGCCTTAGGGCACTCCTTTGGGAATCCTCCAGAAAACAGTTTCAAACGGAAAGGAAGAGGCCCAATCTGTGCCTTTTAGGTCAAGTGCTTTGTAAAGGCTGTGTCTGAATCAGACTCTTGGCCCTGTGTGTGGCTGTGAATTACATTCTGAGCACCCCAGGAAACTCAAGAAAAATCCCATGTGTCCATGCACATCTAAAAGGATGAAAAAGAAGTGTAATATTGGATGAAGTCTCTTGCCTTCCTCTGGTCAGGCTCCTGACACCGATGAAGTAAGAACAGGGATCCTCTGGGTCAAATGAGTTGTTGCAAGCCATCCAGTAACTAGCACACAGGTGTTTGGGTGTTTTCATGAGTCCAGTACACATAAAGAATCTACCCCTGGCAGGCAGGAGGCCTCGAATTTGAGAAGCAGAGCAGTATTAACTACAGGCCCATTTTATCTATCCTGTTTCTCAGGAAGGGTGTCCAGGCCACCATGACATTTGGCACATGATGGGCATGAGACCTTACTTTGCACACCATCTTAGACTGCTCCCCCTATGGAAACCCCCAGCCAGAATGTTATGATGAGTATCTGTATGGAAGAAGAGGAGGGCCAAGTGGGAGTGTTTTTGTTAGAATAGTGGTCTTTTGTGTGGTGGTTGGAAAAGATGAGTGGGTCCACCTCAGCTTGAACTCTGGTGTGATGCCATTAGAGACTCAGGAGATTCCTCAACCCTTAATGGCTCGTGAATGAATCAAAACCCACAGTGCCAACTTCTTCATTCTTGAAATATGGCTAGGCCAATAACATGAAGGTTTTGAGAATCCCATGACCAGAAATCCCTGGAGAACCTTTAGATCTCCTGTTGCTCATCATGACTGAACCCGCCATTGCCGTTTTTGACTGAGTGGAATTCATGACCATGGTGAAGAACAGAGATGTCAGTGAGTAGGAGCCAGCAGGGAACTGGGTCTGGAGCAATGGAGTGCAGGTGTGTGACCAACATCTGTGGTGAGCCCCTGTGGTTCTGTCATTGGTATCCAAATGACATGTGACTGACAAGGTTCAGCCAGCAGACCCTAAAATGTAAAGGCATGTTGTTGTGGGGAGAGGATCTGGTGCGATGCTCAGAATCAAGTTGCTACGCTCAAGTGGGAAAGATATATGGGGTAGCAGCCCAGTTTGTGTTTTTTCCGTCAGACCCTGACTCACCCCACGTGACAGAGCTCCCTCCAGCACTGCGTCCCGGTTGACCTTTATGTATTTCAAAAACAAACACCAAATTTCCAGGGAAGCTGCAAGAAATGCCATTAAAACTGGACTGTGAGCCAAAGGCTTCACAATCCCCCCAGGGAGACACTCATACCCCAATGGCCACAGTTACCTACAAAGAGAGGATTCAGCTCTGCTGCCTCCTGTTCGTATTGGGAAATAGGAAACCATGTCCTCCTGTTCACATAGACTGAGACCAAGCTTTCCTGGTCTCACTGCAAAGGAAGCTAAAGCACAAAGCTATATTTCTAGTGCACAAATGTCAGAGGCAGATAGTCAAGAAGTCATTAGGCCAGCAAAGTTCCATGTTTGTGGAATGTTTACCCTGTCCCCTACCATTGGGATCTCTTGTGCCACACCCAAGTTTGTGAGCTCCTCAGAATTTCCAATTCCAGATATGTATTCACAGATTTTGTTCCTCTTCTCCTCTCATTGTGTCTTATTTGGGGTGATAGTAATGTCAAGGCATTGTGGTGGATGACAGTGGAAGATTGTTATGTGGCACGTGTTCGCATATATCTTAGACTCGTTTTTCATTTTGCCCTTTGAAATATTGAATCTCTGTGTCAATACTTATACTACCTTGATTCTTTAATGTCCATCTGGGTGGATTTATAATCAACTTTTCACAAGATATTTCTCAGAAATATACATTTTCTTGACATACATATTCATTTCTGAATTCTCAAAATGAACTTCAGTGGATATTGAGTACTAACCCTAATATTTCTTCAGTAAGTGACCCAGTTTAACATCCATGAAACTCTATTCATACGGGACGTGATGTGTATTTTGAAGTAAATTGTCATTCAAAATTGTTAAATTCCTATTTCTTCGTATCATAGGATGTATCATTTCATCCAATATTCACAAATTGACATGCATATGATTCACTTACATTCACTCCCTGTATCAGAACCCATGTATTTCTCCATGTTGCTTTACTTGCTTTTTCATGAGATTTCTTTTATAAAACATTACTTTTGAATTCCATCATCATTTTCGAAGCAAAACTCACAGTTTGGTGTAATTAGTAACCCTAATATTACCACTAGACGTACACCTACTTGGATAGAATGTTTATCTGAATACCAGATTTCATGTATTTTTTAAAATATCAGTTCAATCCATTATTTAAAATAGTAACCAGTTATATTTTTTATTCACCCTATGGTCTATTCATGCATCATCTCTATATACGTAAACCCAGGGTGCACCTATTTTTATCCCCAAACTCGAAATGACAGGGTTCGAAAACATGCTCCCAGAAATGGTGGAAGAAATACACATGTCACCTCCTCCCTGTATTCCTTTCATCACATCATCTTCTGGACACTCACCTTATGATTCTTCCAAAGCCTGATTTTAATGAGAGCATGGATTACTAAAATCATCTAAGTCCGCTTTGCCTATTGTTTTCAATATTCAATCCTATGGTGAGCGTACACTTGTTTCTTCCTAGGATAGTGTATTCAACCACCCCCCTGTTGAAAATATCCCTGATCTTATCACTCATTTTGTACTTTGCCCGATCTCCTAACATCCCAATTGATATCTATTTCCCCAAGTGCCTTGTTCTGACTGACTCTTCATGTGTGCTGACATTCCCATTTACACTCTAATAGAAATTCATTCGATTGCAAAAAGGGCCTTTTGCACAAATCCTAAACTCACTCTTCTTCCTTACCCTACACTGGAATCCTGTCTACCATCTCAATATCACTGGAAGTTCTCTTTCACATTCAGTGGTCCCAGGTCCAAGATCTTATGCCATTGTATATGGATTTAGAGGATTCACCTCTGCAGAACATAATTCAAAACTATGTATCCAAATCAAGGGCCCAACACCCTTGTGTGCTTCAGCTCTTACCTAGTTTTCACCTTCCATTCTTATAAATATCCCAGTTGCCCAATCCCCGTATTCATCCAGCAGAATGACTCCTAAGCCAAATCGAACCTGATATGACCCTGAAGCAGACTCTGTTCCCTCAATCTATTTTCACATAACAGCCGGTCCTGAGTTGATCTTGCCATACAGGTATGTAGGGAATCCTCCAGCTGCTGAGAAGCTCAAAGGTAGATGCAGAAATGATCCCTGGAGCCAATGTAGGCAGCTAGGTAGGACCTGTGAGGTCTAAAGTCATCTTCCATGGCCAACAAGCCAGTGAGGATGAAGGGATGTGGCTGAATCAGCCTCTCTCTTCTCAATGCAGGGAAGATGGACACAATCAGGCCTGGGTGGGTTGCTGATCCCGGGCTCCTAGGGTATATAGACCTTTATGACTTGTGAAAATGTCACAGGAAGGTGGGGCAGCCTCCCTCTCATGGGACCCTTGGAAACAACTGTTAGGACAAAGTGGTTGCCAAGGCAGTGACCTCATTCACTTCCCTGAAGGAAGTGACCTCACCTCACTTCCTTGGTGATGGAACTCTCTGAACGTGGGATCCAGGAGGCGAGGCACCCAGAGGCAATTCCAGTCCCAGTGGGCTCCCTTGTTTTTTCTGTACCAAGGCCAGAGTCATTCTTTCTTGGCACCTGGTGATGTGTGGGTAGCCAAATGCCTTGAATGGTCTGAACAGGGGCCTTTCCTGAGAAAGAAGTGTTGGCTCATTGCTGGCTCCTGACAACTACACAGAGATGGCCAAGGAGACCAGAGCTGAGACAGGACCGGCCACTGCTGGGGAACAAATTTTCACCCACCAGTCAGAGGTCAGAGTGGATAGATGCAGACCAAATACAGGGGTGGTTTGTGTGTCTTAGTGGGTGTGTGTTTCAATTTGGCATTTTGTCTCATGTTCTGAGATCATGTAGGAAAAACGTGTTTGTTGTTGTTGTTGTTGTTGTTTGTTGGTTTGAAATGGACTGTTAACTAGTGAGTCTTTCTATAGAGTCAGTGGATCCCACTGGGTTTGTGGTTAAAGAGAGTAGAGAGAAGAATGCAGCCGTGAATGTGTCCTGTCTAGTGGAAATCTTTGCAGGACTCCTCAAGGCCAATTGATGAATGGACTGCTGCTTGTCTTGCAGATGGGAAGCACCTACCAAGATCCCAAGTTCCTGTATTCTTCCAGAATTTTGGCCACTCTCTGAAGGGGTTCGTGTTTTTGTGAACAAGATGGGTACCACCTTCAAGCTCTGTGACAGGGCCATGGACTGGATTGCTGACGGGAATGCCAAGCATCTCAGAAAAGTAAAAATTAGCATGACTGGTAAGGATCTCTCTGGAGAATCCCTGCTTGCATAGATAGCCACCCAAGTTGCATGATTAGGAGCTGTCAGTGCCACAGTGTTCAATTAAAGAAAAGTTTTTCTCCAGGCTTCTTTCCTCCCTATTGTTCTGTTCCCCTGAATGTCAGGGAGGTGTTTGCCTTAGGGCACTCCTTTGGGAATCCTCCCGAAAACAGTTTCAAACGGAAAGGAAGAGGCCCAATCTGTGCCTTTTAGGTCAAGTGCTTTGTAAAGGCTGTGTCTGAATCAGACTCTTGGCCCTGTGTGTGGCTGTGAATTACATTCTGAGCACCCCAGGAAACTCAAGAAAAATCCCATGTGTCCATGCACATCTAAAAGGATGAAAAAGAAGTGTAATATTGGATGAAGTCTCTTGCCTTCCTCTGGTCAGGCTCCTGACACCGATGAAGTAAGAACAGGGATCCTCTGGGTCAAATGAGTTGTTGCAAGCCATCCAGTAACTAGCACACAGGTGTTTGGGTGTTTTCATGAGTCCAGTACACATAAAGAATCTACCCCTGGCAGGCAGGAGGCCTCGAATTTGAGAAGCAGAGCAGTATTAACTACAGGCCCATTTTATCTATCCTGTTTCTCAGGAAGGGTGTCCAGGCCACCATGACATTTGGCACATGATGGGCATGAGACCTTACTTTGCACACCATCTTAGACTGCTCCCCCTATGGAAACCCCCAGCCAGAATGTTATGATGAGTATCTGTATGGAAGAAGAGGAGGGCCAAGTGGGAGTGTTTTTGTTAGAATAGTGGTCTTTTGTGTGGTGGTTGGAAAAGATGAGTGGGTCCACCTCAGCTTGAACTCTGGTGTGATGCCATTAGAGACTCAGGAGATTCCTCAACCCTTAATGGCTCGTGAATGAATCAAAACCCACAGTGCCAACTTCTTCATTCTTGAAATATGGCTAGGCCAATAACATGAAGGTTTTGAGAATCCCATGACCAGAAATCCCTGGAGAACCTTTAGATCTCCTGTTGCTCATCATGACTGAACCCGCCATTGCCGTTTTTGACTGAGTGGAATTCATGACCATGGTGAAGAACAGAGATGTCAGTGAGTAGGAGCCAGCAGGGAACTGGGTCTGGAGCAATGGAGTGCAGGTGTGTGACCAACATCTGTGGTGAGCCCCTGTGGTTCTGTCATTGGTATCCAAATGACATGTAACTGACAAGGTGCAGCCAGCAGACCCTAAAATGTAAAGGCATGTTGTTGTGGGCAGAGGATCTGGTGCGATGCTCAGAATCAAGTTGCTACGCTCAAGTGGGAAAGATATATGGGGTAGCAGCCCAGTTTGTGTTTTTTCCGTCAGACCCTGACTCACCCCACGTGACAGAGCTCCCTCCAGCACTGCGTCCCGGTTGACCTTTATGTATTTCAAAAACAAACACCAAATTTCCAGGGAAGCTGCAAGAAATGCCATTAAAACTGGACTGTGAGCCAAAGGCTTCACAATCCCCCCAGGGAGACACTCATACCCCAATGGCCACAGTTACCTACAAAGAGAGGATTTAGCTCTGCTGCCTCCTGTTCGTATTGGGAAATAGGAAACCATGTCCTCCTGTTCACATAGACTGAGACCAAGCTTTCCTGGTCTCACTGCAAAGGAAGCTAAAGCACAAAGCTATATTTCCAGTGCACAAATATCAGAGGCAGATAGTCAAGAAGTCATTAGGCCAGCAAAGTTCCATGTTTGTGGAATGTTTACCCTGTCCCCTACCATTGGGATCTCTTGTGCCACACCCAAGTTTGTGAGCTCCTCAGAATTTCCAATTCCAGATATGTATTCACAGATTTTGTTCCTCTTCTCCTCTCATTGTGTCTTATTTGGGGTGATAGTAATGTGAAGGCATTGTGGTGGATGACAGTGGAAGATTGTTATGTGGCACGTGTTCGCATATATCTTAGACTCGTTTTTCATTTTGCCCTTTGAAATATTGAATCTCTGTGTCAATACTTATACTACCTTGATTCTTTAATGTCCATCTGGGTGGATTTATAATCAACTTTTCACAAGATATTTCTCAGAAATATACATTTTCTTGACATACATACTCATTTCTGAATTCTCAAAATGAACTTCAGTGAATATTGAGTACTAACCCTAATATTTCTTCAGTAAGTGACCCAGTTTAACATCCATGAAAGTCTATTCATACGGGACGTGATGTGTATTTTGAAGTAAATTTTCATTCAAAATTGTTAAATTCCTATTTCTTCGTATCATAGGATGTATCATTTCATCCAATATTCACAAATTGACATGCATATGATTCACTTACATTCACTCCCTGTATCAGAACCCATGTATTTCTCCATGTTGCTTTACTTGCTTTTTCATGAGATTTCTTTTATAAAACATTACTTTTGAATTCCATCATCATTTTCGAAGCAAAACTCACAGTTTGGTGTAATTAGTAACCCTAATATTACCACTAGACATACACCTACTTGGATTGAATGTTTATCTGAATACCAGATTTCATGTATTTTTTAAAATATCAATTCAATCCATTATTTAAAATAGTAACCAGTTATATTTTTTATTCACCCCATGGTCTATTCATGCATCATCTCTATATTCGTAAACCCAGGGTGCACCTATTTTTATCCCCAAACTCTAAATGACAGGGTTTGAAAACATGCTCCCAGAAATGGTGGAAGAAATACACATGTCACCTCCGCCCTGTATTCCTTTCATCACATCATCTTCTGGACACCAAATGCAAAACTCACACTCACCTTATGATTCTTCCAAAGCCTGATTTTAATGAGAGCATGGATTACTAAAATCATCTAAGTCCGCTTTGCCTATTGTTTTCAATATTCAATCCTATGGTGAGCGTACACTTGTTTCTTCCTAGGATAGTGTATTCAACCACCCCCCTGTTGAAAATATCCCTGATCTTATCACTCATTTTGTACTTTGCCCGATCTCCTAACATCCCAATTGATATCTATTTCCCCAAGTGCCTTGTTGGGACTGACTCTTCATGTGTGCTGACATTCCCATTTACACTCTAATAGAAATTCATTCGATTGCAAAAAGGGCCTTTTGCACAAATCCTAAACTCACTCTTCTTCCTTACCCTACACTGGAATCCTGTCTACCATCTCAATATCACTGGAAGTTCTCTTTCACATTCAGTGGTCCCAGGTCCAAGATTTTATGCCATTGTATATGGATTTAGAGGATTCACCTCTGCAGAACATAATTCAAAACTATGTATCCAAATCAAGGGCCCAACACCCTTGTGTGCTTCAGCTCTTACCTAGTTTTCACCTTCCATTCTTATAAATATCCCAGTTGCCCAATCCCCGTATTCATCCAGCAGAATGACTCCTAAGCCAAATCGAACCTGATATGACCCTGAAGCAGACTCTGTTCCCTCAATCTATTTTCACATAACAGCAGGTCCTGAGTTGATCTTGCCATACAGGTATGTAGGGAATCCTCCAGCTGCTGAGAAGCTCAAAGGTAGATGCAGAAATGATCCCTGGAGCCAATGTAGGCAGCTAGGTAGGACCTGTGAGGTCTAAAGTCATCTTCCATGGCCAACAACCCAGTGAGGATGAAGGGATGTGGCTGAATCAGCCTCTCTCTTCTCAATGCAGGGAAGATGGACACAATCAGGCCTGGGTGGGTTGCTGATCCCGGGCTCCTAGGGTATATAGACCTTTATGACTTGTGAAAATGTCACAGGAAGGTGGGGCAGCCTCCCTCTCATGGGACCCTTGGAAACAACTGTTAGGACAAAGTGGTTGCCAAGGCAGTGACCTCATTCACTTCCCTGAAGGAAGTGACCTCACCTCACTTCCTTGGTGATGGAACTCTCTGAACGTGGGATCCAGGAGGCGAGGCACCCAGAGGCAATTCCAGTCCCAGTGGGCTCCCTTGTGTTTTCTGTACCAAGGCCAGATTCATTCTTTCTTGGCACCTGGTGATGTGTGGGTAGACAAATGCCTTGAATGGTCTGAACAGGGGCCTTTCCTGAGAAAGAAGTGTTGGCTCATTGCTGGCTCCTGACAACTACACAGAGATGGCCAAGGAGACCAGAGCTGAGACAGGACCGGCCACTGCTGGGGAACAAATTTTCACCCACCAGTCAGAGGTCAGAGTGGATAGATGCAGACCAAATACAGGGGTGGTTTGTGTGTCTTAGTGGGTGTGTGTTTCAATTTGGCATTTTGTCTCATGTTCTGAGATCATGTAGGAAAAACGTGTTTGTTGTTGTTGTTGTTGTTGTTTGTTGGTTTGAAATGGACTGTTAACTAGTGAGTCTTTCTATAGAGTCAGTGGATCCCACTGGGTTTGTGGTTAAAGAGAGTAGAGAGAAGAATGCAGCCGTGAATGTGTCCTGTCTAGTGGAAATCTTTGCAGGACTCCTCAAGGCCAATTGATGAATGGACTGCTGCTTGTCTTGCAGATGGGAAGCACCTACCAAGATCCCAAGTTCCTGTATTCTTCCAGAATTTTGGCCACTCTCTGAAGGGGTTCGTGTTTTTGTGAACAAGATGGGTACCACCTTCAAGCTCTGTGACAAGGCTATGGACTGGATTGCTGACGGGAATGCCAAGCATCTCAGAAAAGTAAAAATTAGCATGACTGGTAAGGATCTCTCTGGAGAATCCCTGCTTGCATAGATAGCCACCCAAGTTGCATGATTAGGAGCTGTCAGTGCCACAGTGTTCAATTAAAGAAAAGTTTTTCTCCAGGCTTCTTTCCTCCCTATTGTTCTGTTCCCCTGAATGTCAGGGAGGTGTTTGCCTTAGGGCACTCCTTTGGGAATCCTCCAGAAAACAGTTTCAAACGGAAAGGAAGAGGCCCAATCTGTGCCTTTTAGGTAAAGTGCTTTGTAAAGGCTGTGTCTGAATCAGACTCTTGGCCCTGTGTGTGGCTGTGAATTACATTCTCAGCACCCCAGGAAACTCAAGAAAAATCCCATGTGTCCATGCACATCTAAAAGGATGAAAAAGAAGTGTAATATTGGATGAAGTCTCTTGCCTTCCTCTGGTCAGGCTCCTGACACCGATGAAGTCTCTTGCCTTCCTCTGGTCAGGCTCCAGACACCGATGAAGTAAGAACAGGGATCCTCTGGGTCAAATGAGTTGTTGCAAGCCATCCAGTAACTAGCACACAGGTGTTTGGGTGTTTTCATGAGTCCAGTACACATAAAGAATCTACCCCTGGCAGGCAGGAGGCCTCGAATTTGAGAAGCAGAGCAGTATTAACTACAGGCCCATTTTATCTATCCTGTTTCTCAGGAAGGGTGTCCAGGCCACCATGACATTTGGCACATGATGGGCATGAGACCTTAATTTGCACACCATCTTAGACTGCTCCCCCTATGGAAACCCCCAGCCAGAATGTTATGATGAGTATCTGTATGGAAGAAGAGGAGGGCCATGTGGGAGTGTTTTTGTTAGAATAGTGGTCTTTTGTGTGGTGGTTGGAAAAGATGAGTGGGTCCACCTCAGCTTGAACTCTGGTGTGATGCCATTAGAGACTCAGTTCTGGAACTGATCTCAGAGAACTCTTGCCATGAATCGAGTTGGGATTTTACAAGGCCAGGCAGTAGAGGAGCCCTTGGAAACTGAGATCTAGGCCGAGGGTGGCTTCCTCCACAGCACTGGGAATCTCAGCCAGGATTTCACATGATTTTGCTGTTAAAGCCTTTTCAGCTATAGTTGAGAGCCAAAACTCA
The DNA here is from genome assembly GCF_045843805.1 of Urocitellus parryii. Taxonomy (NCBI): domain Eukaryota; kingdom Metazoa; phylum Chordata; class Mammalia; order Rodentia; family Sciuridae; genus Urocitellus; species Urocitellus parryii. The sequence continues at coordinate 93,648,999 of NC_135541.1, forward strand.
CATGAACCTCATATTTTAGACCCCCAATGGGCCTGGATTCCTGTGGCCTTTTGCCACTCCGTGAAAAGCCTTGCCTGCATGCGATCTCCAGAGCTTTTACTGAAAGGAGATTCCTCAACCCTTAATGGCTCGTGAATGAATCAAAACCCACAGTGCCAACTTCTTCATTCTTGAGATATGGCTAGGCCAATAACATGAAGGTTTTGAGAATCCCATGACCAGAAATCCCTGGAGAACCTTTAGATCTCCTGTTGCTCATCATGACTGAACCCCCGCCATTGCCGTTTTTGACTGAGTGGAATTCATGACCATGGTGAAGAACAGAGATGTCAGTGAGTAGGAGCCAGCAGGGAACTGGGTCTGGAGCAATGGAGTGCAGGTGTGTGACCAACATCTGTGGTGAGCCCCTGTGGTTCTGTCATTGGTATCCAAATGACATGTGACTGACAAGGTTCAGCCAGCAGACCCTAAAATGTAAAGGCATGTTGTTGTGGGGAGAGGATCTGGTGCGATGCTCAGAATCAAGTTGCTACGCTCAAGTGGGAAAGATATATGGGGTAGCAGCCCAGTTTGTGTTTTTTCCGTCAGACCCTGACTCACCCCACGTGACAGAGCTCCCTCCAGCACTGCGTCCCGGTTGACCTTTATGTATTTCAAAAACAAACACCAAATTTCCAGGGAAGCTGCAAGAAATGCCATTAAAACTGGACTGTGAGCCAAAGGCTTCACAATCCCCCCAGGGAGACACTCATACCCCAATGGCCACAGTTACCTACAAAGAGAGGATTCAGCTCTGCTGCCTCCTGTTCGTATTGGGAAATAGGAAACCATGTCCTCCTGTTCACATAGACTGAGACCAAGCTTTCCTGGTCTCACTGCAAAGGAAGCTAAAGCACAAAGCTATATTTCTAGTGCACAAATGTCAGAGGCAGATAGTCAAGAAGTCATTAGGCCAGCAAAGTTCCATGTTTGTGGAATGTTTACCCTGTCCCCTACCATTGGGATCTCTTGTGCCACACCCAAGTTTGTGAGCGCCTCAGAATTTCCAATTCCAGATATGTATTCACAGATTTTGTTCCTCTTCTCCTCTCATTGTGTCTTATTTGGGGTGATAGTAATGTGAAGGCATTGTGGTGGATGACAGTGGAAGATTGTTATGTGGCACGTGTTCGCATATATCTTAGACTCGTTTTTCATTTTGCCCTTTGAAATATTGAATCTCTGTGTCAATACTTATACTACCTTGATTCTTTAATGTCCATCTGGGTGGATTTATAATCAACTTTTCACAAGATATTTCTCAGAAATATACATTTTCTTGACATACATAATCATTTCTGAATTCTCAAAATGAACTTCAGTGGATATTGAGTACTAACCCTAATATTTCTTCAGTAAGTGACCCAGTTTAACATCCATGAAAGTCTATTCATACGGGACGTGATGTGTATTTTGAAGTAAATTTTCATTCAAAATTGTTAAATTCCTATTTCTTCGTATCATAGGATGTATCATTTCATCCAATATTCACAAATTGACATGCATATGATTCACTTACATTCACTCCCTGTATCAGAACCCATGTATTTCTCCATGTTGCTTTACTTGCTTTTTCATGAGATTTCTTTTATAAAACATTACTTTTGAATTCCATCATCATTTTCGAAGCAAAACTCACAGTTTGGTGTAATTAGTAACCCTAATATTACCACTAGACGTACACCTACTTGGATAGAATGTTTATCTGAATACCAGATTTCATGTATTTTTTAAAATATCAATTCAATCCATTATTTAAAATAGTAACCAGTTATATTTTTTATTCACCCCATGGTCTATTCATGCATCATCTCTATATTCGTAAACCCAGGGTGCACCTATTTTTATCCCCAAACTCTAAATGACAGGGTTTGAAAACATGCTCCCAGAAATGGTGGAAGAAATACACATGTCACCTCCTCCCTGTATTCCTTTCATCACATCATCTTCTGGACACCAAATGCAAAACTCACACTCACCTTATGATTCTTCCAAAGCCTGATTTTAATGAGAGCATGGATTACTAAAATCATCTAAGTCCGCTTTGCCTATTGTTTTCAATATTCAATCCTATGGTGAGCGTACACTTGTTTCTTCCTAGGATAGTGTATTCAACCACCCCCCTGTTGAAAATATCCCTGATCTTATCACTCATTTTGTACTTTGCCCGATCTCCTAACATCCCAATTGATATCTATTTCCCCAAGTGCCTTGTTGTGACTGACTCTTCATGTGTGCTGACATTCCCATTTACACTCTAATAGAAATTCATTCGATTGCAAAAAGGGCCTTTTGCACAAATCCTAAACTCACTCTTCTTCCTTACCCTACACTGGAATCCTGTCTACTATCTCAATATCACTGGAAGTTCTCTTTCACATTCAGTGGTCCCAGGTCCAAGATCTTATGCCATTGTATATGGATTTAGAGGATTCACCTCTGCAGAACTTAATTCAAAACTATGTATCCAAATCAAGGGCCCAACACCCTTGTGTGCTTCAGCTCTTACCTAGTTTTCACCTTCCATTCTTATAAATATCCCAGTTGCCCAATCCCCGTATTCATCCAGCAGAATGACTCCTAAGCCAAATCGAACCTGATATGACCCTGAAGCAGACTCTGTTCCCTCAATCTATTTTCACATAACAGCAGGTCCTGAGTTGATCTTGCCATACAGGTATGTAGGGAATCCTCCAGCTGCTGAGAAGCTCAAAGGTAGATGCAGAAATGATCCCTGGAGCCAATGTAGGCAGCTAGGTAGGACCTGTGAGGTCTAAAGTCATCTTCCATGGCCAACAACCCAGTGAGGATGAAGGGATGTGGCTGAATCAGCCTCTCTCTTCTCAATGCAGGGAAGATGGACACAATCAGGCCTGGGTGGGTTGCTGATCCCGGGCTCCTAGGGTATATAGACCTTTATGACTTGTGAAAATGTCACAGGAAGGTGGGGCAGCCTCCCTCTCATGGGACCCTTGGAAACAACTGTTAGGACAAAGTGGTTGCCAAGGCAGTGACCTCATTCACTTCCCTGAAGGAAGTGACCTCACCTCACTTCCTTGGTGATGGAACTCTCTGAACGTGGGATCCAGGAGGCGAGGCACCCAGAGGCAATTCCAGTCCCAGTGGGCTCCCTTGTGTTTTCTGTACCAAGGCCAGATTCATTCTTTCTTGGCACCTGGTGATGTGTGGGTAGCCAAATGCCTTGAATGGTCTGAACAGGGGCCTTTCCTGAGAAAGAAGTGTTGGCTCATTGCTGGCTCCTGACAACTACACAGAGATGGCCAAGGAGACCAGAGCTGAGACAGGACCGGCCACTGCTGGGGAACAAATTTTCACCCACCAGTCAGAGGTCAGAGTGGATAGATGCAGACCAAATACAGGGGTGGTTTGTGTGTCTTAGTGGGTGTGTGTTTCAATTTGGCATTTTGTCTCATGTTCTGAGATCATGTAGGAAAAACGTGTTTGTTGTTGTTGTTGTTGTTGTTTGTTGGTTTGAAATGGACTGTTAACTAGTGAGTCTTTCTATAGAGTCAGTGGATCCCACTGGGTTTGTGGTTAAAGAGAGTAGAGAGAAGAATGCAGCCGTGAATGTGTCCTGTCTAGTGGAAATCTTTGCAGGACTCCTCAAGGCCAATTGATGAATGGACTGCTGCTTGTCTTGCAGATGGGAAGCACCTACCAAGATCCCAAGTTCCTGTATTCTTCCAGAATTTTGGCCACTCTCTGAAGGGGTTCGTGTTTTTGTGAACAAGATGGGTACCACCTTCAAGCTCTGTGACAAGGCTATGGACTGGATTGCTGACGGGAATGCCAAGCATCTCAGAAAAGTAAAAATTAGCATGACTGGTAAGGATCTCTCTGGAGAATCCCTGCTTGCATAGATAGCCACCCAAGTTGCATGATTAGGAGCTGTCAGTGCCACAGTGTTCAATTAAAGAAAAGTTTTTCTCCAGGCTTCTTTCCTCCCTATTGTTCTGTTCCCCTGAATGTCAGGGAGGTGTTTGCCTTAGGGCACTCCTTTGGGAATCCTCCCGAAAACAGTTTCAAACGGAAAGGAAGAGGCCCAATCTGTGCCTTTTAGGTAAAGTGCTTTGTAAAGGCTGTGTCTGAATCAGACTCTTGGCCCTGTGTGTGGCTGTGAATTACATTCTGAGCACCCCAGGAAACTCAAGAAAAATCCCATGTGTCCATGCACATCTAAAAGGATGGAAAAGAAGTGTAATATTGGATGAAGTCTCTTGCCTTCCTCTGGTCAGGCTCCTGACACCGATGAAGTAAGAACAGGGATCCTCTGGGTCAAATGAGTTGTTGCAAGCCATCCAGTAACTAGCACACAGGTGTTTGGGTGTTTTCATGAGTCCAGTACACATAAAGAATCTACCCCTGGCAGGCAGGAGGCCTCGAATTTGAGAAGCAGAGCAGTATTAACTACAGGCCCATTTTATCTATCCTGTTTCTCAGGAAGGGTGTCCAGGCCACCATGACATTTGGCACATGATGGGCATGAGACCTTACTTTGCACACCATCTTAGACTGCTCCCCCTATGGAAACCCCCAGCCAGAATGTTATGATGAGTATCTGTATGGAAGAAGAGGAGGGCCAAGTGGGAGTGTTTTTGTTAGAATAGTGGTCTTTTGTGTGGTGGTTGGAAAAGATGAGTGGGTCCACCTCAGCTTGAACTCTGGTGTGATGCCATTAGAGACTCAGGAGATTCCTCAACCCTTAATGGCTCGTGAATGAATCAAAACCCACAGTGCCAACTTCTTCATTCTTGAAATATGGCTAGGCCAATAACATGAAGGTTTTGAGAATCCCATGACCAGAAATCCCTGGAGAACCTTTAGATCTCCTGTTGCTCATCATGACTGAACCCGCCATTGCCGTTTTTGACTGAGTGGAATTCATGACCATGGTGAAGAACAGAGATGTCAGTGAGTAGGAGCCAGCAGGGAACTGGGTCTGGAGCAATGGAGTGCAGGTGTGTGACCAACATCTGTGGTGAGCCCCTGTGGTTCTGTCATTGGTATCCAAATGACATGTGACTGACAAGGTTCAGCCAGCAGACCCTAAAATGTAAAGGCATGTTGTTGTGGGGAGAGGATCTGGTGCGATGCTCAGAATCAAGTTGCTACGCTCAAGTGGGAAAGATATATGGGGTAGCAGCCCAGTTTGTGTTTTTTCCGTCAGACCCTGACTCACCCCACGTGACAGAGCTCCCTCCAGCACTGCGTCCCGGTTGACCTTTATGTATTTCAAAAACAAACACCAAATTTCCAGGGAAGCTGCAAGAAATGCCATTAAAACTGGACTGTGAGCCAAAGGCTTCACAATCCCCCCAGGGAGACACTCATACCCCAATGGCCACAGTTACCTACAAAGAGAGGATTCAGCTCTGCTGCCTCCTGTTCGTATTGGGAAATAGGAAACCATGTCCTCCTGTTCACATAGACTGAGACCAAGCTTTCCTGGTCTCACTGCAAAGGAAGCTAAAGCACAAAGCTATATTTCTAGTGCACAAATGTCAGAGGCAGATAGTCAAGAAGTCATTAGGCCAGCAAAGTTCCATGTTTGTGGAATGTTTACCCTGTCCCCTACCATTGGGATCTCTTGTGCCACACCCAAGTTTGTGAGCGCCTCAGAATTTCCAATTCCAGATATGTATTCACAGATTTTGTTCCTCTTCTCCTCTCATTGTGTCTTATTTGGGGTGATAGTAATGTGAAGGCATTGTGGTGGATGACAGTGGAAGATTGTTATGTGGCACGTGTTCGCATATATCTTAGACTCGTTTTTCATTTTGCCCTTTGAAATATTGAATCTCTGTGTCAATACTTATACTACCTTGATTCTTTAATGTCCATCTGGGTGGATTTATAATCAACTTTTCACAAGATATTTCTCAGAAATATACATTTTCTTGACATACATAATCATTTCTGAATTCTCAAAATGAACTTCAGTGGATATTGAGTACTAACCCTAATATTTCTTCAGTAAGTGACCCAGTTTAACATCCATGAAAGTCTATTCATACGGGACGTGATGTGTATTTTGAAGTAAATTTTCATTCAAAATTGTTAAATTCCTATTTCTTCGTATCATAGGATGTATCATTTCATCCAATATTCACAAATTGACATGCATATGATTCACTTACATTCACTCCCTGTATCAGAACCCATGTATTTCTCCATGTTGCTTTACTTGCTTTTTCATGAGATTTCTTTTATAAAACATTACTTTTGAATTCCATCATCATTTTCGAAGCAAAACTCACAGTTTGGTGTAATTAGTAACCCTAATATTACCACTAGACGTACACCTACTTGGATAGAATGTTTATCTGAATACCAGATTTCATGTATTTTTTAAAATATCAATTCAATCCATTATTTAAAATAGTAACCAGTTATATTTTTTATTCACCCCATGGTCTATTCATGCATCATCTCTATATTCGTAAACCCAGGGTGCACCTATTTTTATCCCCAAACTCTAAATGACAGGGTTTGAAAACATGCTCCCAGAAATGGTGGAAGAAATACACATGTCACCTCCTCCCTGTATTCCTTTCATCACATCATCTTCTGGACACCAAATGCAAAACTCACACTCACCTTATGATTCTTCCAAAGCCTGATTTTAATGAGAGCATGGATTACTAAAATCATCTAAGTCCGCTTTGCCTATTGTTTTCAATATTCAATCCTATGGTGAGCGTACACTTGTTTCTTCCTAGGATAGTGTATTCAACCACCCCCCTGTTGAAAATATCCCTGATCTTATCACTCATTTTGTACTTTGCCCGATCTCCTAACATCCCAATTGATATCTATTTCCCCAAGTGCCTTGTTGTGACTGACTCTTCATGTGTGCTGACATTCCCATTTACACTCTAATAGAAATTCATTCGATTGCAAAAAGGGCCTTTTGCACAAATCCTAAACTCACTCTTCTTCCTTACCCTACACTGGAATCCTGTCTACTATCTCAATATCACTGGAAGTTCTCTTTCACATTCAGTGGTCCCAGGTCCAAGATCTTATGCCATTGTATATGGATTTAGAGGATTCACCTCTGCAGAACTTAATTCAAAACTATGTATCCAAATCAAGGGCCCAACACCCTTGTGTGCTTCAGCTCTTACCTAGTTTTCACCTTCCATTCTTATAAATATCCCAGTTGCCCAATCCCCGTATTCATCCAGCAGAATGACTCCTAAGCCAAATCGAACCTGATATGACCCTGAAGCAGACTCTGTTCCCTCAATCTATTTTCACATAACAGCAGGTCCTGAGTTGATCTTGCCATACAGGTATGTAGGGAATCCTCCAGCTGCTGAGAAGCTCAAAGGTAGATGCAGAAATGATCCCTGGAGCCAATGTAGGCAGCTAGGTAGGACCTGTGAGGTCTAAAGTCATCTTCCATGGCCAACAACCCAGTGAGGATGAAGGGATGTGGCTGAATCAGCCTCTCTCTTCTCAATGCAGGGAAGATGGACACAATCAGGCCTGGGTGGGTTGCTGATCCCGGGCTCCTAGGGTATATAGACCTTTATGACTTGTGAAAATGTCACAGGAAGGTGGGGCAGCCTCCCTCTCATGGGACCCTTGGAAACAACTGTTAGGACAAAGTGGTTGCCAAGGCAGTGACCTCATTCACTTCCCTGAAGGAAGTGACCTCACCTCACTTCCTTGGTGATGGAACTCTCTGAACGTGGGATCCAGGAGGCGAGGCACCCAGAGGCAATTCCAGTCCCAGTGGGCTCCCTTGTTTTTTCTGTACCAAGGCCAGAGTCATTCTTTCTTGGCACCTGGTGATGTGTGGGTAGCCAAATGCCTTGAATGCTCTGAACAGGGGCCTTTCCTGAGAAAGAAGTGTTGGCTCATTGCTGGCTCCTGACAACTACACAGAGATGGCCAAGGAGACCAGAGCTGAGACAGGACCGGCCACTGCTGGGGAACAAATTTTCACCCACCAGTCAGAGGTCAGAGTGGATAGATGCAGACCAAATACAGGGGTGGTTTGTGTGTCTTAGTGGGTGTGTGTTTCAATTTGGCATTTTGTCTCATGTTCTGAGATCATGTAGGAAAAACGTGTTTGTTGTTGTTGTTGTTGTTGTTTGTTGGTTTGAAATGGACTGTTAACTAGTGAGTCTTTCTATAGAGTCAGTGGATCCCACTGGGTTTGTGGTTAAAGAGAGTAGAGAGAAGAATGCAGCCGTGAATGTGTCCTGTCTAGTGGAAATCTTTGCAGGACTCCTCAAGGCCAATTGATGAATGGACTGCTGCTTGTCTTGCAGATGGGAAGCACCTACCAAGATCCCAAGTTCCTGTATTCTTCCAGAATTTTGGCCACTCTCTGAAGGGGTTCGTGTTTTTGTGAACAAGATGGGTACCACCTTCAAGCTCTGTGACAGGGCCATGGACTGGATTGCTGACGGGAATGCCAAGCATCTCAGAAAAGTAAAAATTAGCATGACTGGTAAGGATCTCTCTGGAGAATCCCTGCTTGCATAGATAGCCACCCAAGTTGCATGATTAGGAGCTGTCAGTGCCACAGTGTTCAATTAAAGAAAAGTTTTTCTCCAGGCTTCTTTCCTCCCTATTGTTCTGTTCCCCTGAATGTCAGGGAGGTGTTTGCCTTAGGGCACTCCTTTGGGAATCCTCCCGAAAACAGTTTCAAACGGAAAGGAAGAGGCCCAATCTGTGCCTTTTAGGTAAAGTGCTTTGTAAAGGCTGTGTCTGAATCAGACTCTTGGCCCTGTGTGTGGCTGTGAATTACATTCTGAGCACCCCAGGAAACTCAAGAAAAATCCCATGTGTCCATGCACATCTAAAAGGATGGAAAAGAAGTGTAATATTGGATGAAGTCTCTTGCCTTCCTCTGGTCAGGCTCCTGACACCGATGAAGTAAGAACAGGGATCCTCTGGGTCAAATGAGTTGTTGCAAGCCATCCAGTAACTAGCACACAGGTGTTTGGGTGTTTTCATGAGTCCAGTACACATAAAGAATCTACCCCTGGCAGGCAGGAGGCCTCGAATTTGAGAAGCAGAGCAGTATTAACTACAGGCCCATTTTATCTATCCTGTTTCTCAGGAAGGGTGTCCAGGCCACCATGACATTTGGCACATGATGGGCATGAGACCTTACTTTGCACACCATCTTAGACTGCTCCCCCTATGGAAACCCCCAGCCAGAATGTTATGATGAGTATCTGTATGGAAGAAGAGGAGGGCCAAGTGGGAGTGTTTTTGTTAGAATAGTGGTCTTTTGTGTGGTGGTTGGAAAAGATGAGTGGGTCCACCTCAGCTTGAACTCTGGTGTGATGCCATTAGAGACTCAGGAGATTCCTCAACCCTTAATGGCTCGTGAATGAATCAAAACCCACAGTGCCAACTTCTTCATTCTTGAAATATGGCTAGGCCAATAACATGAAGGTTTTGAGAATCCCATGACCAGAAATCCCTGGAGAACCTTTAGATCTCCTGTTGCTCATCATGACTGAACCCGCCATTGCCGTTTTTGACTGAGTGGAATTCATGACCATGGTGAAGAACAGAGATGTCAGTGAGTAGGAACCAGCAGGGAACTGGGTCTGGAGCAATGGAGTGCAGGTGTGTGACCAACATCTGTGGTGAGCCCCTGTGGTTCTGTCATTGGTATCCAAATGACATGTGACTGACAAGGTGCAGCCAGCAGACCCTAAAATGTAAAGGCATGTTGTTGTGGGGAGAGGATCTGGTGCGATGCTCAGAATCAAGTTGCTACGCTCAAGTGGGAAAGATATATGGGGTAGCAGCCCAGTTTGTGTTTTTTCCGTCAGACCCTGACTCACCCCACGTGACAGAGCTCCCTCCAGCACTGCGTCCCGGTTGACCTTTATGTATTTCAAAAACAAACACCAAATTTCCAGGGAAGCTGCAAGAAATGCCATTAAAACTGGACTGTGAGCCAAAGGCTTCACAATCCCCCCAGGGAGACACTCATACCCCAATGGCCACAGTTACCTACAAAGAGAGGATTCAGCTCTGCTGCCTCCTGTTCGTATTGGGAAATAGGAAACCATGTCCTCCTGTTCACATAGACTGAGACCAAGCTTTCCTGGTCTCACTGCAAAGGAAGCTAAAGCACAAAGCTATATTTCTAGTGCACAAATGTCAGAGGCAGATAGTCAAGAAGTCATTAGGCCAGCAAAGTTCCATGTTTGTGGAATGTTTACCCTGTCCCCTACCATTGGGATCTCTTGTGCCACACCCAAGTTTGTGAGCTCCTCAGAATTTCCAATTCCAGATATGTATTCACAGATTTTGTTCCTCTTCTCCTCTCATTGTGTCTTATTTGGGGTGATAGTAATGTCAAGGCATTGTGGTGGATGACAGTGGAAGATTGTTATGTGGCACGTGTTCGCATATATCTTAGACTCGTTTTTCATTTTGCCCTTTGAAATATTGAATCTCTGTGTCAATACTTATACTACCTTGATTCTTTAATGTCCATCTGGGTGGATTTATAATCAACTTTTCACAAGATATTTCTCAGAAATATACATTTTCTTGACATACATATTCATTTCTGAATTCTCAAAATGAACTTCAGTGGATATTGAGTACTAACCCTAATATTTCTTCAGTAAGTGACCCAGTTTAACATCCATGAAACTCTATTCATACGGGACGTGATGTGTATTTTGAAGTAAATTGTCATTCAAAATTGTTAAATTCCTATTTCTTCGTATCATAGGATGTATCATTTCATCCAATATTCACAAATTGACATGCATATGATTCACTTACATTCACTCCCTGTATCAGAACCCATGTATTTCTCCATGTTGCTTTACTTGCTTTTTCATGAGATTTCTTTTATAAAACATTACTTTTGAATTCCATCATCATTTTCGAAGCAAAACTCACAGTTTGGTGTAATTAGTAACCCTAATATTACCACTAGACGTACACCTACTTGGATAGAATGTTTATCTGAATACCAGATTTCATGTATTTTTTAAAATATCAATTCAATCCATTATTTAAAATAGTAACCAGTTATATTTTTTATTCACCCTATGGTCTATTCATGCATCATCTCTATATACGTAAACCCAGGGTGCACCTATTTTTATCCCCAAACTCTAAATGACAGGGTTTGAAAACATGCTCCCAGAAATGGTGGAAGAAATACACATGTCACCTCCTCCCTGTATTCCTTTCATCACATCATCTTCTGGACACTCACCTTATGATTCTTCCAAAGCCTGATTTTAATGAGAGCATGGATTACTAAAATCATCTAAGTCCGCTTTGCCTATTGTTTTCAATATTCAATCCTATGGTGAGCGTACACTTGTTTCTTCCTAGGATAGTGTATTCAACCACCCCCCTGTTGAAAATATCCCTGATCTTATCACTCATTTTGTACTTTGCCCGATCTCCTAACATCCCAATTGATATCTATTTCCCCAAGTGCCTTGTTCTGACTGACTCTTCATGTGTGCTGACATTCCCATTTACACTCTAATAGAAATTCATTCGATTGCAAAAAGGGCCTTTTGCACAAATCCTAAACTCACTCTTCTTCCTTACCCTACACTGGAATCCTGTCTACCATCTCAATATCACTGGAAGTTCTCTTTCACATTCAGTGGTCCCAGGTCCAAGATCTTATGCCATTGTATATGGATTTAGAGGATTCACCTCTGCAGAACATAATTCAAAACTATGTATCCAAATCAAGGGCCCAACACCCTTGTGTGCTTCAGCTCTTACCTAGTTTTCACCTTCCATTCTTATAAATATCCCAGTTGCCCAATCCCCGTATTCATCCAGCAGAATGACTCCTAAGCCAAATCGAACCTGATATGACCCTGAAGCAGACTCTGTTCCCTCAATCTATTTTCACATAACAGCAGGTCCTGAGTTGATCTTGCCATACAGGTATGTAGGGAATCCTCCAGCTGCTGAGAAGCTCAAAGGTAGATGCAGAAATGATCCCTGGAGCCAATGTAGGCAGCTAGGTAGGACCTGTGAGGTCTAAAGTCATCTTCCATGGCCAACAACCCAGTGAGGATGAAGGGATGTGGCTGAATCAGCCTCTCTCTTCTCAATGCAGGGAAGATGGACACAATCAGGCCTGGGTGGGTTGCTGATCCCGGGCTCCTAGGGTATATAGACCTTTATGACTTGTGAAAATGTCACAGGAAGGTGGGGCAGCCTCCCTCTCATGGGACCCTTGGAAACAACTGTTAGGACAAAGTGGTTGCCAAGGCAGTGACCTCATTCACTTCCCTGAAGGAAGTGACCTCACCTCACTTCCTTGGTGATGGAACTCTCTGAACGTGGGATCCAGGAGGCGAGGCACCCAGAGGCAATTCCAGTCCCAGTGGGCTCCCTTGTTTTTTCTGTACCAAGGCCAGAGTCATTCTTTCTTGGCACCTGGTGATGTGTGGGTAGCCAAATGCCTTGAATGGTCTGAACAGGGGCCTTTCCTGAGAAAGAAGTGTTGGCTCATTGCTGGCTCCTGACAACTACACAGAGATGGCCAAGGAGACCAGAGCTGAGACAGGACCGGCCACTGCTGGGGAACAAATTTTCACCCACCAGTCAGAGGTCAGAGTGGATAGATGCAGACCAAATACAGGGGTGGTTTGTGTGTCTTAGTGGGTGTGTGTTTCAATTTGGCATTTTGTCTCATGTTCTGAGATCATGTAGGAAAAACGTGTTTGTTGTTGTTGTTGTTGTTGTTTGTTGGTTTGAAATGGACTGTTAACTAGTGAGTCTTTCTATAGAGTCAGTGGATCCCACTGGGTTTGTGGTTAAAGAGAGTAGAGAGAAGAATGCAGCCGTGAATGTGTCCTGTCTAGTGGAAATCTTTGCAGGACTCCTCAAGGCCAATTGATGAATGGACTGCTGCTTGTCTTGCAGATGGGAAGCACCTACCAAGATCCCAAGTTCCTGTATTCTTCCAGAATTTTGGCCACTCTCTGAAGGGGTTCGTGTTTTTGTGAACAAGATGGGTACCACCTTCAAGCTCTGTGACAGGGCCATGGACTGGATTGCTGACGGGAATGCCAAGCATCTCAGAAAAGTAAAAATTAGCATGACTGGTAAGGATCTCTCTGGAGAATCCCTGCTTGCATAGATAGCCACCCAAGTTGCATGATTAGGAGCTGTCAGTGCCACAGTGTTCAATTAAAGAAAAGTTTTTCTCCAGGCTTCTTTCCTCCCTATTGTTCTGTTCCCCTGAATGTCAGGGAGGTGTTTGCCTTAGGGCACTCCTTTGGGAATCCTCCCGAAAACAGTTTCAAACGGAAAGGAAGAGGCCCAATCTGTGCCTTTTAGGTAAAGTGCTTTGTAAAGGCTGTGTCTGAATCAGACTCTTGGCCCTGTGTGTGGCTGTGAATTACATTCTGAGCACCCCAGGAAACTCAAGAAAAATCCCATGTGTCCATGCACATCTAAAAGGATGGAAAAGAAGTGTAATATTGGATGAAGTCTCTTGCCTTCCTCTGGTCAGGCTCCTGACACCGATGAAGTAAGAACAGGGATCCTCTGGGTCAAATGAGTTGTTGCAAGCCATCCAGTAACTAGCACACAGGTGTTTGGGTGTTTTCATGAGTCCAGTACACATAAAGAATCTACCCCTGGCAGGCAGGAGGCCTCGAATTTGAGAAGCAGAGCAGTATTAACTACAGGCCCATTTTATCTATCCTGTTTCTCAGGAAGGGTGTCCAGGCCACCATGACATTTGGCACATGATGGGCATGAGACCTTACTTTGCACACCATCTTAGACTGCTCCCCCTATGGAAACCCCCAGCCAGAATGTTATGATGAGTATCTGTATGGAAGAAGAGGAGGGCCAAGTGGGAGTGTTTTTGTTAGAATAGTGGTCTTTTGTGTGGTGGTTGGAAAAGATGAGTGGGTCCACCTCAGCTTGAACTCTGGTGTGATGCCATTAGAGACTCAGGAGATTCCTCAACCCTTAATGGCTCGTGAATGAATCAAAACCCACAGTGCCAACTTCTTCATTCTTGAAATATGGCTAGGCCAATAACATGAAGGTTTTGAGAATCCCATGACCAGAAATCCCTGGAGAACCTTTAGATCTCCTGTTGCTCATCATGACTGAACCCGCCATTGCCGTTTTTGACTGAGTGGAATTCATGACCATGGTGAAGAACAGAGATGTCAGTGAGTAGGAGCCAGCAGGGAACTGGGTCTGGAGCAATGGAGTGCAGGTGTGTGACCAACATCTGTGGTGAGCCCCTGTGGTTCTGTCATTGGTATCCAAATGACATGTGACTGACAAGGTGCAGCCAGCAGACCCTAAAATGTAAAGGCATGTTGTTGTGGGCAGAGGATCTGGTGCGATGCTCAGAATCAAGTTGCTACGCTCAAGTGGGAAAGATATATGGGGTAGCAGCCCAGTTTGTGTTTTTTCCGTCAGACCCTGACTCACCCCACGTGACAGAGCTCCCTCCAGCACTGCGTCCCGGTTGACCTTTATGTATTTCAAAAACAAACACCAAATTTCCAGGGAAGCTGCAAGAAATGCCATTAAAACTGGACTGTGAGCCAAAGGCTTCACAATCCCCCCAGGGAGACACTCATACCCCAATGGCCACAGTTACCTACAAAGAGAGGATTTAGCTCTGCTGCCTCCTGTTCGTATTGGGAAATAGGAAACCATGTCCTCCTGTTCACATAGACTGAGACCAAGCTTTCCTGGTCTCACTGCAAAGGAAGCTAAAGCACAAAGCTATATTTCCAGTGCACAAATGTCAGAGGCAGATAGTCAAGAAGTCATTAGGCCAGCAAAGTTCCATGTTTGTGGAATGTTTACCCTGTCCCCTACCATTGGGATCTCTTGTGCCACACCCAAGTTTGTGAGCTCCTCAGAATTTCCAATTCCAGATATGTATTCACAGATTTTGTTCCTCTTCTCCTCTCATTGTGTCTTATTTGGGGTGATAGTAATGTCAAGGCATTGTGGTGGATGACAGTGGAAGATTGTTATGTGGCACGTGTTCGCATATATCTTAGACTCGTTTTTCATTTTGCCCTTTGAAATATTGAATCTCTGTGTCAATACTTATACTACCTTGATTCTTTAATGTCCATCTGGGTGGATTTATAATCAACTTTTCACAAGATATTTCTCAGAAATATACATTTTCTTGACATACATATTCATTTCTGAATTCTCAAAATGAACTTCAGTGAATATTGTGTACTAACCCTAATATTTCTTCAGTAAGTGACCCAGTTTAACATCCATGAAAGTCTATTCATACGGGACGTGATGTGTATTTTGAAGTAAATTTTCATTCAAAATTGTTAAATTCCTATTTCTTCGTATCATAGGATGTATCATTTCATCCAATATTCACAAATTGACATGCATATGATTCACTTACATTCACTCCCTGTATCAGAACCCATGTATTTCTCCATGTTGCTTTACTTGCTTTTTCATGAGATTTCTTTTATAAAACATTACTTTTGAATTCCATCATCATTTTCGAAGCAAAACTCACAGTTTGGTGTAATTAGTAACCCTAATATTACCACTAGACGTACACCTACTTGGATAGAATGTTTATCTGAATACCAGATTTCATGTATTTTTTAAAATATCAATTCAATCCATTATTTAAAATAGTAACCAGTTATATTTTTTATTCACCCTATGGTCTATTCATGCATCATCTCTATATACGTAAACCCAGGGTGCACCTATTTTTATCCCCAAACTCTAAATGACAGGGTTTGAAAACATGCTCCCAGAAATGGTGGAAGAAATACACATGTCACCTCCTCCCTGTATTCCTTTCATCACATCATCTTCTGGACACTCACCTTATGATTCTTCCAAAGCCTGATTTTAATGAGAGCATGGATTACTAAAATCATCTAAGTCCGCTTTGCCTATTGTTTTCAATATTCAATCCTATGGTGAGCGTACACTTGTTTCTTCCTAGGATAGTGTATTCAACCACCCCCCTGTTGAAAATATCCCTGATCTTATCACTCATTTTGTACTGTGCCCGATCTCCTAACATCCCAATTGATATCTATTTCCCCAAGTGCCTTGTTCTGACTGACTCTTCATGTGTGCTGACATTCCCATTTACACTCTAATAGAAATTCATTCGATTGCAAAAAGGGCCTTTTGCACAAATCCTAAACTCACTCTTCTTCCTTACCCTACACTGGAATCCTGTCTACCATCTCAATATCACTGGAAGTTCTCTTTCACATTCAGTGGTCCCAGGTCCAAGATCTTATGCCATTGTATATGGATTTAGAGGATTCACCTCTGCAGAACATAATTCAAAACTATGTATCCAAATCAAGGGCCCAACACCCTTGTGTGCTTCAGCTCTTACCTAGTTTTCACCTTCCATTCTTATAAATATCCCAGTTGCCCAATCCCCGTATTCATCCAGCAGAATGACTCCTAAGCCAAATCGAACCTGATATGACCCTGAAGCAGACTCTGTTCCCTCAATCTATTTTCACATAACAGCAGGTCCTGAGTTGATCTTGCCATACAGGTATGTAGGGAATCCTCCAGCTGCTGAGAAGCTCAAAGGTAGATGCAGAAATGATCCCTGGAGCCAATGTAGGCAGCTAGGTAGGACCTGTGAGGTCTAAAGTCATCTTCCATGGCCAACAACCCAGTGAGGATGAAGGGATGTGGCTGAATCAGCCTCTCTCTTCTCAATGCAGGGAAGATGGACACAATCAGGCCTGGGTGGGTTGCTGATCCCGGGCTCCTAGGGTATATAGACCTTTATGACTTGTGAAAATGTCACAGGAAGGTGGGGCAGCCTCCCTCTCATGGGACCCTTGGAAACAACTGTTAGGACAAAGTGGTTGCCAAGGCAGTGACCTCATTCACTTCCCTGAAGGAAGTGACCTCACCTCACTTCCTTGGTGATGGAACTCTCTGAACGTGGGATCCAGGAGGCGAGGCACCCAGAGGCAATTCCAGTCCCAGTGGGCTCCCTTGTTTTTTCTGTACCAAGGCCAGAGTCATTCTTTCTTGGCACCTGGTGATGTGTGGGTAGCCAAATGCCTTGAATGGTCTGAACAGGGGCCTTTCCTGAGAAAGAAGTGTTGGCTCATTGCTGGCTCCTGACAACTACACAGAGATGGCCAAGGAGACCAGAGCTGAGACAGGACCGGCCACTGCTGGGGAACAAATTTTCACCCACCAGTCAGAGGTCAGAGTGGATAGATGCAGACCAAATACAGGGGTGGTTTGTGTGTCTTAGAGGGTGTGTGTTTCAATTTGGCATTTTGTCTCATGTTCTGAGATCATGTAGGAAAAACGTGTTTGTTGTTGTTGTTGTTGTTGTTTGTTGGTTTGAAATGGACTGTTAACTAGTGAGTCTTTCTATAGAGTCAGTGGATCCCACTGGGTTTGTGGTTAAAGAGAGTAGAGAGAAGAATGCAGCCGTGAATGTGTCCTGTCTAGTGGAAATCTTTGCAGGACTCCTCAAGGCCAATTGATGAATGGACTGCTGCTTGTCTTGCAGATGGGAAGCACCTACCAAGATCCCAAGTTCCTGTATTCTTCCAGAATTTTGGCCACTCTCTGAAGGGGTTCGTGTTTTTGTGAACAAGATGGGTACCACCTTCAAGCTCTGTGACAGGGCCATGGACTGGATTGCTGACGGGAATGCCAAGCATCTCAGAAAAGTAAAAATTAGCATGACTGGTAAGGATCTCTCTGGAGAATCCCTGCTTGCATAGATAGCCACCCAAGTTGCATGATTAGGAGCTGTCAGTGCCACAGTGTTCAATTAAAGAAAAGTTTTTCTCCAGGCTTCTTTCCTCCCTATTGTTCTGTTCCCCTGAATGTCAGGGAGGTGTTTGCCTTAGGGCACTCCTTTGGGAATCCTCCCGAAAACAGTTTCAAACGGAAAGGAAGAGGCCCAATCTGTGCCTTTTAGGTAAAGTGCTTTGTAAAGGCTGTGTCTGAATCAGACTCTTGGCCCTGTGTGTGGCTGTGAATTACATTCTGAGCACCCCAGGAAACTCAAGAAAAATCCCATGTGTCCATGCACATCTAAAAGGATGGAAAAGAAGTGTAATATTGGATGAAGTCTCTTGCCTTCCTCTGGTCAGGCTCCTGACACCGATGAAGTAAGAACAGGGATCCTCTGGGTCAAATGAGTTGTTGCAAGCCATCCAGTAACTAGCACACAGGTGTTTGGGTGTTTTCATGAGTCCAGTACACATAAAGAATCTACCCCTGGCAGGCAGGAGGCCTCGAATTTGAGAAGCAGAGCAGTATTAACTACAGGCCCATTTTATCTATCCTGTTTCTCAGGAAGGGTGTCCAGGCCACCATGACATTTGGCACATGATGGGCATGAGACCTTACTTTGCACACCATCTTAGACTGCTCCCCCTATGGAAACCCCCAGCCAGAATGTTATGATGAGTATCTGTATGGAAGAAGAGGAGGGCCAAGTGGGAGTGTTTTTGTTAGAATAGTGGTCTTTTGTGTGGTGGTTGGAAAAGATGAGTGGGTCCACCTCAGCTTGAACTCTGGTGTGATGCCATTAGAGACTCAGGAGATTCCTCAACCCTTAATGGCTCGTGAATGAATCAAAACCCACAGTGCCAACTTCTTCATTCTTGAAATATGGCTAGGCCAATAACATGAAGGTTTTGAGAATCCCATGACCAGAAATCCCTGGAGAACCTTTAGATCTCCTGTTGCTCATCATGACTGAACCCGCCATTGCCGTTTTTGACTGAGTGGAATTCATGACCATGGTGAAGAACAGAGATGTCAGTGAGTAGGAGCCAGCAGGGAACTGGGTCTGGAGCAATGGAGTGCAGGTGTGTGACCAACATCTGTGGTGAGCCCCTGTGGTTCTGTCATTGGTATCCAAATGACATGTGACTGACAAGGTGCAGCCAGCAGACCCTAAAATGTAAAGGCATGTTGTTGTGGGCAGAGGATCTGGTGCGATGCTCAGAATCAAGTTGCTACGCTCAAGTGGGAAAGATATATGGGGTAGCAGCCCAGTTTGTGTTTTTTCCGTCAGACCCTGACTCACCCCACGTGACAGAGCTCCCTCCAGCACTGCGTCCCGGTTGACCTTTATGTATTTCAAAAACAAACACCAAATTTCCAGGGAAGCTGCAAGAAATGCCATTAAAACTGGACTGTGAGCCAAAGGCTTCACAATCCCCCCAGGGAGACACTCATACCCCAATGGCCACAGTTACCTACAAAGAGAGGATTTAGCTCTGCTGCCTCCTGTTCGTATTGGGAAATAGGAAACCATGTCCTCCTGTTCACATAGACTGAGACCAAGCTTTCCTGGTCTCACTGCAAAGGAAGCTAAAGCACAAAGCTATATTTCCAGTGCACAAATGTCAGAGGCAGATAGTCAAGAAGTCATTAGGCCAGCAAAGTTCCATGTTTGTGGAATGTTTACCCTGTCCCCTACCATTGGGATCTCTTGTGCCACACCCAAGTTTGTGAGCTCCTCAGAATTTCCAATTCCAGATATGTATTCACAGATTTTGTTCCTCTTCTCCTCTCATTGTGTCTTATTTGGGGTGATAGTAATGTCAAGGCATTGTGGTGGATGACAGTGGAAGATTGTTATGTGGCACGTGTTCGCATATATCTTAGACTCGTTTTTCATTTTGCCCTTTGAAATATTGAATCTCTGTGTCAATACTTATACTACCTTGATTCTTTAATGTCCATCTGGGTGGATTTATAATCAACTTTTCACAAGATATTTCTCAGAAATATACATTTTCTTGACATACATATTCATTTCTGAATTCTCAAAATGAACTTCAGTGAATATTGAGTACTAACCCTAATATTTCT
The DNA here is from genome assembly GCF_045843805.1 of Urocitellus parryii. Taxonomy (NCBI): domain Eukaryota; kingdom Metazoa; phylum Chordata; class Mammalia; order Rodentia; family Sciuridae; genus Urocitellus; species Urocitellus parryii. The sequence goes on from NC_135541.1 coordinate 93,668,910, forward strand.
TCAGTAAGTGACCCAGTTTAACATCCATGAAAGTCTATTCATACGGGACGTGATGTGTATTTTGAAGTAAATTTTCATTCAAAATTGTTAAATTCCTATTTCTTCGTATCATAGGATGTATCATTTCATCCAATATTCACAAATTGACATGCATATGATTCACTTACATTCACTCCCTGTATCAGAACCCATGTATTTCTCCATGTTGCTTTACTTGCTTTTTCATGAGATTTCTTTTATAAAACATTACTTTTGAATTCCATCATCATTTTCGAAGCAAAACTCACAGTTTGGTGTAATTAGTAACCCTAATATTACCACTAGACGTACACCTACTTGGATAGAATGTTTATCTGAATACCAGATTTCATGTATTTTTTAAAATATCAATTCAATCCATTATTTAAAATAGTAACCAGTTATATTTTTTATTCACCCTATGGTCTATTCATGCATCATCTCTATATACGTAAACCCAGGGTGCACCTATTTTTATCCCCAAACTCGAAATGACAGGGTTTGAAAACATGCTCCCAGAAATGGTGGAAGAAATACACATGTCACCTCCTCCCTGTATTCCTTTCATCACATCATCTTCTGGACACTCACCTTATGATTCTTCCAAAGCCTGATTTTAATGAGAGCATGGATTACTAAAATCATCTAAGTCCGCTTTGCCTATTGTTTTCAATATTCAATCCTATGGTGAGCGTACACTTGTTTCTTCCTAGGATAGTGTATTCAACCACCCCCCTGTTGAAAATATCCCTGATCTTATCACTCATTTTGTACTGTGCCCGATCTCCTAACATCCCAATTGATATCTATTTCCCCAAGTGCCTTGTTCTGACTGACTCTTCATGTGTGCTGACATTCCCATTTACACTCTAATAGAAATTCATTCGATTGCAAAAAGGGCCTTTTGCACAAATCCTAAACTCACTCTTCTTCCTTACCCTACACTGGAATCCTGTCTACCATCTCAATATCACTGGAAGTTCTCTTTCACATTCAGTGGTCCCAGGTCCAAGATCTTATGCCATTGTATATGGATTTAGAGGATTCACCTCTGCAGAACATAATTCAAAACTATGTATCCAAATCAAGGGCCCAACACCCTTGTGTGCTTCAGCTCTTACCTAGTTTTCACCTTCCATTCTTATAAATATCCCAGTTGCCCAATCCCCGTATTCATCCAGCAGAATGACTCCTAAGCCAAATCGAACCTGATATGACCCTGAAGCAGACTCTGTTCCCTCAATCTATTTTCACATAACAGCAGGTCCTGAGTTGATCTTGCCATACAGGTATGTAGGGAATCCTCCAGCTGCTGAGAAGCTCAAAGGTAGATGCAGAAATGATCCCTGGAGCCAATGTAGGCAGCTAGGTAGGACCTGTGAGGTCTAAAGTCATCTTCCATGGCCAACAACCCAGTGAGGATGAAGGGATGTGGCTGAATCAGCCTCTCTCTTCTCAATGCAGGGAAGATGGACACAATCAGGCCTGGGTGGGTTGCTGATCCCGGGCTCCTAGGGTATATAGACCTTTATGACTTGTGAAAATGTCACAGGAAGGTGGGGCAGCCTCCCTCTCATGGGACCCTTGGAAACAACTGTTAGGACAAAGTGGTTGCCAAGGCAGTGACCTCATTCACTTCCCTGAAGGAAGTGACCTCACCTCACTTCCTTGGTGATGGAACTCTCTGAACGTGGGATCCAGGAGGCGAGGCACCCAGAGGCAATTCCAGTCCCAGTGGGCTCCCTTGTGTTTTCTGTACCAAGGCCAGATTCATTCTTTCTTGGCACCTGGTGATGTGTGGGTAGCCAAATGCCTTGAATGGTCTGAACAGGGGCCTTTCCTGAGAAAGAAGTGTTGGCTCATTGCTGGCTCCTGACAACTACACAGAGATGGCCAAGGAGACCAGAGCTGAGACAGGACCGGCCACTGCTGGGGAACAAATTTTCACCCACCAGTCAGAGGTCAGAGTGGATAGATGCAGACCAAATACAGGGGTGGTTTGTGTGTCTTAGTGGGTGTGTGTTTCAATTTGGCATTTTGTCTCATGTTCTGAGATCATGTAGGAAAAACGTGTTTGTTGTTGTTGTTGTTGTTGTTTGTTGGTTTGAAATGGACTGTTAACTAGTGAGTCTTTCTATAGAGTCAGTGGATCCCACTGGGTTTGTGGTTAAAGAGAGTAGAGAGAAGAATGCAGCCGTGAATGTGTCCTGTCTAGTGGAAATCTTTGCAGGACTCCTCAAGGCCAATTGATGAATGGACTGCTGCTTGTCTTGCAGATGGGAAGCACCTACCAAGATCCCAAGTTCCTGTATTCTTCCAGAATTTTGGCCACTCTCTGAAGGGGTTCGTGTTTTTGTGAACAAGATGGGTACCACCTTCAAGCTCTGTGACAGGGCCATGGACTGGATTGCTGACGGGAATGCCAAGCATCTCAGAAAAGTAAAAATTAGCATGACTGGTAAGGATCTCTCTGGAGAATCCCTGCTTGCATAGATAGCCACCCAAGTTGCATGATTAGGAGCTGTCAGTGCCACAGTGTTCAATTAAAGAAAAGTTTTTCTCCAGGCTTCTTTCCTCCCTATTGTTCTGTTCCCCTGAATGTCAGGGAGGTGTTTGCCTTAGGGCACTCCTTTGGGAATCCTCCCGAAAACAGTTTCAAACGGAAAGGAAGAGGCCCAATCTGTGCCTTTTAGGTCAAGTGCTTTGTAAAGGCTGTGTCTGAATCAGACTCTTGGCCCTGTGTGTGGCTGTGAATTACATTCTGAGCACCCCAGGAAACTCAAGAAAAATCCCATGTGTCCATGCACATCTAAAAGGATGAAAAAGAAGTGTAATATTGGATGAAGTCTCTTGCCTTCCTCTGGTCAGGCTCCTGACACCGATGAAGTAAGAACAGGGATCCTCTGGGTCAAATGAGTTGTTGCAAGCCATCCAGTAACTAGCACACAGGTGTTTGGGTGTTTTCATGAGTCCAGTACACATAAAGAATCTACCCCTGGCAGGCAGGAGGCCTCGAATTTGAGAAGCAGAGCAGTATTAACTACAGGCCCATTTTATCTATCCTGTTTCTCAGGAAGGGTGTCCAGGCCACCATGACATTTGGCACATGATGGGCATGAGACCTTACTTTGCACACCATCTTAGACTGCTCCCCCTATGGAAACCCCCAGCCAGAATGTTATGATGAGTATCTGTATGGAAGAAGAGGAGGGCCAAGTGGGAGTGTTTTTGTTAGAATAGTGGTCTTTTGTGTGGTGGTTGGAAAAGATGAGTGGGTCCACCTCAGCTTGAACTCTGGTGTGATGCCATTAGAGACTCAGGAGATTCCTCAACCCTTAATGGCTCGTGAATGAATCAAAACCCACAGTGCCAACTTCTTCATTCTTGAAATATGGCTAGGCCAATAACATGAAGGTTTTGAGAATCCCATGACCAGAAATCCCTGGAGAACCTTTAGATCTCCTGTTGCTCATCATGACTGAACCCGCCATTGCCGTTTTTGACTGAGTGGAATTCATGACCATGGTGAAGAACAGAGATGTCAGTGAGTAGGAGCCAGCAGGGAACTGGGTCTGGAGCAATGGAGTGCAGGTGTGTGACCAACATCTGTGGTGAGCCCCTGTGGTTCTGTCATTGGTATCCAAATGACATGTGACTGACAAGGTGCAGCCAGCAGACCCTAAAATGTAAAGGCATGTTGTTGTGGGCAGAGGATCTGGTGCGATGCTCAGAATCAAGTTGCTACGCTCAAGTGGGAAAGATATATGGGGTAGCAGCCCAGTTTGTGTTTTTTCCGTCAGACCCTGACTCACCCCACGTGACAGAGCTCCCTCCAGCACTGCGTCCCGGTTGACCTTTATGTATTTCAAAAACAAACACCAAATTTCCAGGGAAGCTGCAAGAAATGCCATTAAAACTGGACTGTGAGCCAAAGGCTTCACAATCCCCCCAGGGAGACACTCATACCCCAATGGCCACAGTTACCTACAAAGAGAGGATTTAGCTCTGCTGCCTCCTGTTCGTATTGGGAAATAGGAAACCATGTCCTCCTGTTCACATAGACTGAGACCAAGCTTTCCTGGTCTCACTGCAAAGGAAGCTAAAGCACAAAGCTATATTTCCAGTGCACAAATGTCAGAGGCAGATAGTCAAGAAGTCATTAGGCCAGCAAAGTTCCATGTTTGTGGAATGTTTACCCTGTCCCCTACCATTGGGATCTCTTGTGCCACACCCAAGTTTGTGAGCTCCTCAGAATTTCCAATTCCAGATATGTATTCACAGATTTTGTTCCTCTTCTCCTCTCATTGTGTCTTATTTGGGGTGATAGTAATGTCAAGGCATTGTGGTGGATGACAGTGGAAGATTGTTATGTGGCACGTGTTCGCATATATCTTAGACTCGTTTTTCATTTTGCCCTTTGAAATATTGAATCTCTGTGTCAATACTTATACTACCTTGATTCTTTAATGTCCATCTGGGTGGATTTATAATCAACTTTTCACAAGATATTTCTCAGAAATATACATTTTCTTGACATACATATTCATTTCTGAATTCTCAAAATGAACTTCAGTGAATATTGAGTACTAACCCTAATATTTCTTCAGTAAGTGACCCAGTTTAACATCCATGAAAGTCTATTCATACGGGACGTGATGTGTATTTTGAAGTAAATTTTCATTCAAAATTGTTAAATTCCTATTTCTTCGTATCATAGGATGTATCATTTCATCCAATATTCACAAATTGACATGCATATGATTCACTTACATTCACTCCCTGTATCAGAACCCATGTATTTCTCCATGTTGCTTTACTTGCTTTTTCATGAGATTTCTTTTATAAAACATTACTTTTGAATTCCATCATCATTTTCGAAGCAAAACTCACAGTTTGGTGTAATTAGTAACCCTAACATTACCACTAGACGTACACCTACTTGGATAGAATGTTTATCTGAATACCAGATTTCATGTATTTTTTAAAATATCAATTCAATCCATTATTTAAAATAGTAACCAGTTATATTTTTTATTCACCCTATGGTCTATTCATGCATCATCTCTATATACGTAAACCCAGGGTGCAACTATTTTTATCCCCAAACTCTAAATGACAGGGTTTGAAAACATGCTCCCAGAAATGGTGGAAGAAATACACATGTCACCTCCTCCCTGTATTCCTTTCATCACATCATCTTCTGGACACCAAATGCAAAACTCACACTCACCTTATGATTCTTCCAAAGCCTGATTTTAATGAGAGCATGGATTACTAAAATCATCTAAGTCCGCTTTGCCTATTGTTTTCAATATTCAATCCTATGGTGAGCGTACACTTGTTTCTTCCTAGGATAGTGTATTCAACCACCCCCCTGTTGAAAATATCCCTGATCTTATCACTCATTTTGTACTTTGCCCGATCTCCTAACATCCCAATTGATATCTATTTCCCCAAGTGCCTTGTTCTGACTGACTCTTCATGTGTGCTGACATTCCCATTTACACTCTAATAGAAATTCATTCGATTGCAAAAAGGGCCTTTTGCACAAATCCTAAACTCACTCTTCTTCCTTACCCTACACTGGAATCCTGTCTACCATCTCAATATCACTGGAAGTTCTCTTTCACATTCAGTGGTCCCAGGTCCAAGATCTTATGCCATTGTATATGGATTTAGAGGATTCACCTCTGCAGAACATAATTCAAAACTATGTATCCAAATCAAGGGCCCAACACCCTTGTGTGCTTCAGCTCTTACCTAGTTTTCACCTTCCATTCTTATAAATATCCCAGTTGCCCAATCCCCGTATTCATCCAGCAGAATGACTCCTAAGCCAAATCGAACCTGATATGACCCTGAAGCAGACTCTGTTCCCTCAATCTATTTTCACATAACAGCAGGTCCTGAGTTGATCTTGCCATACAGGTATGTAGGGAATCCTCCAGCTGCTGAGAAGCTCAAAGGTAGATGCAGAAATGATCCCTGGAGCCAATGTAGGCAGCTAGGTAGGACCTGTGAGGTCTAAAGTCATCTTCCATGGCCAACAACCCAGTGAGGATGAAGGGATGTGGCTGAATCAGCCTCTCTCTTCTCAATGCAGGGAAGATGGACACAATCAGGCCTGGGTGGGTTGCTGATCCCGGGCTCCTAGGGTATATAGACCTTTATGACTTGTGAAAATGTCACAGGAAGGTGGGGCAGCCTCCCTCTCATGGGACCCTTGGAAACAACTGTTAGGACAAAGTGGTTGCCAAGGCAGTGACCTCATTCACTTCCCTGAAGGAAGTGACCTCACCTCACTTCCTTGGTGATGGAACTCTCTGAACGTGGGATCCAGGAGGCGAGGCACCCAGAGGCAATTCCAGTCCCAGTGGGCTCCCTTGTTTTTTCTGTACCAAGGCCAGAGTCATTCTTTCTTGGCACCTGGTGATGTGTGGGTAGCCAAATGCCTTGAATGGTCTGAACAGGGGCCTTTCCTGAGAAAGAAGTGTTGGCTCATTGCTGGCTCCTGACAACTACACAGAGATGGCCAAGGAGACCAGAGCTGAGACAGGACCGGCCACTGCTGGGGAACAAATTTTCACCCACCAGTCAGAGGTCAGAGTGGATAGATGCAGACCAAATACAGGGGTGGTTTGTGTGTCTTAGTGGGTGTGTGTTTCAATTTGGCATTTTGTCTCATGTTCTGAGATCATGTAGGAAAAACGTGTTTGTTGTTGTTGTTGTTGTTGTTTGTTGGTTTGAAATGGACTGTTAACTAGTGAGTCTTTCTATAGAGTCAGTGGATCCCACTGGGTTTGTGGTTAAAGAGAGTAGAGAGAAGAATGCAGCCGTGAATGTGTCCTGTCTAGTGGAAATCTTTGCAGGACTCCTCAAGGCCAATTGATGAATGGACTGCTGCTTGTCTTGCAGATGGGAAGCACCTACCAAGATCCCAAGTTCCTGTATTCTTCCAGAATTTTGGCCACTCTCTGAAGGGGTTCGTGTTTTTGTGAACAAGATGGGTACCACCTTCAAGCTCTGTGACAGGGCCATGGACTGGATTGCTGACGGGAATGCCAAGCATCTCAGAAAAGTAAAAATTAGCATGACTGGTAAGGATCTCTCTTGAGAATCCCTGCTTGCATAGATAGCCACCCAAGTTGCATGATTAGGAGCTGTCAGTGCCACAGTGTTCAATTAAAGAAAAGTTTTTCTCCAGGCTTCTTTCCTCCCTATTGTTCTGTTCCCCTGAATGTCAGGGAGGTGTTTGCCTTAGGGCACTCCTTTGGGAATCCTCCCGAAAACAGTTTCAAACGGAAAGGAAGAGGCCCAATCTGTGCCTTTTAGGTCAAGTGCTTTGTAAAGGCTGTGTCTGAATCAGACTCTTGGCCCTGTGTGTGGCTGTGAATTACATTCTGAGCACCCCAGGAAACTCAAGAAAAATCCCATGTGTCCATGCACATCTAAAAGGATGAAAAAGAAGTGTAATATTGGATGAAGTCTCTTGCCTTCCTCTGGTCAGGCTCCTGACACCGATGAAGTAAGAACAGGGATCCTCTGGGTCAAATGAGTTGTTGCAAGCCATCCAGTAACTAGCACACAGGTGTTTGGGTGTTTTCATGAGTCCAGTACACATAAAGAATCTACCCCTGGCAGGCAGGAGGCCTCGAATTTGAGAAGCAGAGCAGTATTAACTACAGGCCCATTTTATCTATCCTGTTTCTCAGGAAGGGTGTCCAGGCCACCATGACATTTGGCACATGATGGGCATGAGACCTTACTTTGCACACCATCTTAGACTGCTCCCCCTATGGAAACCCCCAGCCAGAATGTTATGATGAGTATCTGTATGGAAGAAGAGGAGGGCCAAGTGGGAGTGTTTTTGTTAGAATAGTGGTCTTTTGTGTGGTGGTTGGAAAAGATGAGTGGGTCCACCTCAGCTTGAACTCTGGTGTGATGCCATTAGAGACTCAGGAGATTCCTCAACCCTTAATGGCTCGTGAATGAATCAAAACCCACAGTGCCAACTTCTTCATTCTTGAGATATGGCTAGGCCAATAACATGAAGGTTTTGAGAATCCCATGACCAGAAATCCCTGGAGAAACTTTAGATCTCCTGTTGCTCATCATGACTGAACCCGCCATTGCCGTTTTTGACTGAGTGGAATTCATGACCATGGTGAAGAACAGAGATGTCAGTGAGTAGGAGCCAGCAGGGAACTGGGTCTGGAGCAATGGAGTGCAGGTGTGTGACCAACATCTGTGGTGAGCCCCTGTGGTTCTGTCATTGGTATCCAAATGACATGTGACTGACAAGGTGCAGCCAGCAGACCCTAAAATGTAAAGGCATGTTGTTGTGGGGAGAGGATCTGGTGCGATGCTCAGAATCAAGTTGCTACGCTCAAGTGGGAAAGATATATGGGGTAGCAGCCCAGTTTGTGTTTTTTCCGTCAGACCCTGACTCACCCCACGTGACAGAGCTCCCTCCAGCACTGCGTCCCGGTTGACCTTTATGTATTTCAAAAACAAACACCAAATTTCCAGGGAAGCTGCAAGAAATGCCATTAAAACTGGACTGTGAGCCAAAGGCTTCACAATCCCCCCAGGGAGACACTCATACCCCAATGGCCACAGTTACCTACAAAGAGAGGATTCAGCTCTGCTGCCTCCTGTTCGTATTGGGAAATAGGAAACCATGTCCTCCTGTTCACATAGACTGAGACCAAGCTTTCCTGGTCTCACTGCAAAGGAAGCTAAAGCACAAAGCTATATTTCTAGTGCACAAATGTCAGAGGCAGATAGTCAAGAAGTCATTAGGCCAGCAAAGTTCCATGTTTGTGGAATGTTTACCCTGTCCCCTACCATTGGGATCTCTTGTGCCACACCCAAGTTTGTGAGCTCCTCAGAATTTCCAATTCCAGATATGTATTCACAGATTTTGTTCCTCTTCTCCTCTCATTGTGTCTTATTTGGGGTGATAGTAATGTCAAGGCATTGTGGTGGATGACAGTGGAAGATTGTTATGTGGCACGTGTTCGCATATATCTTAGACTCGTTTTTCATTTTGCCCTTTGAAATATTGAATCTCTGTGTCAATACTTATACTACCTTGATTCTTTAATGTCCATCTGGGTGGATTTATAATCAACTTTTCACAAGATATTTCTCAGAAATATACATTTTCTTGACATACATATTCATTTCTGAATTCTCAAAATGAACTTCAGTGAATATTGAGTACTAACCCTAATATTTCTTCAGTAAGTGACCCAGTTTAACATCCATGAAAGTCTATTCATACGGGACGTGATGTGTATTTTGAAGTAAATTTTCATTCAAAATTGTTAAATTCCTATTTCTTCGTATCATAGGATGTATCATTTCATCCAATATTCACAAATTGACATGCATATGATTCACTTACATTCACTCCCTGTATCAGAACCCATGTATTTCTCCATGTTGCTTTACTTGCTTTTTCATGAGATTTCTTTTATAAAACATTACTTTTGAATTCCATCATCATTTTCGAAGCAAAACTCACAGTTTGGTGTAATTAGTAACCCTAATATTACCACTAGACGTACACCTACTGGGATTGAATGTTTATCTGAATACCAGATTTCATGTATTTTTTAAAATATCAATTCAATCCATTATTTAAAATAGTAACCAGTTATATTTTTTATTCACCCTATGGTCTATTCATGCATCATCTCTATATACGTAAACCCAGGGTGCAACTATTTTTATCCCCAAACTCTAAATGACAGGGTTTGAAAACATGCTCCCAGAAATGGTGGAAGAAATACACATGTCACCTCCTCCCTGTATTCCTTTCATCACATCATCTTCTGGACACCAAATGCAAAACTCACACTCACCTTATGATTCTTCCAAAGCCTGATTTTAATGAGAGCATGGATTACTAAAATCATCTAAGTCCGCTTTGCCTATTGTTTTCAATATTCAATCCTATGGTGAGCGTACACTTGTTTCTTCCTAGGATAGTGTATTCAACCACCCCCCTGTTGAAAATATCCCTGATCTTATCACTCATTTTGTACTTTGCCCGATCTCCTAACATCCCAATTGATATCTATTTCCCCAAGTGCCTTGTTGTGACTGACTCTTCATGTGTGCTGACATTCCCATTTACACTCTAATAGAAATTCATTCGATTGCAAAAAGGGCCTTTTGCACAAATCCTAAACTCACTCTTCTTCCTTACCCTACACTGGAATCCTGTCTACCATCTCAATATCACTGGAAGTTCTCTTTCACATTCAGTGGTCCCAGGTCCAAGATCTTATGCCATTGTATATGGATTTAGAGGATTCACCTCTGCAGAACATAATTCAAAACTATGTATCCAAATCAAGGGCCCAACACCCTTGTGTGCTTCAGCTCTTACCTAGTTTTCACCTTCCATTCTTATAAATATCCCAGTTGCCCAATCCCCGTATTCATCCAGCAGAATGACTCCTAAGCCAAATCGAACCTGATATGACCCTGAAGCAGACTCTGTTCCCTCAATCTATTTTCACATAACAGCAGGTCCTGAGTTGATCTTGCCATACAGGTATGTAGGGAATCCTCCAGCTGCTGAGAAGCTCAAAGGTAGATGCAGAAATGATCCCTGGAGCCAATGTAGGCAGCTAGGTAGGACCTGTGAGGTCTAAAGTCATCTTCCATGGCCAACAACCCAGTGAGGATGAAGGGATGTGGCTGAATCAGCCTCTCTCTTCTCAATGCAGGGAAGATGGACACAATCAGGCCTGGGTGGGTTGCTGATCCCGGGCTCCTAGGGTATATAGACCTTTATGACTTGTGAAAATGTCACAGGAAGGTGGGGCAGCCTCCCTCTCATGGGACCCTTGGAAACAACTGTTAGGACAAAGTGGTTGCCAAGGCAGTGACCTCATTCACTTCCCTGAAGGAAGTGACCTCACCTCACTTCCTTGGTGATGGAACTCTCTGAACGTGGGATCCAGGAGGCGAGGCACCCAGAGGCAATTCCAGTCCCAGTGGGCTCCCTTGTTTTTTCTGTACCAAGGCCAGAGTCATTCTTTCTTGGCACCTGGTGATGTGTGGGTAGCCAAATGCCTTGAATGGTCTGAACAGGGGCCTTTCCTGAGAAAGAAGTGTTGGCTCATTGCTGGCTCCTGACAACTACACAGAGATGGCCAAGGAGACCAGAGCTGAGACAGGACCGGCCACTGCTGGGGAACAAATTTTCACCCACCAGTCAGAGGTCAGAGTGGATAGATGCAGACCAAATACAGGGGTGGTTTGTGTGTCTTAGAGGGTGTGTGTTTCAATTTGGCATTTTGTCTCATGTTCTGAGATCATGTAGGAAAAACGTGTTTGTTGTTGTTGTTGTTGTTGTTTGTTGGTTTGAAATGGACTGTTAACTAGTGAGTCTTTCTATAGAGTCAGTGGATCCCACTGGGTTTGTGGTTAAAGAGAGTAGAGAGAAGAATGCAGCCGTGAATGTGTCCTGTCTGGTGGAAATCTTTGCAGGACTCCTCAAGGCCAATTGATGAATGGACTGCTGCTTGTCTTGCAGATGGGAAGCACCTACCAAGATCCCAAGTTCCTGTATTCTTCCAGAATTTTGGCCACTCTCTGAAGGGGTTCGTGTTTTTGTGAACAAGATGGGTACCACCTTCAAGCTCTGTGACAAGGCCATGGACTGGATTGCTGACGGGAATGCCAAGCATCTCAGAAAAGTAAAAATTAGCATGACTGGTAAGGATCTCTCTGGAGAATCCCTGCTTGCATAGATAGCCACCCAAGTTGCATGATTAGGAGCTGTCAGTGCCACAGTGTTCAATTAAAGAAAAGTTTTTCTCCAGGCTTCTTTCCTCCCTATTGTTCTGTTCCCCTGAATGTCAGGGAGGTGTTTGCCTTAGGGCACTCCTTTGGGAATCCTCCCGAAAACAGTTTCAAACGGAAAGGAAGAGGCCCAATCTGTGCCTTTTAGGTCAAGTGCTTTGTAAAGGCTGTGTCTGAATCAGACTCTTGGCCCTGTGTGTGGCTGTGAATTACATTCTGAGCACCCCAGGAAACTCAAGAAAAATCCCATGTGTCCATGCACATCTAAAAGGATGAAAAAGAAGTGTAATATTGGATGAAGTCTCTTGCCTTCCTCTGGTCAGGCTCCTGACACCGATGAAGTAAGAACAGGGATCCTCTGGGTCAAATGAGTTGTTGCAAGCCATCCAGTAACTAGCACACACGTGTTTGGGTGTTTTCATGAGTCCAGTACACATAAAGAATCTACCCCTGGCAGGCAGGAGGCCTCGAATTTGAGAAGCAGAGCAGTATTAACTACAGGCCCATTTTATCTATCCTGTTTCTCAGGAAGGGTGTCCAGGCCACCATGACATTTGGCACATGATGGGCATGAGACCTTACTTTGCACACCATCTTAGACTGCTCCCCCTATGGAAACCCCCAGCCAGAATGTTATGATGAGTATCTGTATGGAAGAAGAGGAGGGCCAAGTGGGAGTGTTTTTGTTAGAATAGTGGTCTTTTGTGTGGTGGTTGGAAAAGATGAGTGGGTCCACCTCAGCTTGAACTCTGGTGTGATGCCATTAGAGACTCAGGAGATTCCTCAACCCTTAATGGCTCGTGAATGAATCAAAACCCACAGTGCCAACTTCTTCATTCTTGAAATATGGCTAGGCCAATAACATGAAGGTTTTGAGAATCCCATGACCAGAAATCCCTGGAGAACCTTTAGATCTCCTGTTGCTCATCATGACTGAACCCGCCATTGCCGTTTTTGACTGAGTGGAATTCATGACCATGGTGAAGAACAGAGATGTCAGTGAGTAGGAGCCAGCAGGGAACTGGGTCTGGAGCAATGGAGTGCAGGTGTGTGACCAACATCTGTGGTGAGCCCCTGTGGTTCTGTCATTGGTATCCAAATGACATGTGACTGACAAGGTGCAGCCAGCAGACCCTAAAATGTAAAGGCATGTTGTTGTGGAGAGAGGATCTGGTGCGATGCTCAGAATCAAGTTGCTACGCTCAAGTGGGAAAGATATATGGGGTAGCAGCCCAGTTTGTGTTTTTTCCGTCAGACCCTGACTCACCCCACGGGACAGAGCTCCCTCCAGCACTGCGTCCCAGTTGATCTTTATGTATTTCAAAAACAAACACCAAATTTCCAGGGAAGCTGCAAGAAATGCCATTAAAACTGGACTGTGAGCCAAAGGCTTCACAATCCCCCCAGGGAGACACTCATACCCCAATGGCCACAGTTACCTACAAAGAGAGGATTCAGCTCTGCTGCCTCCTGTTCGTATTGGGAAATAGGAAACAATGTCCTCCTGTTCACATAGACTGAGACCAAGCTTTCCTGGTCTCACTGCAAAGGAAGCTAAAGCACAAAGCTATATTTCTAGTGCACAAATGTCAGAGGCAGATAGTCAAGAAGTCATTAGGCCAGCAAAGTTCCATGTTTGTGGAATGTTTACCCTGTCCCCTACCATTGGGATCTCTTGTGCCACACCCAAGTTTGTGAGCTCCTCAGAATTTCCAATTCCAGATATGTATTCACAGATTTTGTTCCTCTTCTCCTCTCATTGTGTCTTATTTGGGGTGATAGTAATGTCAAGGCATTGTGGTGGATGACAGTGGAAGATTGTTATGTGGCACGTGTTCGCATATATCTTAGACTCGTTTTTCATTTTGCCCTTTGAAATATTGAATCTCTGTGTCAATACTTATACTACCTTGATTCTTTAATGTCCATCTGGGTGGATTTATAATCAACTTTTCACAAGATATTTCGCAGAAATATACATTTTCTTGACATACATATTCATTTCTGAATTCTCAAAATGAACTTCAGTGAATATTGAGTACTAACCCTAATATTTCTTCAGTAAGTGACCCAGTTTAACATCCATGAAAGTCTATTCATACGGCACGTGATGTGTATTTTGAAGTAAATTTTCATTCAAAATTGTTAAATTCCTATTTCTTCGTATCACAGGATGTATCATTTCATCCAATATTCACAAATTGACATGCATATGATTCACTTACATTCACTCCCTGTATCAGAACCCATGTATTTCTCCATGTTGCTTTACTTGCTTTTTCATGAGATTTCTTTTATAAAACATTACTTTTGAATTCCATCATCATTTTCGAAGCAAAACTCACAGTTTGGTGTAATTAGTAACCCTAATATTACCACTAGACGTACACCTACTTGGATTGAATGTTTATCTGAATACCACATTTCATGTATTTTTTAAAATATCAATTCAATCCATTATTTAAAATAGTAACCAGTTATATTTTTTATTCACCCTATGGTCTATTCATGTATCATCTCTATATACGTAAACCCAGGGTGCACCTATTTTTATCCCCAAACTCTAAATGACAGGGTTTGAAAACATGCTCCCAGAAATGGTGGAAGAAATACACATGTCACCTCCTCCCTGTATTCCTTTCATCACATCATCTTCTGGACACCAAATGCAAAACTCACACTCACCTTATGATTCTTCCAAAGCCTGATTTTAATGAGAGCATGGATTACTAAAATCATCTAAGTCCGCTTTGCCTATTGTTTTCAATATTCAATCCTATGGTGAGCGTACACTTGTTTCTTCCTAGGATAGTGTATTCAACCACCCCCCTGTTGAAAATATCCCTGATCTTATCACTCATTTTGTACTTTGCCCGATCTCCTAACATCCCAATTGATATCTATTTCCCCAAGTGCCTTGTTGTGACTGACTCTTCATGTGTGCTGACATTCCCATTTACACTCTAATAGAAATTCATTCGATTGCAAAAAGGGCCTTTTGCACAAATCCTAAACTCACTCTTCTTCCTTACCCTACACTGGAATCCTGTCTACCATCTCAATATCACTGGAAGTTCTCTTTCACATTCAGTGGTCCCAAGTCCAAGATCTTATGCCATTGTATATGGATTTAGAGGATTCACCTCTGCAGAACATAATTCAAAACTATGTATCCAAATCAAGGGCCCAACACCCTTGTGTGCTTCAGCTCTTACCTAGTTTTCACCTTCCATTCTTATAAATATCCCAGTTGCCCAATCCCCGTATTCATCCAGCAGAATGACTCCTAAGCCAAATCGAACCTGATATGACCCTGAAGCAGACTCTGTTCCCTCAATCTATTTTCACATAACAGCAGGTCCTGAGTTGATCTTGCCATACAGGTATGTAGGGAATCCTCCAGCTGCTGAGAAGCTCAAAGGTAGATGCAGAAATGATCCCTGGAGCCAATGTAGGCAGCTAGGTAGGACCTGTGAGGTCTAAAGTCATCTTCCATGGCCAACAACCCAGTGAGGATGAAGGGATATGGCTGAATCAGCCTCTCTCTTCTCAATGCAGGGAAGATGGACACAATCAGGCCTGGGTGGGTTGCTGATCCCGGGCTCCTAGGGTATATAGACCTTTATGACTTGTGAAAATGTCACAGGAAGGTGGGGCAGCCTCCCTCTCATGGGACCCTTGGAAACAACTGTTAGGACAAAGTGGTTGCCAAGGCAGTGACCTCATTCACTTCCCTGAAGGAAGTGACCTCACCTCACTTCCTTGGTGATGGAACTCTCTGAACGTGGGATCCAGGAGGCGAGGCACCCAGAGGCAATTCCAGTCTCAGTGGGCTCCCTTGTGTTTTCTGTACCAAGGCCAGATTCATTCTTTCTTGGCACCTGGTGATGTGTGGGTAGCCAAATGCCTTGAATGGTCTGAACAGGGGCCTTTCCTGAGAAAGAAGTGTTGGCTCATTGCTGGCTCCTGACAACTACACAGAGATGGCCAAGGAGACCAGAGCTGAGACAGGACCGGCCACTGCTGGGGAACAAATTTTCACCCACCAGTCAGAGGTCAGAGTGGATAGATGCAGACCAAATACAGGGGTGGTTTGTGTGTCTTAGTGGGTGTGTGTTTCAATTTGGCATTTTGTCTCATGTTCTGAGATCATGTAGGAAAAACGTGTTTGTTGTTGTTGTTGTTGTTGTTTGTTGGTTTGAAATGGACTGTTAACTAGTGAGTCTTTCTATAGAGTCAGTGGATCCCACTGGGTTTGTGGTTAAAGAGAGTAGAGAGAAGAATGCAGCCGTGAATGTGTCCTGTCTAGTGGAAATCTTTGCAGGACTCCTCAAGGCCAATTGATGAATGGACTGCTGCTTGTCTTGCAGATGGGAAGCACCTACCAAGATCCCAAGTTCCTGTATTCTTCCAGAATTTTGGCCACTCTCTGAAGGGGTTCGTGTTTTTGTGAACAAGATGGGTACCACCTTCAAGCTCTGTGACAGGGCCATGGACTGGATTGCTGACGGGAATGCCAAGCATCTCAGAAAAGTAAAAATTAGCATGACTGGTAAGGATCTCTCTGGAGAATCCCTGCTTGCATAGATAGCCACCCAAGTTGCATGATTAGGAGCTGTCAGTGCCACAGTGTTCAATTAAAGAAAAGTTTTTCTCCAGGCTTCTTTCCTCCCTATTGTTCTGTTCCCCTGAATGTCAGGGAGGTGTTTGCCTTAGGGCACTCCTTTGGGAATCCTCCCGAAAACAGTTTCAAACGGAAAGGAAGAGGCCCAATCTGTGCCTTTTAGGTCAAGTGCTTTGTAAAGGCTGTGTCTGAATCAGACTCTTGGCCCTGTGTGTGGCTGTGAATTACATTCTGAGCACCCCAGGAAACTCAAGAAAAATCCCATGTGTCCATGCACATCTAAAAGGATGAAAAAGAAGTGTAATATTGGATGAAGTCTCTTGCCTTCCTCTGGTCAGGCTCCTGACACCGATGAAGTAAGAACAGGGATCCTCTGGGTCAAATGAGTTGTTGCAAGCCATCCAGTAACTAGCACACAGGTGTTTGGGTGTTTTCATGAGTCCAGTACACATAAAGAATCTACCCCTGGCAGGCAGGAGGCCTCGAATTTGAGAAGCAGAGCAGTATTAACTACAGGCCCATTTTATCTATCCTGTTTCTCAGGAAGTGTGTCCAGGCCACCATGACATTTGGCACATGATGGGCATGAGACCTTACTTTGCACACCATCTTAGACTGCTCCCCCTATGGAAACCCCCAGCCAGAATGTTATGATGAGTATCTGTATGGAGGAAGAGGAGGGCCATGTGGGAGTGTTTTTGTTAGAATAGTGGTCTTTTGTGTGGAGGTTGGAAAAGATGAGTGGGTCCACCTCAGCTTGAACTCTGGTGTGATGCCATTAGAGACTCAGTTCTGGAACTGATCTCAGAGAACTCTTGCCATGAATCGAGTTGGGATTTTACAAGGCCAGGCATTAGAGGAGCCCTTGGAAACTGAGATCTAGGCCGAGGGTGGCTTCCTCCACAGCATTGGGAATCTCAGCCAGGATTTCACATGATTTTGCTGTTAAAGCCTTTTCAGCTATAGTTGAGAGCCAAAACTCACATGAACCTCATATTTTAGACCCCCAATGGGCCTGGATTCCTGTGACCTTTCGCCACTCCGTGAAAAGCCTTGCCTGCATTCGATCTCCAGAACTTTTACTGAAAGGAGATTCCTCAACCCTTAATGGCTCGTGAATGAATCAAAACCCACAGTGCCAACATCTTCATTCTTGATATATGGCTAGGCCAATAACATGAAGGTTTTGAGAATCCCATGACCAGAAATCCCTGGAGAACCTTTAGATCTCCTGTTGCTCATCATGACTGAACCCCTGCCATTGCCGTTTTTGACGGAGTGGAATTCATGACCATGGTGAAGAACAGAGATGTCAGTGAGTAGGAGCCAGCAGGGAACTGGGTCTGGAGAAATGGAGTGCAGGTGTGTGACCAACATCTGTGGTGAGCCCCTGTGGTTCTGTCATTGGTATCCAAATGACATGTGACTGACAAGGTGCAGCCAGCAGACCCTAAAATGTAAAGGCATGTTGTTGTGGGGAGAGGATCTGGTGCAATGATCAGAATCAAGTTGCTACGTTCATGTGGGAAAGATTTATGGGGTAGCAGCCCAGTTTGTGTTTTTTCCGTCAGACCCTGACTCACCCCACGTGACAGAGCTCCCTCCAGCACTGCGTCCCGGTTGACCTTTATGTATTTCAAAAACAAACACCAAATTTCCAGGGAAGCTGCAAGAAATGCCATTAAAACTGGACTGTGAGCCAAAGGCTTCACAATCCCCCCAGGGAGATACACATACCCCAATGGCCACAGTTACCTACAAAGAGAGGATTCAGCTCTGCTGCCTCCTGTTCGTTTTGGGAAATAGAAACCATGTCCTCCTGTTCACATAGACTGAGACCAAGCTTTCCTGGTCTCACTGCAAAGGAAGCTAAAGCACAAAGCTATATTTCTAGTGCACAAATGTCAGAGGCAGATAGTCAAGAAGTCATTAGGCCAGCAAAGTTCCTTGTTTGTGGAATGTTTACCCTGTCCCCTACCATTGGGATCTCTTGTGCCACACCCATGTTTGTGAGCTCCTCAGAATTTCCAATTCCAGATATGTATTCACAGATTTTGTTCCTCTTCTCCTCTCATTGTGTCTTATTTGGGGTGATAGTAATGTCAAGGCATTGTGGTGGATGACAGTGGAAGATTGTTATGTGGCACGTGTTCGCATATATCTTAGACTCGTTTTTCATTTTGCCCTTTGAAATATTGAATCTCTGTGTCAATACTTATACTACCTTGATTCTTTAATGTCCATCTGGGTGGATTTATAATCAACTTTTCACAAGATATTTCTCAGAAATATACATTTTCTTGACATACATATTCATTTCTGAATTCTCAAAATGAACTTCAGTGAATATTGAGTACTAACCCTAATATTTCTTCAGTAAGTGACCCAGTTTAACATCCATGAAAGTCTATTCATACGGGACGTGATGTGTATTTTGAAGTAAATTTTCATTCAAAATTGTTAAATTCCTATTTCTTCGTATCATAGGATGTATCATTTCATCCAATATTCACAAATTGACATGCATATGATTCACTTACATTCACTCCCTGTATCAGAACCCATGTATTTCTCCATGTTGCTTTACTTGCTTTTTCATGAGATTTCTTTTATAAAACATTACTTTTGAATTCCATCATCATTTTCGAAGCAAAACTCACAGTTTGGTGTAATTAGTAACCCTAATATTACCACTAGACGTACACCTACTTGGATTGAATGTTCATCTGAATACCAGATTTCATGTATTTTTTAAAATATCAATTCAATCCATTATTTAAAATAGTAACCAGTTATATTTTTTATTCACCCTATGGTCTATTCATGCATCATTTCTATATACATGAACCCAGGGTGCACCTATTTTTATCCCCAAACTCTAAATGACAGGGTTTGAAAACATGCTCCCAGAAATGGTGGAAGAAATACACATGTCACCTCCTCCCTGTATTCCTTTCATCACATCATCTTCTGGACACCAAATGCAAAACTCACACTCACCTTATGATTCTTCCAAAGCCTGATTTTAATGAGAGCATGGATTACTAAAATCATCTAAGTCCGCTTTGCCTATTGTTTTCAATATTCAATCCTATGGTGAGCGTACACTTGTTTCTTCCTAGGATAGTGTATTCAACCACCCCCCTGTTGAAAATATCCCTGATCTTATCACTCATTTTGTACTTTGCCCGATCTCCTAACATCCCAATTGATATCTATTTCCCCAAGTGCCTTGTTGTGACTGACTCTTCATGTGTGCTGACATTCCAATTTACACTCTAATAGAAATTCATTCGATTGCAAAAAGGGCCTTTTGCCCAAATCCTCAACTCACTCTTCTTCCTTACCCTACACTGGAATCCTGTCTACTATCTCAATATCACTGGAAGTTCACTTTCACATTCAGTGGTCCCAGGTCCAAGATCTTATGCCATTGTATATGGATTTAGACGATTCACCTCTGCAGAACATAATTCAAAACTATGTATCCAAATCAAGGGCCCAACACCCTTGTGTGCTTCAGCTCTTACCTAGTTTTCACCTTCCATTCTTATAAATATCCCAGTTGCCCAATCCCCGTATTCATCCAGCAGAATGACTCCTAAGCCAAATCGAACCTGATATGACCCTGAAGCAGACTCTGTTCCCTCAATCTATTTTCACATAACAGCAGGTCCTGAGTTGATCTTGCCATACAGGTATGTAGGGAATCCTCCAGCTGCTGAGAAGCTCAAAGGTAGATGCAGAAATGATCCCTGGAGCCAATGTAGGCAGCTAGGTAGGACCTGTGAGGTCTAAAGTCATCTTCCATGGCCAACAACCCAGTGAGGATGAAGGGATGTGGCTGAATCAGCCTCTCTCTTCTCAATGCAGGGAAGATGGACACAATCAGGCCTGGGTGGGTTGCTTATCCCGGGCTCCTAGGGTATATAGACCTTTATGACTTGTGAAAATGTCACAGGAAGGTGGGGCAGCCTCCCTCTCATGGGACCCTTGGAAACAACTGTTAGGACAAAGTGGTTGCCAAGGCAGTGACCTCATTCACTTCCCTGAAGGAAGTGACCTCACCTCACTTCCTTGGTGATGGAACTCTCTGAACGTGGGATCCAGGAGGCGAGGCACCCAGAGGCAATTCCAGTCCCAGTGGGCTCCCTTGTGTTTTCTGTACCAAGGCCATTCTTTCTTGGCACCTGGTGATGTGTGGGTAGCCAAATGCCTTGAATGGTCTGAACAGGGGCCTTTCCTGAGAAAGAAGTGTTGGCTCATTGCTGGCTCCTGACAACTACACAGAGATGGCCAAGGAGACCAGAGCTGAGACAGGACCGGCCACTGCTGGGGAACAAATTTTCACCCACCAGTCAGAGGTCAGAGTGGATAGATGCAGACCAAATACAGGGGTGGTTTGTGTGTCTTAGTGGGTGTGTGTTTCAATTTGGCATTTTGTCTCATGTTCTGAGATCATGTAGGAAAAACGTGTTTGTTGTTGTTGTTGTTGTTGTTTGTTGGTTTGAAATGGACTGTTAACTAGTGAGTCTTTCTATAGAGTCAGTGGATCCCACTGGGTTTGTGGTTAAAGAGAGTAGAGAGAAGAATGCAGCCGTGAATGTGTCCTGTCTAGTGGAAATCTTTGCAGGACTCCTCAAGGCCAATTGATGAATGGACTGCTGCTTGTCTTGCAGATGGGAAGCACCTACCAAGATCCCAAGTTCCTGTATTCTTCCAGAATTTTGGCCACTCTCTGAAGGGGTTCGTGTTTTTGTGAACAAGATGGGTACCACCTTCAAGCTCTGTGACAGGGCCATGGACTGGATTGCTGACGGGAATGCCAAGCATCTCAGAAAAGTAAAAATTAGCATGACTGGTAAGGATCTCTCTTGAGAATCCCTGCTTGCATAGATAGCCACCCAAGTTGCATGATTAGGAGCTGTCAGTGCCACAGTGTTCAATTAAAGAAAAGTTTTTCTCCAGGCTTCTTTCCTCCCTATTGTTCTGTTCCCCTGAATGTCAGGGAGGTGTTTGCCTTAGGGCACTCCTTTGGGAATCCTCCCGAAAACAGTTTCAAACGGAAAGGAAGAGGCCCAATCTGTGCCTTTTAGGTCAAGTGCTTTGTAAAGGCTGTGTCTGAATCAGACTCTTGGCCCTGTGTGTGGCTGTGAATTACATTCTGAGCACCCCAGGAAACTCAAGAAAAATCCCATGTGTCCATGCACATCTAAAAGGATGAAAAAGAAGTGTAATATTGGATGAAGTCTCTTGCCTTCCTCTGGTCAGGCTCCTGACACCGATGAAGTAAGAACAGGGATCCTCTGGGTCAAATGAGTTGTTGCAAGCCATCCAGTAACTAGCACACAGGTGTTTGGGTGTTTTCATGAGTCCAGTACACATAAAGAATCTACCCCTGGCAGGCAGGAGGCCTCGAATTTGAGAAGCAGAGCAGTATTAACTACAGGCCCATTTTATCTATCCTGTTTCTCAGGAAGGGTGTCCAGGCCACCATGACATTTGGCACATGATGGGCATGAGACCTTACTTTGCACACCATCTTAGACTGCTCCCCCTATGGAAACCCCCAGCCAGAATGTTATGATGAGTATCTGTATATAAGAAGAGGAGGACCAAGTGGGAGTGTTTTTGTTAGAATAGTGGTCTTTTGTGTGGTGGTTGGAAAAGATGAGTGGGTCCACCTCAGCTTGAACTCTGGTGGGATGCCATTAGAGACTCAGGAGATTCCTCAACCCTTAATGGCTCGTGAATGAATCAAAACCCACAGTGCCAACTTCTTCATTCTTGAAATATGGCTAGGCCAATAACATGAAGGTTTTGAGAATCCCATGACCAGAAATCCCTGGAGAACCTTTAGATCTCCTGTTGCTCATCATGACTGAACCCGCCATTGCCGTTTTTGACTGAGTGGAATTCATGACCATGGTGAAGAACAGAGATGTCAGTGAGTAGGAGCCAGCAGGGAACTGGGTCTGGAGCAATGGAGTGCAGGTGTGTGACCAACATCTGTGGTGAGCCCCTGTGGTTCTGTCATTGGTATCCAAATGACATGTGACTGACAAGGTGCAGCCAGCAGACCCTAAAATGTAAAGGCATGTTGTTGTGGAGAGAGGATCTGGTGCGATGCTCAGAATCAAGTTGCTACGCTCAAGTGGGAAAGATATATGGGGTAGCAGCCCAGTTTGTGTTTTTTCCGTCAGACCCTGACTCACCCCACGGGACAGAGCTCCCTCCAGCACTGCGTCCCAGTTGACCTTTATGTATTTCAAAAACAAACACCAAATTTCCAGGGAAGCTGCAAGAAATGCCATTAAAACTGGACTGTGAGCCAAAGGCTTCACAATCCCCCCAGGGAGACACTCATACCCCAATGGCCACAGTTACCTACAAAGAGAGGATTCAGCTCTGCTGCCTCCTGTTCGTATTGGGAAATAGGAAACAATGTCCTCCTGTTCACATAGACTGAGACCAAGCTTTCCTGGTCTCACTGCAAAGGAAGCTAAAGCACAAAGCTATATTTCTAGTGCACAAATGTCAGAGGCAGATAGTCAAGAAGTCATTAGGCCAGCAAAGTTCCATGTTTGTGGAATGTTTACCCTGTCCCCTACCATTGGGATCTCTTGTGCCACACCCAAGTTTGTGAGCTCCTCAGAATTTCCAATTCCAGATATGTATTCACAGATTTTGTTCCTCTTCTCCTCTCATTGTGTCTTATTTGGGGTGATAGTAATGTCAAGGCATTGTGGTGGATGACAGTGGAAGATTGTTATGTGGCACGTGTTCGCATATATCTTAGACTCGTTTTTCATTTTGCCCTTTGAAATATTGAATCTCTGTGTCAATACTTATACTACCTTGATTCTTTAATGTCCATCTGGGTGGATTTATAATCAACTTTTCACAAGATATTTCTCAGAAATATACATTTTCTTGACATACATATTCATTTCTGAATTCTCAAAATGAACTTCAGTGAATATTGAGTACTAACCCTAATATTTCTTCAGTAAGTGACCCAGTTTAACATCCATGAAAGTCTATTCATACGGCACGTGATGTGTATTTTGAAGTAAATTTTCATTCAAAATTGTTAAATTCCTATTTCTTCGTATCATAGGATGTATCATTTCATCCAATATTCACAAATTGACATGCATATGATTCACTTACATTCACTCCCTGTATCAGAACCCATGTATTTCTCCATGTTGCTTTACTTGCTTTTTCATGAGATTTCTTTTATAAAACATTACTTTTGAATTCCATCATCATTTTCGAAGCAAAACTCACAGTTTGGTGTAATTAGTAACCCTAATATTACCACTAGACGTACACCTACTGGGATTGAATGTTTATCTGAATACCAGATTTCATGTATTTTTTAAAATATCAATTCAATCCATTATTTAAAATAGTAACCAGTTATATTTTTTATTCACCCTATGGTCTATTCATGCATCATCTCTATATACGTAAACCCAGGGTGCACCTATTTTTATCCCCAAACTCTAAATGACAGGGTTTGAAAACATGCTCCCAGAAATGGTGGAAGAAATACACATGTCACCTCCTCCCTGTATTCCTTTCATCACATCATCTTCTGGACACCAAATGCAAAACTCACACTCACCTTATGATTCTTCCAAAGCCTGATTTTAATGAGAGCATGGATTACTAAAATCATCTAAGTCCGCTTTGCCTATTGTTTTCAATATTCAATCCTATGGTGAGCGTACACTTGTTTCTTCCTAGGATAGTGTATTCAACCACCCCCCTGTTGAAAATATCCCTGATCTTATCACTCATTTTGTACTTTGCCCGATCTCCTAACATCCCAATTGATATCTATTTCCCCAAGTGCCTTGTTGTGACTGACTCTTCATGTGTGCTGACATTCCCATTTACACTCTAATAGAAATTCATTCGATTGCAAAAAGGGCCTTTTGCACAAATCCTAAACTCACTCTTCTTCCTTACCCTACACTGGAATCCTGTCTACCATCTCAATATCACTGGAAGTTCTCTTTCACATTCAGTGGTCCCAGGTCCAAGATCTTATGCCATTGTATATGGATTTAGAGGATTCACCTCTGCAGAACATAATTCAAAACTATGTATCCAAATCAAGGGCCCAACACCCTTGTGTGCTTCAGCTCTTACCTAGTTTTCACCTTCCATTCTTATAAATATCCCAGTTGCCCAATCCCCGTATTCATCCAGCAGAATGACTCCTAAGCCAAATCGAACCTGATATGACCCTGAAGCAGACTCTGTTCCCTCAATCTATTTTCACATAACAGCAGGTCCTGAGTTGATCTTGCCATACAGGTATGTAGGGAATCCTCCAGCTGCTGAGAAGCTCAAAGGTAGATGCAGAAATGATCCCTGGAGCCAATGTAGGCAGCTAGGTAGGACCTGTGAGGTCTAAAGTCATCTTCCATGGCCAACAACCCAGTGAGGATGAAGGGATGTGGCTGAATCAGCCTCTCTCTTCTCAATGCAGGGAAGATGGACACAATCAGGCCTGGGTGGGTTGCTGATCCCGGGCTCCTAGGGTATATAGACCTTTATGACTTGTGAAAATGTCACAGGAAGGTGGGGCAGCCTCCCTCTCATGGGACCCTTGGAAACAACTGTTAGGACAAAGTGGTTGCCAAGGCAGTGACCTCATTCACTTCCCTGAAGGAAGTGACCTCACCTCACTTCCTTGGTGATGGAACTCTCTGAACGTGGGATCCAGGAGGCGAGGCACCCAGAGGCAATTCCAGTCCCAGTGGGCTCCCTTGTTTTTTCTGTACCAAGGCCAGAGTCATTCTTTCTTGGCACCTGGTGATGTGTGGGTAGCCAAATGCCTTGAATGCTCTGAACAGGGGCCTTTCCTGAGAAAGAAGTGTTGGCTCATTGCTGGCTCCTGACAACTACACAGAGATGGCCAAGGAGACCAGAGCTGAGACAGGACCGGCCACTGCTGGGGAACAAATTTTCACCCACCAGTCAGAGGTCAGAGTGGATAGATGCAGACCAAATACAGGGGTGTTTTGTGTGTCTTAGTGGGTGTGTGTTTCAATTTGGCATTTTGTCTCATGTTCTGAGATCATGTAGGAAAAACGTGTTTGTTGTTGTTGTTGTTGTTGTTGTTTGTTGGTTTGAAATGGACTGTTAACTAGTGAGTCTTTCTATAGAGTCAGTGGATCCCACTGGGTTTGTGGTTAAAGAGAGTAGAGAGAAGAATGCAGCCGTGAATGTGTCCTGTCTAGTGGAAATCTTTGCAGGACTCCTCAAGGCCAATTGATGAATGGACTCCTGCTTGTCTTGCAGATGGGAAGCACCTACCAAGATCCCAAGTTCCTGTATTCTTCCAGAATTTTGGCCACTCTCTGAAGGGGTTCGTGTTTTTGTGAACAAGATGGGTACCACCTTCAAGCTCTGTGACAAGGCCATGGACTGGATTGCTGACGGGAATGCCAAGCATCTCAGAAAAGTAAAAATTAGCATGACTGGTAAGGATCTCTCTGGAGAATCCCTGCTTGCATAGATAGCCCCCCAAATTGCATGATTAGGAGCTGTCAGTGCCACAGTGTTCAATTAAAGAAAAGGTTTTCTCCAGGCTTCTTTCCTCCCTATTGTTCTGTTCCCCTGAATGTCAGGGAGGTGTTTGCCTTAGGGCACTCCTTTGGGAATCCTCCAGAAAACAGTTTCAAACGGAAAGGAAGAGGCCCAATCTGTGCTTTTTAGGTAAAGTGCTTTGTAAAGGCTGTGTCTGAATCAGAATCTTGGCCCTGTGTGTGGCTGTGAATTACATTCTCAGCACCCCAGGAAACTCAAGAAAAATCCCCTGTGTCCATGCACATCTAAAAGGATGAAAAAGAAGTGTAATATTGGATGAAGTCTCTTGCCTTCCTCTGGTCAGGCTCCTGACACCGATGAAGTAAGAACAGGGATCCTCTGGGTCAAATGAGTTGTTGCAAGCCATCCAGTAACTAGCACACAGGTGTTTGGGTGTTTTCATGAGTCCAGTACACATAAAGAATCTACCCCTGGCAGGCAGGAGGCCTCGAATTTGAGAAGCAGAGCAGTATTAACTACAGGCCCATTTTATCTATCCTGTTTCTCAGGAAGGGTGTCCAGGCCACCATGACATTTGGCACATGATGGGCATGAGACCTTACTTTGCACACCATCTTAGACTGCTCCCCCTATGGAAACCCCCAGCCAGAATGTTATGATGAGTATCTGTATGGAGGAAGAGGAGGGCCATGTGGGAGTGTTTTTGTTAGAATAGTGGTCTTTTGTGTGGAGGTTGGAAAAGATGAGTGGGTCCACCTCAGCTTGAACTCTGGTGTGATGCCATTAGAGACTCAGTTCTGGAACTGATCTCAGAGAACTCTTGCCATGAATCGAGTTGGGATTTTACAAGGCCAGGCATTAGAGGAGCCCTTGGAAACTGAGATCTAGGCCGAGGGTGGCTTCCTCCACAGCATTGGGAATCTCAGCCAGGATTTCACATGATTTTGCTGTTAAAGCCTTTTCAGCTATAGTTGAGAGCCAAAACTCACATGAACCTCATATTTTAGACCCCCAATGGGCCTGGATTCCTGTGACCTTTCGCCACTCCGTGAAAAGCCTTGCCTGCATTCGATCTCCAGAACTTTTACTGAAAGGAGATTCCTCAACCCTTAATGGCTCGTGAATGAATCAAAACCCACAGTGCCAACATCTTCATTCTTGATATATGGCTAGGCCAATAACATGAAGGTTTTGAGAATCCCATGACCAGAAATCCCTGGAGAACCTTTAGATCTCCTGTTGCTCATCATGACTGAACCCCCGCCATTGCCGTTTTTGACGGAGTGGAATTCATGACCATGGTGAAGAACAGAGATGTCAGTGAGTAGGAGCCAGCAGGGAACTGGGTCTGGAGAAATGGAGTGCAGGTGTGTGACCAACATCTGTGGTGAGCCCCTGTGGTTCTGTCATTGGTATCCAAATGACATGTGACTGACAAGGTGCAGCCAGCAGACCCTAAAATGTAAAGGCATGTTGTTGTGGGGAGAGGATCTGGTGCAATGATCAGAATCAAGTTGCTACGTTCAAGTGGGAAAGATTTATGGGGTAGCAGCCCAGTTTGTGTTTTTTCCGTCAGACCCTGACTCACCCCACGTGACAGAGCTCCCTCCAGCACTGCGTCCCGGTTGACCTTTATGTATTTCAAAAACAAACACCAAATTTCCAGGGAAGCTGCAAGAAATGCCATTAAAACTGGACTGTGAGCCAAAGGCTTCACAATCCCCCCAGGGAGATACACATACCCCAATGGCCACAGTTACCTACAAAGAGAGGATTCAGCTCTGCTGCCTCCTGTTCGTTTTGGGAAATAGAAACCATGTCCTCCTGTTCACATAGACTGAGACCAAGCTTTCCTGGTCTCACTGCAAAGGAAGCTAAAGCACAAAGCTATATTTCTAGTGCACAAATGTCAGAGGCAGATAGTCAAGAAGTCATTAGGCCAGCAAAGTTCCTTGTTTGTGGAATGTTTACCCTGTCCCCTACCATTGGGATCTCTTGTGCCACACCCATGTTTGTGAGCTCCTCAGAATTTCCAATTCCAGATATGTATTCACAGATTTTGTTCCTCTTCTCCTCTCATTGTGTCTTATTTGGGGTGATAGTAATGTCAAGGCATTGTGGTGGATGACAGTGGAAGATTGTTATGTGGCACGTGTTCGCATATATCTTAGACTCGTTTTTCATTTTGCCCTTTGAAATATTGAATCTCTGTGTCAATACTTATACTACCTTGATTCTTTAATGTCCATCTGGGTGGATTTATAATCAACTTTTCACAAGATATTTCTCAGAAATATACATTTTCTTGACATACATATTCATTTCTGAATTCTCAAAATGAACTTCAGTGAATATTGAGTACTAACCCTAATATTTCTTCAGTAAGTGACCCAGTTTAACATCCATGAAAGTCTATTCATACGGGACGTGATGTGTATTTTGAAGTAAATTTTCATTCAAAATTGTTAAATTCCTATTTCTTCGTATCATAGGATGTATCATTTCATCCAATATTCACAAATTGACATGCATATGATTCACTTACATTCACTCCCTGTATCAGAACCCATGTATTTCTCCATGTTGCTTTACTTGCTTTTTCATGAGATTTCTTTTATAAAACATTACTTTTGAATTCCATCATCATTTTCGAAGCAAAACTCACAGTTTGGTGTAATTAGTAACCCTAATATTACCACTAGACGTACACCTACTTGGATTGAATGTTCATCTGAATACCAGATTTCATGTATTTTTTAAAATATCAATTCAATCCATTATTTAAAATAGTAACCAGTTATATTTTTTATTCACCCTATGGTCTATTCATGCATCATTTCTATATACATGAACCCAGGGTGCACCTATTTTTATCCCCAAACTCTAAATGACAGGGTTTGAAAACATGCTCCCAGAAATGGTGGAAGAAATACACATGTCACCTCCTCCCTGTATTCCTTTCATCACATCATCTTCTGGACACCAAATGCAAAACTCACACTCACCTTATGATTCTTCCAAAGCCTGATTTTAATGAGAGCATGGATTACTAAAATCATCTAAGTCCGCTTTGCCTATTGTTTTCAATATTCAATCCTATGGTGAGCGTACACTTGTTTCTTCCTAGGATAGTGTATTCAACCACCCCCCTGTTGAAAATATCCCTGATCTTATCACTCATTTTGTACTTTGCCCGATCTCCTAACATCCCAATTGATATCTATTTCCCCAAGTGCCTTGTTGTGACTGACTCTTCATGTGTGCTGACATTCCAATTTACACTCTAATAGAAATTCATTCGATTGCAAAAAGGGCCTTTTGCCCAAATCCTCAACTCACTCTTCTTCCTTACCCTACACTGGAATCCTGTCTACTATCTCAATATCACTGGAAGTTCACTTTCACATTCAGTGGTCCCAGGTCCAAGATCTTATGCCATTGTATATGGATTTAGACGATTCACCTCTGCAGAACATAATTCAAAACTATGTATCCAAATCAAGGGCCCAACACCCTTGTGTGCTTCAGCTCTTACCTAGTTTTCACCTTCCATTCTTATAAATATCCCAGTTGCCCAATCCCCGTATTCATCCAGCAGAATGACTCCTAAGCCAAATCGAACCTGATATGACCCTGAAGCAGACTCTGTTCCCTCAATCTATTTTCACATAACAGCAGGTCCTGAGTTGATCTTGCCATACAGGTATGTAGGGAATCCTCCAGCTGCTGAGAAGCTCAAAGGTAGATGCAGAAATGATCCCTGGAGCCAATGTAGGCAGCTAGGTAGGACCTGTGAGGTCTAAAGTCATCTTCCATGGCCAACAACCCAGTGAGGATGAAGGGATGTGGCTGAATCAGCCTCTCTCTTCTCAATGCAGGGAAGATGGACACAATCAGGCCTGGGTGGGTTGCTTATCCCGGGCTCCTAGGGTATATAGACCTTTATGACTTGTGAAAATGTCACAGGAAGGTGGGGCAGCCTCCCTCTCATGGGACCCTTGGAAACAACTGTTAGGACAAAGTGGTTGCCAAGGCAGTGACCTCATTCACTTCCCTGAAGGAAGTGACCTCACCTCACTTCCTTGGTGATGGAACTCTCTGAACGTGGGATCCAGGAGGCGAGGCACCCAGAGGCAATTCCAGTCCCAGTGGGCTCCCTTGTGTTTTCTGTACCAAGGCCAGATTCATTCTTTCTTGGCACCTGGTGATGTGTGGGTAGCCAAATGCCTTGAATGGTCTGAACAGGGGCCTTTCCTGAGAAAGAAGTGTTGGCTCATTGCTGGCTCCTGACAACTACACAGAGATGGCCAAGGAGACCAGAGCTGAGACAGGACCGGCCACTGCTGGGGAACAAATTTTCACCCACCAGTCAGAGGTCAGAGTGGATAGATGCAGACCAAATACAGGGGTGGTTTGTGTGTCTTAGTGGGTGTGTGTTTCAATTTGGCATTTTGTCTCATGTTCTGAGATCATGTAGGAAAAACGTGTTTGTTGTTGTTGTTGTTGTTGTTTGTTGGTTTGAAATGGACTGTTAACTAGTGAGTCTTTCTATAGAGTCAGTGGATCCCACTGGGTTTGTGGTTAAAGAGAGTAGAGAGAAGAATGCAGCCGTGAATGTGTCCTGTCTAGTGGAAATCTTTGCAGGACTCCTCAAGGCCAATTGATGAATGGACTGCTGCTTGTCTTGCAGATGGGAAGCACCTACCAAGATCCCAAGTTCCTGTATTCTTCCAGAATTTTGGCCACTCTCTGAAGGGGTTCGTGTTTTTGTGAACAAGATGGGTACCACCTTCAAGCTCTGTGACAGGGCCATGGACTGGATTGCTGACGGGAATGCCAAGCATCTCAGAAAAGTAAAAATTAGCATGACTGGTAAGGATCTCTCTGGAGAATCCCTGCTTGCATAGATAGCCACCCAAGTTGCATGATTAGGAGCTGTCAGTGCCACAGTGTTCAATTAAAGAAAAGTTTTTCTCCAGGCTTCTTTCCTCCCTATTGTTCTGTTCCCCTGAATGTCAGGGAGGTGTTTGCCTTAGGGCACTCCTTTGGGAATCCTCCCGAAAACAGTTTCAAACGGAAAGGAAGAGGCCCAATCTGTGCCTTTTAGGTAAAGTGCTTTGTAAAGGCTGTGTCTGAATCAGACTCTTGGCCCTGTGTGTGGCTGTGAATTACATTCTGAGCACCCCAGGAAACTCAAGAAAAATCCCATGTGTCCATGCACATCTAAAAGGATGAAAAAGAAGTGTAATATTGGATGAAGTCTCTTGCCTTCCTCTGGTCAGGCTCCTGACACCGATGAAGTAAGAACAGGGATCCTCTGGGTCAAATGAGTTGTTGCAAGCCATCCAGTAACTAGCACACAGGTGTTTGGGTGTTTTCATGAGTCCAGTACACATAAAGAATCTACCCCTGGCAGGCAGGAGGCCTCGAATTTGAGAAGCAGAGCAGTATTAACTACAGGCCCATTTTATCTATCCTGTTTCTCAGGAAGGGTGTCCAGGCCACCATGACATTTGGCACATGATGGGCATGAGACCTTACTTTGCACACCATCTTAGACTGCTCCCCCTATGGAAACCCCCAGCCAGAATGTTATGATGAGTATCTGTATGGAAGAAGAGGAGGGCCAAGTGGGAGTGTTTTTGTTAGAATAGTGGTCTTTTGTGTGGTGGTTGGAAAAGATGAGTGGGTCCACCTCAGCTTGAACTCTGGTGTGATGCCATTAGAGACTCAGGAGATTCCTCAACCCTTAATGGCTCGTGAATGAATCAAAACCCACAGTGCCAACTTCTTCATTCTTGAAATATGGCTAGGCCAATAACATGAAGGTTTTGAGAATCCCATGACCAGAAATCCCTGGAGAACCTTCAGATCTCCTGTTGCTCATCATGACTGAACCCGCCATTGCCGTTTTTGACTGAGTGGAATTCATGACCATGGTGAAGAACAGAGATGTCAGTGAGTAGGAGCCAGCAGGGAACTGGGTCTGGAGCAATGGAGTGCAGGTGTGTGACCAACATCTGTGGTGAGCCCCTGTGGTTCTGTCATTGGTATCCAAATGACATGTGACTGACAAGGTGCAGCCAGCAGACCCTAAAATGTAAAGGCATGTTGTTGTGGGGAGAGGATCTGGTGCGATGCTCAGAATCAAGTTGCTACGCTCAAGTGGGAAAGATATATGGGGTAGCAGCCCAGTTTGTGTTTTTTCCGTCAGACCCTGACTCACCCCACGTGACAGAGCTCCCTCCAGCACTGCGTCCCGGTTGACCTTTATGTATTTCAAAAACAAACACCAAATTTCCAGGGAAGCTGCAAGAAATGCCATTAAAACTGGACTGTGAGCCAAAGGCTTCACAATCCCCCCAGGGAGACACTCATACCCCAATGGCCACAGTTACCTACAAAGAGAGGATTCAGCTCTGCTGCCTCCTGTTCGTATTGGGAAATAGGAAACCATGTCCTCCTGTTCACATAGACTGAGACCAAGCTTTCCTGGTCTCACTGCAAAGGAAGCTAAAGCACAAAGCTATATTTCTAGTGCACAAATGTCAGAGGCAGATAGTCAAGAAGTCATTAGGCCAGCAAAGTTCCATGTTTGTGGAATGTTTACCCTGTCCCCTACCATTGGGATCTCTTGTGCCACACCCAAGTTTGTGAGCTCCTCAGAATTTCCAATTCCAGATATGTATTCACAGATTTTGTTCCTCTTCTCCTCTCATTGTGTCTTATTTGGGGTGATAGTAATGTCAAGGCATTGTGGTGGATGACAGTGGAAGATTGTTATGTGGCACGTGTTCGCATATATCTTAGACTCGTTTTTCATTTTGCCCTTTGAAATATTGAATCTCTGTGTCAATACTTATACTACCTTGATTCTTTAATGTCCATCTGGGTGGATTTATAATCAACTTTTCACAAGATATTTCTCAGAAATATACATTTTCTTGACATACATATTCATTTCTGAATTCTCAAAATGAACTTCAGTGAATATTGAGTACTAACCCTAATATTTCTTCAGTAAGTGACCCAGTTTAACATCCATGAAAGTCTATTCATACGGGACGTGATGTGTATTTTGAAGTAAATTTTCATTCAAAATTGTTAAATTCCTATTTCTTCGTATCATAGGATGTATCATTTCATCCAATATTCACAAATTGACATGCATATGATTCACTTACATTCACTCCCTGTATCAGAACCCATGTATTTCTCCATGTTGCTTTACTTGCTTTTTCATGAGATTTCTTTTATAAAACATTACTTTTGAATTCCATCATCATTTTCGAAGCAAAACTCACAGTTTGGTGTAATTAGTAACCCTAATATTACCACTAGACGTACACCTACTGGGATTGAATGTTTATCTGAATACCAGATTTCATGTATTTTTTAAAATATCAATTCAATCCATTATTTAAAATAGTAACCAGTTATATTTTTTATTCACCCTATGGTCTATTCATGCATCATCTCTATATACGTAAACCCAGGGTGCACCTATTTTTATCCCCAAACTCTAAATGACAGGGTTTGAAAACATGCTCCCAGAAATGGTGGAAGAAATACACATGTCACCTCCTCCCTGTATTCCTTTCATCACATCATCTTCTGGACACCAAATGCAAAACTCACACTCACCTTATGATTCTTCCAAAGCCTGATTTTAATGAGAGCATGGATTACTAAAATCATCTAAGTCCGCTTTGCCTATTGTTTTCAATATTCAATCCTATGGTGAGCGTACACTTGTTTCTTCCTAGGATAGTGTATTCAACCACCCCCCTGTTGAAAATATCCCTGATCTTATCACTCATTTTGTACTTTGCCCGATCTCCTAACATCCCAATTGATATCTATTTCCCCAAGTGCCTTGTTCTGACTGACTCTTCATGTGTGCTGACATTCCCATTTACACTCTAATAGAAATTCATTCGATTGCAAAAAGGGCCTTTTGCACAAATCCTAAACTCACTCTTCTTCCTTACCCTACACTGGAATCCTGTCTACCATCTCAATATCACTGGAAGTTCTCTTTCACATTCAGTGGTCCCAGGTCCAAGATCTTATGCCATTGTATATGGATTTAGAGGATTCACCTCTGCAGAACATAATTCAAAACTATGTATCCAAATCAAGGGCCCAACACCCTTGTGTGCTTCAGCTCTTACCTAGTTTTCACCTTCCATTCTTATAAATATCCCAGTTGCCCAATCCCCGTATTCATCCAGCAGAATGACTCCTAAGCCAAATCGAACCTGATATGACCCTGAAGCAGACTCTGTTCCCTCAATCTATTTTCACATAACAGCAGGTCCTGAGTTGATCTTGCCATACAGGTATGTAGGGAATCCTCCAGCTGCTGAGAAGCTCAAAGGTAGATGCAGAAATGATCCCTGGAGCCAATGTAGGCAGCTAGGTAGGACCTGTGAGGTCTAAAGTCATCTTCCATGGCCAACAACCCAGTGAGGATGAAGGGATGTGGCTGAATCAGCCTCTCTCTTCTCAATGCAGGGAAGATGGACACAATCAGGCCTGGGTGGGTTGCTGATCCCGGGCTCCTAGGGTATATAGAACTTTATGACTTGTGAAAATGTCACAGGAAGGTGGGGCAGCCTCCCTCTCATGGGACCCTTGGAAACAACTGTTAGGACAAAGTGGTTGCCAAGGCAGTGACCTCATTCACTTCCCTGAAGGAAGTGACCTCACCTCACTTCCTTGGTGATGGAACTCTCTGAACGTGGGATCCAGGAGGCGAGGCACCCAGAGGCAATTCCAGTCCCAGTGGGCTCCCTTGTTTTTTCTGTACCAAGGCCAGAGTCATTCTTTCTTGGCACCTGGTGATGTGTGGGTAGCCAAATGCCTTGAATGCTCTGAACAGGGGCCTTTCCTGAGAAAGAAGTGTTGGCTCATTGCTGGCTCCTGACAACTACACAGAGATGGCCAAGGAGACCAGAGCTGAGACAGGACCGGCCACTGCTGGGGAACAAATTTTCACCCACCAGTCAGAGGTCAGAGTGGATAGATGCAGACCAAATACAGGGGTGGTTTGTGTGTCTTAGAGGGTGTGTGTTTCAATTTGGCATTTTGTCTCATGTTCTGAGATCATGTAGGAAAAACGTGTTTGTTGTTGTTGTTGTTGTTGTTTGTTGGTTTGAAATGGACTGTTAACTAGTGAGTCTTTCTATAGAGTCAGTGGATCCCACTGGGTTTGTGGTTAAAGAGAGTAGAGAGAAGAATGCAGCCGTGAATGTGTCCTGTCTAGTGGAAATCTTTGCAGGACTCCTCAAGGCCAATTGATGAATGGACTGCTGCTTGTCTTGCAGATGGGAAGCACCTACCAAGATCCCAAGTTCCTGTATTCTTCCAGAATTTTGGCCACTCTCTGAAGGGGTTCGTGTTTTTGTGAACAAGATGGGTACCACCTTCAAGCTCTGTGACAAGGCCATGGACTGGATTGCTGACGGGAATGCCAAGCATCTCAGAAAAGTAAAAATTAGCATGACTGGTAAGGATCTCTCTGGAGAATCCCTGCTTGCATAGATAGCCACCCAAGTTGCATGATTAGGAGCTGTCAGTGCCACAGTGTTCAATTAAAGAAAAGTTTTTCTCCAGGCTTCTTTCCTCCCTATTGTTCTGTTCCCCTGAATGTCAGGGAGGTGTTTGCCTTAGGGCACTCCTTTGGGAATCCTCCCGAAAACAGTTTCAAACGGAAAGGAAGAGGCCCAATCTGTGCCTTTTAGGTAAAGTGCTTTGTAAAGGCTGTGTCTGAATCAGACTCTTGGCCCTGTGTGTGGCTGTGAATTACATTCTGAGCACCCCAGGAAACTCAAGAAAAATCCCATGTGTCCATGCACATCTAAAAGGATGAAAAAGAAGTGTAATATTGGATGAAGTCTCTTGCCTTCCTCTGGTCAGGCTCCTGACACCGATGAAGTAAGAACAGGGATCCTCTGGGTCAAATGAGTTGTTGCAAGCCATCCAGTAACTAGCACACACGTGTTTGGGTGTTTTCATGAGTCCAGTACACATAAAGAATCTACCCCTGGCAGGCAGGAGGCCTCGAATTTGAGAAGCAGAGCAGTATTAACTACAGGCCCATTTTATCTATCCTGTTTCTCAGGAAGGGTGTCCAGGCCACCATGACATTTGGCACATGATGGGCATGAGACCTTACTTTGCACACCATCTTAGACTGCTCCCCCTATGGAAACCCCCAGCCAGAATGTTATGATGAGTATCTGTATGGAAGAAGAGGAGGGCCAAGTGGGAGTGTTTTTGTTAGAATAGTGGTCTTTTG
Organism: Urocitellus parryii; assembly: GCF_045843805.1. Lineage (NCBI taxonomy): Eukaryota > Metazoa > Chordata > Mammalia > Rodentia > Sciuridae > Urocitellus > Urocitellus parryii. The sequence continues at coordinate 93,705,248 of NC_135541.1, forward strand.
TGTGGTGGTTGGAAAAGATGAGTGGGTCCACCTCAGCTTGAACTCTGGTGTGATGCCATTAGAGACTCAGGAGATTCCTCAACCCTTAATGGCTCGTGAATGAATCAAAACCCACAGTGCCAACTTCTTCATTCTTGAAATATGGCTAGGCCAATAACATGAAGGTTTTGAGAATCCCATGACCAGAAATCCCTGGAGAACCTTTAGATCTCCTGTTGCTCATCATGACTGAACCCGCCATTGCCGTTTTTGACTGAGTGGAATTCATGACCATGGTGAAGAACAGAGATGTCAGTGAGTAGGAGCCAGCAGGGAACTGGGTCTGGAGCAATGGAGTGCAGGTGTGTGACCAACATCTGTGGTGAGCCCCTGTGGTTCTGTCATTGGTATCCAAATGACATGTGACTGACAAGGTGCAGCCAGCAGACCCTAAAATGTAAAGGCATGTTGTTGTGGAGAGAGGATCTGGTGCGATGCTCAGAATCAAGTTGCTACGCTCAAGTGGGAAAGATATATGGGGTAGCAGCCCAGTTTGTGTTTTTTCCGTCAGACCCTGACTCACCCCACGGGACAGAGCTCCCTCCAGCACTGCGTCCCAGTTGACCTTTATGTATTTCAAAAACAAACACCAAATTTCCAGGGAAGCTGCAAGAAATGCCATTAAAACTGGACTGTGAGCCAAAGGCTTCACAATCCCCCCAGGGAGACACTCATACCCCAATGGCCACAGTTACCTACAAAGAGAGGATTCAGCTCTGCTGCCTCCTGTTCGTATTGGGAAATAGGAAACAATGTCCTCCTGTTCACATAGACTGAGACCAAGCTTTCCTGGTCTCACTGCAAAGGAAGCTAAAGCACAAAGCTATATTTCTAGTGCACAAATGTCAGAGGCAGATAGTCAAGAAGTCATTAGGCCAGCAAAGTTCCATGTTTGTGGAATGTTTACCCTGTCCCCTACCATTGGGATCTCTTGTGCCACACCCAAGTTTGTGAGCTCCTCAGAATTTCCAATTCCAGATATGTATTCACAGATTTTGTTCCTCTTCTCCTCTCATTGTGTCTTATTTGGGGTGATAGTAATGTCAAGGCATTGTGGTGGATGACAGTGGAAGATTGTTATGTGGCACGTGTTCGCATATATCTTAGACTCGTTTTTCATTTTGCCCTTTGAAATATTGAATCTCTGTGTCAATACTTATACTACCTTGATTCTTTAATGTCCATCTGGGTGGATTTATAATCAACTTTTCACAAGATATTTCTCAGAAATATACATTTTCTTGACATACATATTCATTTCTGAATTCTCAAAATGAACTTCAGTGAATATTGAGTACTAACCCTAATATTTCTTCAGTAAGTGACCCAGTTTAACATCCATGAAAGTCTATTCATACGGCACGTGATGTGTATTTTGAAGTAAATTTTCATTCAAAATTGTTAAATTCCTATTTCTTCGTATCACAGGATGTATCATTTCATCCAATATTCACAAATTGACATGCATATGATTCACTTACATTCACTCCCTGTATCAGAACCCATGTATTTCTCCATGTTGCTTTACTTGCTTTTTCATGAGATTTCTTTTATAAAACATTACTTTTGAATTCCATCATCATTTTCGAAGCAAAACTCACAGTTTGGTGTAATTAGTAACCCTAATATTACCACTAGACGTACACCTACTTGGATTGAATGTTTATCTGAATACCACATTTCATGTATTTTTTAAAATATCAATTCAATCCATTATTTAAAATAGTAACCAGTTATATTTTTTATTCACCCTATGGTCTATTCATGTATCATCTCTATATACGTAAACCCAGGGTGCACCTATTTTTATCCCCAAACTCGAAATGACAGGGTTTGAAAACATGCTCCCAGAAATGGTGGAAGAAATACACATGTCACCTCCTCCCTGTATTCCTTTCATCACATCATCTTCTGGACACCAAATGCAAAACTCACACTCACCTTATGATTCTTCCAAAGCCTGATTTTAATGAGAGCATGGATTACTAAAATCATCTAAGTCCGCTTTGCCTATTGTTTTCAATATTCAATCCTATGGTGAGCGTACACTTGTTTCTTCCTAGGATAGTGTATTCAACCACCCCCCTGTTGAAAATATCCCTGATCTTATCACTCATTTTGTACTTTGCCCGATCTCCTAACATCCCAATTGATATCTATTTCCCCAAGTGCCTTGTTGTGACTGACTCTTCATGTGTGCTGACATTCCCATTTACACTCTAATAGAAATTCATTCGATTGCAAAAAGGGCCTTTTGCACAAATCCTAAACTCACTCTTCTTCCTTACCCTACACTGGAATCCTGTCTACCATCTCAATATCACTGGAAGTTCTCTTTCACATTCAGTGGTCCCAGGTCCAAGATCTTATGCCATTGTATATGGATTTAGAGGATTCACCTCTGCAGAACATAATTCAAAACTATGTATCCAAATCAAGGGCCCAACACCCTTGTGTGCTTCAGCTCTTACCTAGTTTTCACCTTCCATTCTTATAAATATCCCAGTTGCCCAATCCCCGTATTCATCCAGCAGAATGACTCCTAAGCCAAATCGAACCTGATATGACCCTGAAGCAGACTCTGTTCCCTCAATCTATTTTCACATAACAGCAGGTCCTGAGTTGATCTTGCCATACAGGTATGTAGGGAATCCTCCAGCTGCTGAGAAGCTCAAAGGTAGATGCAGAAATGATCCCTGGAGCCAATGTAGGCAGCTAGGTAGGACCTGTGAGGTCTAAAGTCATCTTCCATGGCCAACAACCCAGTGAGGATGAAGGGATATGGCTGAATCAGCCTCTCTCTTCTCAATGCAGGGAAGATGGACACAATCAGGCCTGGGTGGGTTGCTGATCCCGGGCTCCTAGGGTATATAGACCTTTATGACTTGTGAAAATGTCACAGGAAGGTGGGGCAGCCTCCCTCTCATGGGACCCTTGGAAACAACTGTTAGGACAAAGTGGTTGCCAAGGCAGTGACCTCATTCACTTCCCTGAAGGAAGTGACCTCACCTCACTTCCTTGGTGATGGAACTCTCTGAACGTGGGATCCAGGAGGCGAGGCACCCAGAGGCAATTCCAGTCTCAGTGGGCTCCCTTGTGTTTTCTGTACCAAGGCCAGATTCATTCTTTCTTGGCACCTGGTGATGTGTGGGTAGCCAAATGCCTTGAATGGTCTGAACAGGGGCCTTTCCTGAGAAAGAAGTGTTGGCTCATTGCTGGCTCCTGACAACTACACAGAGATGGCCAAGGAGACCAGAGCTGAGACAGGACCGGCCACTGCTGGGGAACAAATTTTCACCCACCAGTCAGAGGTCAGAGTGGATAGATGCAGACCAAATACAGGGGTGGTTTGTGTGTCTTAGTGGGTGTGTGTTTCAATTTGGCATTTTGTCTCATGTTCTGAGATCATGTAGGAAAAACGTGTTTGTTGTTGTTGTTGTTGTTGTTTGTTGGTTTGAAATGGACTGTTAACTAGTGAGTCTTTCTATAGAGTCAGTGGATCCCACTGGGTTTGTGGTTAAAGAGAGTAGAGAGAAGAATGCAGCCGTGAATGTGTCCTGTCTAGTGGAAATCTTTGCAGGACTCCTCAAGGCCAATTGATGAATGGACTGCTGCTTGTCTTGCAGATGGGAAGCACCTACCAAGATCCCAAGTTCCTGTATTCTTCCAGAATTTTGGCCACTCTCTGAAGGGGTTCGTGTTTTTGTGAACAAGATGGGTACCACCTTCAAGCTCTGTGACAGGGCCATGGACTGGATTGCTGACGGGAATGCCAAGCATCTCAGAAAAGTAAAAATTAGCATGACTGGTAAGGATCTCTCTGGAGAATCCCTGCTTGCATAGATAGCCACCCAAGTTGCATGATTAGGAGCTGTCAGTGCCACAGTGTTCAATTAAAGAAAAGTTTTTCTCCAGGCTTCTTTCCTCCCTATTGTTCTGTTCCCCTGAATGTCAGGGAGGTGTTTGCCTTAGGGCACTCCTTTGGGAATCCTCCCGAAAACAGTTTCAAACGGAAAGGAAGAGGCCCAATCTGTGCCTTTTAGGTCAAGTGCTTTGTAAAGGCTGTGTCTGAATCAGACTCTTGGCCCTGTGTGTGGCTGTGAATTACATTCTGAGCACCCCAGGAAACTCAAGAAAAATCCCATGTGTCCATGCACATCTAAAAGGATGAAAAAGAAGTGTAATATTGGATGAAGTCTCTTGCCTTCCTCTGGTCAGGCTCCTGACACCGATGAAGTAAGAACAGGGATCCTCTGGGTCAAATGAGTTGTTGCAAGCCATCCAGTAACTAGCACACACGTGTTTGGGTGTTTTCATGAGTCCAGTACACATAAAGAATCTACCCCTGGCAGGCAGGAGGCCTCGAATTTGAGAAGCAGAGCAGTATTAACTACAGGCCCATTTTATCTATCCTGTTTCTCAGGAAGGGTGTCCAGGCCACCATGACATTTGGCACATGATGGGCATGAGACCTTACTTTGCACACCATCTTAGACTGCTCCCCCTATGGAAACCCCCAGCCAGAATGTTATGATGAGTATCTGTATATAAGAAGAGGAGGACCAAGTGGGAGTGTTTTTGTTAGAATAGTGGTCTTTTGTGTGGTGGTTGGAAAAGATGAGTGGGTCCACCTCAGCTTGAACTCTGGTGTGATGCCATTAGAGACTCAGGAGATTCCTCAACCCTTAATGGCTCGTGAATGAATCAAAACCCACAGTGCCAACTTCTTCATTCGTGAAATATGGCTAGGCCAATAACATGAAGGTTTTGAGAATCCCATGACCAGAAATCCCTGGAGAACCTTTAGATCTCCTGTTGCTCATCATGACTGAACCCGCCATTGCCGTTTTTGACTGAGTGGAATTCATGACCATGGTGAAGAACAGAGATGTCAGTGAGTAGGAGCCAGCAGGGAACTGGGTCTGGAGCAATGGAGTGCAGGTGTGTGACCAACATCTGTGGTGAGCCCCTGTGGTTCTGTCATTGGTATCCAAATGACATGTGACTGACAAGGTGCAGCCAGCAGACCCTAAAATGTAAAGGCATGTTGTTGTGGAGAGAGGATCTGGTGCGATGCTCAGAATCAAGTTGCTACACTCAAGTGGGAAAGATATATGGGGTAGCAGCACAGTTTGTGTTTTTTCCGTCAGACCCTGACTCACCCCACGGGACAGAGCTCCCTCCAGCACTGCGTCCCAGTTGACCTTTATGTATTTCAAAAACAAACACCAAATTTCCAGGGAAGCTGCAAGAAATGCCATTAAAACTGGACTGTGAGCCAAAGGCTTCACAATCCCCCCAGGGAGACACTCATACCCCAATGGCCACAGTTACCTACAAAGAGAGGATTCAGCTCTGCTGCCTCCTGTTCGTATTGGGAAATAGGAAACAATGTCCTCCTGTTCACATAGACTGAGACCAAGCTTTCCTGGTCTCACTGCAAAGGAAGCTAAAGCACAAAGCTATATTTCTAGTGCACAAATGTCAGAGGCAGATAGTCAAGAAGTCATTAGGCCAGCAAAGTTCCATGTTTGTGGAATGTTTACCCTGTCCCCTACCATTGGGATCTCTTGTGCCACACCCAAGTTTGTGAGCTCCTCAGAATTTCCAATTCCAGATATGTATTCACAGATTTTGTTCCTCTTCTCCTCTCATTGTGTCTTATTTGGGGTGATAGTAATGTCAAGGCATTGTGGTGGATGACAGTGGAAGATTGTTATGTGGCACGTGTTCGCATATATCTTAGACTCGTTTTTCATTTTGCCCTTTGAAATATTGAATCTCTGTGTCAATACTTATACTACCTTGATTCTTTAATGTCCATCTGGGTGGATTTATAATCAACTTTTCACAAGATATTTCTCAGAAATATACATTTTCTTGACATACATATTCATTTCTGAATTCTCAAAATGAACTTCAGTGAATATTGAGTACTAACCCTAATATTTCTTCAGTAAGTGACCCAGTTTAACATCCATGAAAGTCTATTCATACGGCACGTGATGTGTATTTTGATGTAAATTTTCATTCAAAATTGTTAAATTCCTATTTCTTCGTATCACAGGATGTATCATTTCATCCAATATTCACAAATTGACATGCATATGATTCACTTACATTCACTCCCTGTATCAGAACCCATGTATTTCTCCATGTTGCTTTACTTGCTTTTTCATGAGATTTCTTTTATAAAACATTACTTTTGAATTCCATCATCATTTTCGAAGCAAAACTCACAGTTTGGTGTAATTAGTAACCCTAATATTACCACTAGACGTACACCTACTGGGATTGAATGTTTATCTGAATACCAGATTTCATGTATTTTTTAAAATATCAATTCAATCCATTATTTAAAATAGTAACCAGTTATATTTTTTATTCACCCTATGGTCTATTCATGTATCATCTCTATATACGTAAACCCAGGGTGCACCTATTTTTATCCCCAAACTCGAAATGACAGGGTTTGAAAACATGCTCCCAGAAATGGTGGAAGAAATACACATGTCACCTCCTCCCTGTATTCCTTTCATCACATCATCTTCTGGACACCAAATGCAAAACTCACACTCACCTTATGATTCTTCCAAAGCCTGATTTTAATGAGAGCATGGATTACTAAAATCATCTAAGTCCGCTTTGCCTATTGTTTTCAATATTCAATCCTATGGTGAGCGTACACTTGTTTCTTCCTAGGATAGTGTATTCAACCACCCCCCTGTTGAAAATATCCCTGATCTTATCACTCATTTTGTACTTTGCCCGATCTCCTAACATCCCAATTGATATCTATTTCCCCAAGTGCCTTGTTGTGACTGACTCTTCATGTGTGCTGACATTCCCATTTACACTCTAATAGAAATTCATTCGATTGCAAAAAGGGCCTTTTGCACAAATCCTAAACTCACTCTTCTTCCTTACCCTACACTGGAATCCTGTCTACCATCTCAATATCACTGGAAGTTCTCTTTCACATTCAGTGGTCCCAGGTCCAAGATCTTATGCCATTGTATATGGATTTAGAGGATTCACCTCTGCAGAACATAATTCAAAACTATGTATCCAAATCAAGGGCCCAACACCCTTGTGTGCTTCAGCTCTTACCTAGTTTTCACCTTCCATTCTTATAAATATCCCAGTTGCCCAATCCCCGTATTCATCCAGCAGAATGACTCCTAAGCCAAATCGAACCTGATATGACCCTGAAGCAGACTCTGTTCCCTCAATCTATTTTCACATAACAGCAGGTCCTGAGTTGATCTTGCCATACAGGTATGTAGGGAATCCTCCAGCTGCTGAGAAGCTCAAAGGTAGATGCAGAAATGATCCCTGGAGCCAATGTAGGCAGCTAGGTAGGACCTGTGAGGTCTAAAGTCATCTTCCATGGCCAACAACCCAGTGAGGATGAAGGGATATGGCTGAATCAGCCTCTCTCTTCTCAATGCAGGGAAGATGGACACAATCAGGCCTGGGTGGGTTGCTGATCCCGGGCTCCTAGGGTATATAGACCTTTATGACTTGTGAAAATGTCACAGGAAGGTGGGGCAGCCTCCCTCTCATGGGACCCTTGGAAACAACTGTTAGGACAAAGTGGTTGCCAAGGCAGTGACCTCATTCACTTCCCTGAAGGAAGTGACCTCACCTCACTTCCTTGGTGATGGAACTCTCTGAACGTGGGATCCAGGAGGCGAGGCACCCAGAGGCAATTCCAGTCCCAGTGGGCTCCCTTGTTTTTTCTGTACCAAGGCCAGAGTCATTCTTTCTTGGCACCTGGTGATGTGTGGGTAGCCAAATGCCTTGAATGGTCTGAACAGGGGCCTTTCCTGAGAAAGAAGTGTTGGCTCATTGCTGGCTCCTGACAACTACACAGAGATGGCCAAGGAGACCAGAGCTGAGACAGGACCGGCCACTGCTGGGGAACAAATTTTCACCCACCAGTCAGAGGTCAGAGTGGATAGATGCAGACCAAATACAGGGGTGGTTTGTGTGTCTTAGAGGGTGTGTGTTTCAATTTGGCATTTTGTCTCATGTTCTGAGATCATGTAGGAAAAACGTGTTTGTTGTTGTTGTTGTTGTTGTTTGTTGGTTTGAAATGGACTGTTAACTAGTGAGTCTTTCTATAGAGTCAGTGGATCCCACTGGGTTTGTGGTTAAAGAGAGTAGAGAGAAGAATGCAGCCGTGAATGTGTCCTGTCTAGTGGAAATCTTTGCAGGACTCCTCAAGGCCAATTGATGAATGGACTGCTGCTTGTCTTGCAGATGGGAAGCACCTACCAAGATCCCAAGTTCCTGTATTCTTCCAGAATTTTGGCCACTCTCTGAAGGGGTTTGTGTTTTTGTGAACAAGATGGGTACCACCTTCAAGCTCTGTGACAGGGCCATGGACTGGATTGCTGACGGGAATGCCAAGCATCTCAGAAAAGTAAAAATTAGCATGACTGGTAAGGATCTCTCTGGAGAATCCCTGCTTGCATAGATAGCCACCCAAGTTGCATGATTAGGAGCTGTCAGTGCCACAGTGTTCAATTAAAGAAAAGTTTTTCTCCAGGCTTCTTTCCTCCCTATTGTTCTGTTCCCCTGAATGTCAGGGAGGTGTTTGCCTTAGGGCACTCCTTTGGGAATCCTCCCGAAAACAGTTTCAAACGGAAAGGAAGAGGCCCAATCTGTGCCTTTTAGGTCAAGTGCTTTGTAAAGGCTGTGTCTGAATCAGACTCTTGGCCCTGTGTGTGGCTGTGAATTACATTCTGAGCACCCCAGGAAACTCAAGAAAAATCCCATGTGTCCATGCACATCTAAAAGGATGAAAAAGAAGGGTAATATTGGATGAAGTCTCTTGCCTTCCTCTGGTCAGGCTCCTGACACCGATGAAGTAAGAACAGGGATCCTCTGGGTCAAATGAGTTGTTGCAAGCCATCCAGTAACTAGCACACAGGTGTTTGGGTGTTTTCATGAGTCCAGTACACATAAAGAATCTACCCCTGGCAGGCAGGAGGCCTCGAATTTGAGAAGCAGAGCAGTATTAACTACAGGCCCATTTTATCTATCCTGTTTCTCAGGAAGGGTGTCCAGGCCACCATGACATTTGGCACATGATGGGCATGAGACCTTACTTTGCACACCATCTTAGACTGCTCCCCCTATGGAAACCCCCAGCCAGAATGTTATGATGAGTGTCTGTATGGAAGAAGAGGAGGGCCAAGTGGGAGTGTTTTTGTTAGAATAGTGGTCTTTTGTGTGGTGGTTGGAAAAGATGAGTGGGTCCACCTCAGCTTGAACTCTGGTGTGATGCCATTAGAGACTCAGGAGATTCCTCAACCCTTAATGGCTCGTGAATGAATCAAAACCCACAGTGCCAACTTCTTCATTCTTGAAATATGGCTAGGCCAATAACATGAAGGTTTTGAGAATCCCATGACCAGAAATCCCTGGAGAACCTTTAGATCTCCTGTTGCTCATCATGACTGAACCCGCCATTGCCGTTTTTGACTGAGTGGAATTCATGACCATGGTGAAGAACAGAGATGTCAGTGAGTAGGAGCCAGCAGGGAACTGGGTCTGGAGCAATGGAGTGCAGGTGTGTGACCAACATCTGTGGTGAGCCCCTGTGGTTCTGTCATTGGTATCCAAATGACATGTGACTGACAAGGTGCAGCCAGCAGACCCTAAAATGTAAAGGCATGTTGTTGTGGGGAGAGGATCTGGTGCGATGCTCAGATTCAAGTTGCTACGCTCAAGTGGGAAAGATATATGGGGTAGCAGCCCAGTTTGTGTTTTTTCCGTCAGACCCTGACTCACCCCACGTGACAGAGCTCCCTCCAGCACTGCGTCCCGGTTGACCTTTATGTATTTCAAAAACAAACACCAAATTTCCAGGGAAGCTGCAAGAAATGCCATTAAAACTGGACTGTGAGCCAAAGGCTTCACAATCCCCCCAGGGAGACACTCATACCCCAATGGCCACAGTTACCTACAAAGAGAGGATTCAGCTCTGCTGCCTCCTGTTCGTATTGGGAAATAGGAAACCATGTCCTCCTGTTCACATAGACTGAGACCAAGCTTTCCTGGTCTCACTGCAAAGGAAGCTAAGCACAAAGCTATATTTCTAGTGCACAAATGTCAGAGGCAGATAGTCAAGAAGTCATTAGGCCAGCAAAGTTCCATGTTTGTGGAATGTTTACCCTGTCCCCTACCATTGGGATCTCTTGTGCCACACCCAAGTTTGTGAGCTCCTCAGAATTTCCAATTCCAGATATGTATTCACAGATTTTGTTCCTCTTCTCCTCTCATTGTGTCTTATTTGGGGTGATAGTAATGTCAAGGCATTGTGGTGGATGACAGTGGAAGATTGTTATGTGGCACGTGTTCGCATATATCTTAGACTCGTTTTTCATTTTGCCCTTTGAAATATTGAATCTCTGTGTCAATACTTATACTACCTTGATTCTTTAATGTCCATCTGGGTGGATTTATAATCAACTTTTCACAAGATATTTCTCAGAAATATACATTTTCTTGACATACATATTCATTTCTGAATTCTCAAAATGAACTTCAGTGAATATTGAGTACTAACCCTAATATTTCTTCAGTAAGTGACCCAGTTTAACATCCATGAAAGTCTATTCATACAGGACGTGATGTGTATTTTGAAGTAAATTTTCATTCAAAATTGTTAAATTCCTATTTCTTCGTATCATAGGATGTATCATTTCATCCAATATTCACAAATTGACATGCATATGATTCACTTACATTCACTCCCTGTATCAGAACCCATGTATTTCTCCATGTTGCTTTACTTGCTTTTTCATGAGATTTCTTTTATAAAACATTACTTTTGAATTCCATCATCATTTTCGAAGCAAAACTCACAGTTTGGTGTAATTAGTAACCCTAATATTACCACTAGACGTACACCTACTGGGATTGAATGTTTATCTGAATACCAGATTTCATGTATTTTTTAAAATATCAATTCAATCCATTATTTAAAATAGTAACCAGTTATATTTTTTATTCACCCTATGGTCTATTCATGCATCATCTCTATATTCGTAAACCCAGGGTGCACCTATTTTTATCCCCAAACTCTAAATGACAGGGTTTGAAAACATGCTCCCAGAAATGGTGGAAGAAATACACATGTCACCTCCTCCCTGTATTCCTTTCATCACATCATCTTCTGGACACCAAATGCAAAACTCACACTCACCTTATGATTCTTCCAAAGCCTGATTTTAATGAGAGCATGGATTACTAAAATCATCTAAGTCCGCTTTGCCTATTGTTTTCAATATTCAATCCTATGGTGAGCGTACACTTGTTTCTTCCTAGGATAGTGTATTCAACCACCCCCCTGTTGAAAATATCCCTGATCTTATCACTCATTTTGTACTTTGCCCGATCTCCTAACATCCCAATTGATATCTATTTCCCCAAGTGCCTTGTTGTGACTGACTCTTCATGTGTGCTGACATTCCCATTTACACTCTAATAGAAATTCATTCGATTGCAAAAAGGGCCTTTTGCACAAATCCTAAACTCACTCTTCTTCCTTACCCTACACTGGAATCCTGTCTACCATCTCAATATCACTGGAAGTTCTCTTTCACATTCAGTGGTCCCAGGTCCAAGATCTTATGCCATTGTATATGGATTTAGAGGATTCACCTCTGCAGAACATAATTCAAAACTATGTATCCAAATCAAGGGCCCAACACCCTTGTGTGCTTCAGCTCTTACCTAGTTTTCACCTTCCATTCTTATAAATATCCCAGTTGCCCAATCCCCGTATTCATCCAGCAGAATGACTCCTAAGCCAAATCGAACCTGATATGACCCTGAAGCAGACTCTGTTCCCTCAATCTATTTTCACATAACAGCAGGTCCTGAGTTGATCTTGCCATACAGGTATGTAGGGAATCCTCCAGCTGCTGAGAAGCTCAAAGGTAGATGCAGAAATGATCCCTGGAGCCAATGTAGGCAGCTAGGTAGGACCTGTGAGGTCTAAAGTCATCTTCCATGGCCAACAACCCAGTGAGGATGAAGGGATGTGGCTGAATCAGCCTCTCTCTTCTCAATGCAGGGAAGATGGACACAATCAGGCCTGGGTGGGTTGCTGATCCCGGGCTCCTAGGGTATATAGACCTTTATGACTTGTGAAAATGTCACAGGAAGGTGGGGCAGCCTCCCTCTCATGGGACCCTTGGAAACAACTGTTAGGACAAAGTGGTTGCCAAGGCAGTGACCTCATTCACTTCCCTGAAGGAAGTGACCTCACCTCACTTCCTTGGTGATGGAACTCTCTGAACGTGGGATCCAGGAGGCGAGGCACCCAGAGGCAATTCCAGTCCCAGTGGGCTCCCTTGTGTTTCCTGTACCAAGGCCATTCTTTCTTGGCACCTGGTGATGTGTGGGTAGCCAAATGCCTTGAATGGTCTGAACAGGGGCCTTTCCTGAGAAAGAAGTGTTGGCTCATTGCTGGCTCCTGACAACTACACAGAGATGGCCAAGGAGACCAGAGCTGAGACAGGACCGGCCACTGCTGGGGAACAAATTTTCACCCACCAGTCAGAGGTCAGAGTGGATAGATGCAGACCAAACACAGGGGTGGTTTGTGTGTCTTAGTGGGTGTGTGTTTCAATTTGGCATTTTGTCTCATGTTCTGAGATCATGTAGGAAAAACGTGTTTGTTGTTGTTGTTGTTGTTGTTTGTTGGTTTGAAATGGACTGTTAACTAGTGAGTCTTTCTATAGAGTCAGTGGATCCCACTGGGTTTGTGGTTAAAGAGAGTAGAGAGAAGAATGCAGCCGTGAATGTGTCCTGTCTAGTGGAAATCTTTGCAGGACTCCTCAAGCCAATTGATGAATGGACTGCTGCTTGTCTTGCAGATGGGAAGCACCTACCAAGATCCCAAGTTCCTGTATTCTTCCAGAATTTTGGCCACTCTCTGAAGGGGTTCGTGTTTTTGTGAACAAGATGGGTACCACCTTCAAGCTCTGTGACAGGGCCATGGACTGGATTGCTGACGGGAATGCCAAGCATCTCAGAAAAGTAAAAATTAGCATGACTGGTAAGGATCTCTCTGGAGAATCCCTGCTTGCATAGATAGCCACCCAAGTTGCATGATTAGGAGCTGTCAGTGCCACAGTGTTCAATTAAAGAAAAGTTTTTCTCCAGGCTTCTTTCCTCCCTATTGTTCTGTTCCCCTGAATGTCAGGGAGGTGTTTGCCTTAGGGCACTCCTTTGGGAATCCTCCAGAAAACAGTTTCAAATGGAAAGGAAGAGGCCCAATCTGTGCCTTTTAGGTAAAGTGCTTTGTAAAGGCTGTGTCTGAATCAGACTCTTGGCCCTGTGTGTGGCTGTGAATTACATTCTGAGCACCCCAGGAAACTCAAGAAAAATCCCATGTGTCCATGCACATCTAAAAGGATGAAAAAGAAGTGTAATATTGGATGAAGTCTCTTGCCTTCCTCTGGTCAGGCTCCTGACACCGATGAAGTAAGAACAGGGATCCTCTGGGTCAAATGAGTTGTTGCAAGCCATCCAGTAACTAGCACACAGGTGTTTGGGTGTTTTCATGAGTCCAGTACACATAAAGAATCTACCCCTGGCAGGCAGGAGGCCTCGAATTTGAGAAGCAGAGCAGTATTAACTACAGGCCCATTTTATCTATCCTGTTTCTCAGGAAGGGTGTCCAGGCCACCATGACATTTGGCACATGATGGGCATGAGACCTTACTTTGCACACCATCTTAGACTGCTCCCCCTATGGAAACCCCCAGCCAGAATGTTATGATGAGTATCTGTATGGAAGAAGAGGAGGGCCAAGTGGGAGTGTTTTTGTTAGAATAGTGGTCTTTTGTGTGGTGGTTGGAAAAGATGAGTGGGTCCACCTCAGCTTGAACTCTGGTGTGATGCCATTAGAGACTCAGGAGATTCCTCAACCCTTAATGGCTCGTGAATGAATCAAAACACACAGTGCCAACTTCTTCATTCTTGAGATATGGCTAGGCCAATAACATGAAGGTTTTGAGAATCCCATGACCAGAAATCCCTGGAGAACCTTTAGATCTCCTGTTGCTCATCATGACTGAACCCCCACCATTGCCGTTTTTGACTGAGTGGAATTCATGACCATGGTGAAGAACAGAGATGTCAGTGAGTAGGAGCCAGCAGGGAACTGGGTCTGGAGCAATGGAGTGCAGGTGTGTGACCAACATCTGTGGTGAGCCCCTGTGGTTCTGTCATTGGTATCCAAATGACATATGACTGACAAGGTGCAGCCAGCAGACCCTAAAATGTAAAGGCATGTTGTTGTGGGGAGAGGATCTGGTGCTATGCTCAGAATCAAGTTGCTACGCTCAAGTGGGAAAGACATATGAGGTAGCAGCCCAGTTTGTGTTTTTTTCTGTCAGACCCTGACTCACCCCACGTGACAGAGCTCCCTCCAGCACTGCGTCCCGGTTGACCTTTATGTATTTCAAAAACAAACACCAAATTTCCAGGGAAGCTGCAAGAAATGCCATTAAAACTGGACTGTGAGCCAAAGGCTTCACAATCCCCCCAGGGAGACACTCATACCCCAACGGCCACAGTTACCTACAAAGAGAGGATTCAGCTCTGCTGCCTCCTGTTCATATTGGGAAATAGGAAACCATGTCCTCCTGTTCACATAGACTGAGACCAAGCTTTCCTGGTCTCACTGCAAAGGAAGCTAAAGCACAAAGCTATATGTCTAGTGCATAAATGTCAGAGGCAGATAGTCAAGAAGTCATTAGGCCAGCAAAGTTCCATGTTTGTGGAATGTTTACCCTGTCCCCTACCATTGGGATCTCTTGTGCCACACCCAAGTTTGTGAGCTCCTCAGAATTTCCAATTCCAGATATGTATTCACAGATTTTGTTCCTCTTCTCCTCTCATTGTGTCTTATTTGGGGTGATAGTAATGTCAAGGCATTGTGGTGGATGACAGTGGAAGATTGTTATGTGGCACGTGTTCACATATATCTTAGACTCGTTTTTCATTTTGCCCTTTGAAATATTGAATCTCTGTGTCAATACTTATACTACCTTGATTCTTTAATGTCCATCTGGGTGGATTTATAATCAACTTTTCACAAGATATTTCTCAGAAATATACATTTTCTTGACATACATATTCATTTCTAAATTCTCAAAATGAACTTCAGTGAATATTGAGTACTAACCCTAATATTTCTTCAGTAAGTGACCCAGTTTAACATCCATGAAAGTCTATTCATACGGGACGTGATGTGTATTTTGAAGTAAATTTTCATTCAAAATTGTTAAATTCCTATTTCTTCGTATCATAGGATGTATCATTTCATCCAATATTCACAAATTGACATGCATGTGATTCACTTACATTCACTCCCTGTATCAGAACCCATGTATTTCTCCATGTTGCTTTACTTGCTTTTTCATGAGATTTCTTTTATAAAACATTACTTTTGAATTCCATCATCATTTTCGAAGCAAAACTCACAGTTTGGTGTAATTAGTAACCCTAATATTACCACTAGACGTACACCTACTTGGATTGAATGTTTATCTGAATACCAGATTTCATGTATTTTTTAAAATGTCAATTCAATCCATTATTTAAAATAGTAACCAGTTATATTTTTTATTCACCCCATGGTCTATTCATGCATCATCTCTATATTCGTAAACCCAGGGTGCACCTATTTTTATCCCCAAACTCTAAATGACAGGGTTTGAAAACATGCTCCCAGAAATGGTGGAAGAAATACACATGTCACCTCCTCCCTGTATTCCTTTCATCACATCATCTTCTGGACACCAAATGCAAAACTCACACTCACCTTATGATTCTTCCAAAGCCTGATTTTAATGAGAGCATGGATTACTAAAATCATCTAAGTCCGCTTTGCCTATTGTTTTCAATATTCAATCCTATGGTGAGCGTACACTTGTTTCTTCCTAGGATAGTGTATTCAACCACCCCCCTGTTGAAAATATCCCTGATCTTATCACTCATTTTGTACTTTGCCCGATCTCCTAACATCCCAATTGATATCTATTTCCCCAAGTGCCTTGTTGTGACTGACTCTTCATGTGTGCTGACATTCCCATTTACACTCTAATAGAAATTCATTCGATTGCAAAAAGGGCCTTTTGCCCAAATCCTCAACTCACTCTTCTTCCTTACCCTACACTGGAATCCTGTCTACTATCTCAATATCACTGGAAGTTCTCTTTCACATTCAGTGGTCCCAGGTCCAAGATCTTATGCCATTGTATATGGATTTAGAGGATTCACCTCTGCAGAACTTAATTCAAAACTATGTATCCAAATCAAGGGCCCAACACCCTTGTGTGCTTCAGCTCTTACCTAGTTTTCACCTTCCATTCTTATAAATATCCCAGTTGCCCAATCCCCGTATTCATCCAGCAGAATGACTCCTAAGCCAAATCGAACCTGATATGACCCTGAAGCAGACTCTGTTCCCTCAATCTATTTTCACATAACAGCAGGTCCTGAGTTGATCTTGCCATACAGGTATGTAGGGAATCCTCCAGCTGCTGAGAAGCTCAAAGGTAGATGCAGAAATGATCCCTGGAGCCAATGTAGGCAGCTAGGTAGGACCTGTGAGGTCTAAAGTCATCTTCCATGGCCAACAACCCAGTGAGGATGAAGGGATGTGGCTGAATCAGCCTCTCTCTTCTCAATGCAGGGAAGATGGACACAATCAGGCCTGGGTGGGTTGCTGATCCCGGGCTCCTAGGGTATATAGACCTTTATGACTTGTGAAAATGTCACAGGAAGGTGGGGCAGCCTCCCTCTCATGGGACCCTTGGAAACAACTGTTAGGACAAAGTGGTTGCCAAGGCAGTGACCTCATTCACTTCCCTGAAGGAAGTGACCTCACCTCACTTCCTTGGTGATGGAACTCTCTGAACGTGGGATCCAGGAGGCGAGGCACCCAGAGGCAATTCCAGTCCCTGTGGGCTCCCTTGTTTTTTTCTGTACCAAGGCCAGAGTCATTCTTTCTTGGCACCTGGTGATGTGTGGGTAGCCAAATGCCTTGAATGGTCTGAACAGGGGCCTTTCCTGAGAAAGAAGTGTTGGCTCATTGCTGGCTCCTGACAACTACACAGAGATGGCCAAGGAGACCAGAGCTGAGACAGGACCGGCCACTGCTGGGGAACAAATTTTCACCCACCAGTCAGAGGTCAGAGTGGATAGATGCAGACCAAATACAGGGGTGGTTTGTGTGTCTTAGTGGGTGTGTGTTTCAATTTGGCATTTTGTCTCATGTTCTGAGATCATGTAGGAAAAACGTGTTTGTTGTTGTTGTTGTTGTTGTTGTTTGTTGGTTTGAAATGGACTGTTAACTAGTGAGTCTTTCTATAGAGTCAGTGGATCCCACTGGGTTTGTGGTTAAAGAGAGTAGAGAGAAGAATGCAGCCGTGAATGTGTCCTGTCTAGTGGAAATCTTTGCAGGACTCCTCAAGGCCAATTGATGAATGGACTGCTGCTTGTCTTGCAGATGGGAAGCACCTACCAAGATCCCAAGTTCCTGTATTCTTCCAGAATTTTGGCCACTCTCTGAAGGGGTTCGTGTTTTTGTGAACAAGATGGGTACCACCTTCAAGCTCTGTGACAAGGCTATGGACTGGATTGCTGACGGGAATGCCAAGCATCTCAGAAAAGTAAAAATTAGCATGACTGGTAAGGATCTCTCTGGAGAATCCCTGCTTGCATAGATAGCCACCCAAGTTGCATGATTAGGAGCTGTCAGTGCCACAGTGTTCAATTAAAGAAAAGATTTTCTCCAGGCTTCTTTCCTCCCTATTGTTCTGTTCCCCTGAATGTCAGGGAGGTGTTTGCCTTAGGGCACTCCTATGGGAATCTTCCAGAAAACAGTTTCAAACGGAAAGGAAGAGGCCCAATCTGTGCCTTTTAGGTAAAGTGCTTTGTAAAGGCTGTGTCTGAATCAGACTCTTGGCCCTGTGTGTGGCTGTGAATTACATTCTCAGCACCCCAGGAAACTCAAGAAAAATCCCATGTGTCCATGCACATCTAAAAGGATGAAAAAGAAGTGTAATATTGGATGAAGTCTCTTGCCTTCCTCTGGTCAGGCTCCTGACACCGATGAAGTAAGAACAGGGATCCTCTGGGTCAAATGAGTTGTTGCAAGCCATCCAGTAACTAGCACACAGGTGTTTGGGTGTTTTCATGAGTCCAGTACACATAAAGAATCTACCCCTGGCAGGCAGGAGGCCTCGAATTTGAGAAGCAGAGCAGTATTAACTACAGGCCCATTTTATCTATCCTGTTTCTCAGGAAGGGTGTCCAGGCCACCATGACATTTGGCACATGATGGGCATGAGACCTTACTTTGCACACCATCTTAGACTGCTCCCCCTATGGAAACCCCCAGCCAGAATGTTATGATGAGTATCTGTATGGAAGAAGAGGAGGGCCAAGTGGGAGTGTTTTTGTTAGAATAGTGGTCTTTTGTGTGGTGGTTGGAAAAGATGAGTGGGTCCACCTCAGCTTGAACTCTGGTGTGATGCCATTAGAGACTCAGGAGATTCCTCAACCCTTAATGGCTCGTGAATGAATCAAAACCCACAGTGCCAACTTCTTCATTCTTGAAATATGGCTAGGCCAATAACATGAAGGTTTTGAGAATCCCATGACCAGAAATCCCTGGAGAACCTTCAGATCTCCTGTTGCTCATCATGACTGAACCCGCCATTGCCGTTTTTGACTGAGTGGAATTCATGACCATGGTGAAGAACAGAGATGTCAGTGAGTAGGAGCCAGCAGGGAACTGGGTCTGGAGCAATGGAGTGCAGGTGTGTGACCAACATCTGTGGTGAGCCCCTGTGGTTCTGTCATTGGTATCCAAATGACATGTGACTGACAAGGTGCAGCCAGCAGACCCTAAAATGTAAAGGCATGATGTTGTGGGGAGAGGATCTGGTGCAATGCTCAGAATCAAGTTGCTACGCTCAAGTGGGAAAGATATATGGGGTAGCAGCACAGTTTGTGTTTTTTCCGTCAGACCCTGACTCACCTCACGTGACAGAGCTCCCTCCAGCACTGCGTCCCGGTTGACCTTTATGTATTTCAAAAACAAACACCAAATTTCCAGGGAAGCTGCAAGAAATGCCATTAAAACTGGACTGTGAGCCAAAGGCTTCACAATCCCCCCAGGGAGACACTCATACCCCAATGGCCACAGTTACCTACAAAGAGAGGATTCAACTCTGCTGCCTCTTGTTCGTATTGGGAAATAGGAAACCATGTCCTCCTGTTCACATAGACTGAGACCAAGCTTTCCTGGTCTCACTGCAAAGGAAGCTAAAGCACAAAGCTATATTTCTAGTGCACAAATGTCAGAGGCAGATAGTCAAGAAGTCATTAGGCCAGCAAAGTTCCATGTTTGTGGAATGTTTACCCTGTCCCCTACCATTGGGATCTCTTGTGCCACACCCAAGTTTGTGAGCGCCTCAGAATTTCCAATTCCAGATATGTATTCACAGATTTTGTTCCTTTTCTCCTCTCATTGTGTCTTATTTGGGGTGATAGTAATGTCAAGGCATTGTGGTGGATGACAGTGGAAGATTGTTATGTGGCACGTGTTCGCATATATCTTAGACTCGTTTTTCATTTTGCCCTTTGAAATATTGAATCTCTGTGTCAATACTTATACTACCTTGATTCTTTAATGTCCATCTGGGTGGATTTATAATCAACTTTTCACAAGATATTTCTCAGAAATATACATTTTCTTGACATACATAATCATTTCTGAATTCTCAAAATGAACTTCAGTGGATATTGAGTACTAACCCTAATATTTCTTCAGTAAGTGACCCAGTTTAACATCCATGAAAGTCTATTCATACGGGACGTGATGTGTATTTTGAAGTAAATTTTCATTCAAAATTGTTAAATTCCTATTTCTTCGTATCATAGGATGTATCATTTCATCCAATATTCACAAATTGACATGCATATGATTCACTTACATTCACTCCCTGTATCAGAACCCATGTATTTCTCCATGTTGCTTTACTTGCTTTTTCATGAGATTTCTTTTATAAAACATTACTTTTGAATTCCATCATCATTTTCGAAGCAAAACTCACAGTTTGGTGTAATTAGTAACCCTAATATTACCACTAGACGTACACCTACTTGGATAGAATGTTTATCTGAATACCAGATTTCATGTATTTTTTAAAATATCAATTCAATCCATTATTTAAAATAGTAACCAGTTATATTTTTTATTCACCCCATGGTCTATTCATGCATCATCTCTATATTCGTAAACCCAGGGTGCACCTATTTTTATCCCCAAACTCTAAATGACAGGGTTTGAAAACATGCTCCCAGAAATGGTGGAAGAAATACACATGTCACCTCCTCCCTGTATTCCTTTCATCACATCATCTTCTGGACACCAAATGCAAAACTCACACTCACCTTATGATTCTTCCAAAGCCTGATTTTAATGAGAGCATGGATTACTAAAATCATCTAAGTCCGCTTTGCCTATTGTTTTCAATATTCAATCCTATGGTGAGCGTACACTTGTTTCTTCCTAGGATAGTGTATTCAACCACCCCCCTGTTGAAAATATCCCTGATCTTATCACTCATTTTGTACTTTGCCCGATCTCCTAACATCCCAATTGATATCTATTTCCCCAAGTGCCTTGTTGTGACTGACTCTTCATGTGTGCTGACATTCCCATTTACACTCTAATAGAAATTCATTCGATTGCAAAAAGGGCCTTTTGCCCAAATCCTCAACTCACTCTTCTTCCTTACCCTACACTGGAATCCTGTCTACTATCTCAATATCACTGGAAGTTCTCTTTCACATTCAGTGGTCCCAGGTCCAAGATCTTATGCCATTGTATATGGATTTAGAGGATTCACCTCTGCAGAACTTAATTCAAAACTATGTATCCAAATCAAGGGCCCAACACCCTTGTGTGCTTCAGCTCTTACCTAGTTTTCACCTTCCATTCTTATAAATATCCCAGTTGCCCAATCCCCGTATTCATCCAGCAGAATGACTCCTAAGCCAAATCGAACCTGATATGACCCTGAAGCAGACTCTGTTCCCTCAATCTATTTTCACATAACAGCAGGTCCTGAGTTGATCTTGCCATACAGGTATGTAGGGAATCCTCCAGCTGCTGAGAAGCTCAAAGGTAGATGCAGAAATGATCCCTGGAGCCAATGTAGGCAGCTAGGTAGGACCTGTGAGGTCTAAAGTCATCTTCCATGGCCAACAACCCAGTGAGGATGAAGGGATGTGGCTGAATCAGCCTCTCTCTTCTCAATGCAGGGAAGATGGACACAATCAGGCCTGGGTGGGTTGCTGATCCCGGGCTCCTAGGGTATATAGACCTTTATGACTTGTGAAAATGTCACAGGAAGGTGGGGCAGCCTCCCTCTCATGGGACCCTTGGAAACAACTGTTAGGACAAAGTGGTTGCCAAGGCAGTGACCTCATTCACTTCCCTGAAGGAAGTGACCTCACCTCACTTCCTTGGTGATGGAACTCTCTGAACGTGGGATCCAGGAGGCGAGGCACCCAGAGGCAATTCCAGTCCCTGTGGGCTCCCTTGTTTTTTTCTGTACCAAGGCCAGAGTCATTCTTTCTTGGCACCTGGTGATGTGTGGGTAGCCAAATGCCTTGAATGGTCTGAACAGGGGCCTTTCCTGAGAAAGAAGTGTTGGCTCATTGCTGGCTCCTGACAACTACACAGAGATGGCCAAGGAGACCAGAGCTGAGACAGGACCGGCCACTGCTGGGGAACAAATTTTCACCCACCAGTCAGAGGTCAGAGTGGATAGATGCAGACCAAATACAGGGGTGGTTTGTGTGTCTTAGTGGGTGTGTGTTTCAATTTGGCATTTTGTCTCATGTTCTGAGATCATGTAGGAAAAACGTGTTTGTTGTTGTTGTTGTTGTTGTTGTTTGTTGGTTTGAAATGGACTGTTAACTAGTGAGTCTTTCTATAGAGTCAGTGGATCCCACTGGGTTTGTGGTTAAAGAGAGTAGAGAGAAGAATGCAGCCGTGAATGTGTCCTGTCTAGTGGAAATCTTTGCAGGACTCCTCAAGGCCAATTGATGAATGGACTGCTGCTTGTCTTGCAGATGGGAAGCACCTACCAAGATCCCAAGTTCCTGTATTCTTCCAGAATTTTGGCCACTCTCTGAAGGGGTTCGTGTTTTTGTGAACAAGATGGGTACCACCTTCAAGCTCTGTGACAAGGCTATGGACTGGATTGCTGACGGGAATGCCAAGCATCTCAGAAAAGTAAAAATTAGCATGACTGGTAAGGATCTCTCTGGAGAATCCCTGCTTGCATAGATAGCCACCCAAGTTGCATGATTAGGAGCTGTCAGTGCCACAGTGTTCAATTAAAGAAAAGATTTTCTCCAGGCTTCTTTCCTCCCTATTGTTCTGTTCCCCTGAATGTCAGGGAGGTGTTTGCCTTAGGGCACTCCTTTGGGAATCTTCCAGAAAACAGTTTCAAACGGAAAGGAAGAGGCCCAATCTGTGCCTTTTAGGTAAAGTGCTTTGTAAAGGCTGTGTCTGAATCAGACTCTTGGCCCTGTGTGTGGCTGTGAATTACATTCTCAGCACCCCAGGAAACTCAAGAAAAATCCCATGTGTCCATGCACATCTAAAAGGATGAAAAAGAAGTGTAATATTGGATGAAGTCTCTTGCCTTCCTCTGGTCAGGCTCCTGACACCGATGAAGTAAGAACAGGGATCCTCTGGGTCAAATGAGTTGTTGCAAGCCATCCAGTAACTAGCACACAGGTGTTTGGGTGTTTTCATGAGTCCAGTACACATAAAGAATCTACCCCTGGCAGGCAGGAGGCCTCGAATTTGAGAAGCAGAGCAGTATTAACTACAGGCCCATTTTATCTATCCTGTTTCTCAGGAAGGGTGTCCAGGCCACCATGACATTTGGCACATGATGGGCATGAGACCTTACTTTGCACACCATCTTAGACTGCTCCCCCTATGGAAACCCCCAGCCAGAATGTTATGATGAGTATCTGTATGGAAGAAGAGGAGGGCCAAGTGGGAGTGTTTTTGTTAGAATAGTGGTCTTTTGTGTGGTGGTTGGAAAAGATGAGTGGGTCCACCTCAGCTTGAACTCTGGTGTGATGCCATTAGAGACTCAGGAGATTCCTCAACCCTTAATGGCTCGTGAATGAATCAAAACCCACAGTGCCAACTTCTTCATTCTTGAAATATGGCTAGGCCAATAACATGAAGGTTTTGAGAATCCCATGACCAGAAATCCCTGGAGAACCTTTAGATCTCCTGTTGCTCATCATGACTGAACCCCCACCATTGCCATTTTTGACTGAGTGGAATTCATGACCATGGTGAAGAACAGAGATGTCAGTGAGTAGGAGCCAGCAGGGAACTGGGTCTGGAGCAATGGAGTGCAGGTGTGTGACCAACATCTGTGGTGAGCCCCTGTGGTTCTGTCATTGGTATCCAAATGACATGTGACTGACAAGGTGCAGCCAGCAGACCCTAAAATGTAAAGGCATGTTGTTGTGGGGAGAGGATCTGGTGCGATGCTCAGAATCAAGTTGCTACGCTCAAGTGGGAAAGATATATGGGGTAGCAGCCCAGTTTGTGTTTTTTCCGTCAGACCCTGACTCACCCCATGTGACAGAGCTCCCTCCAGCACTGCGTCCCGGTTGACCTTTATGTATTTCAAAAACAAACACCAAATTTCCAAGGAAGCTGCAAGAAATGCCATTAAAACTGGACTGTGAGACAAAGGCTTCACAATCCCCCCAGGGAGACACTCATACCCCAATGGCCACAGTTACCTACAAAGAGAGGATTCAGCTCTGCTGCCTCCTGTTCGTATTGGGAAATAGGAAACCATGTCCTCCTGTTCACATAGACTGAGACCAAGCTTTCCTGGTCTCACTGCAAAGGAAGCTAAAGCACAAAGCTATATTTCTAGTGCACAAATGTCAGAGGCAGATAGTCAAGAAGTCATTAGGCCAGCAAAGTTCCATGTTTGTGGAATGTTTACCCTGTCCCCTACCATTGGGATCTCTTGTGCCACACCCAAGTTTGTGAGCGCCTCAGAATTTCCAATTCCAGATATGTATTCACAGATTTTGTTCCTCTTCTCCTCTCATTGTGTCTTATTTGGGGTGATAGTAATGTCAAGGCATTGTGGTGGATGACAGTGGAAGATTGTTATGTGGCACGTGTTCGCATATATCTTAGACTCGTTTTTCATTTTGCCCTTTGAAATATTGAATCTCTGTGTCAATACTTATACTACCTTGATTCTTTAATGTCCATCTGGGTGGATTTATAATCAACTTTTCACAAGATATTTCTCAGAAATATACATTTTCTTGACATACATAATCATTTCTGAATTCTCAAAATGAACTTCAGTGGATATTGAGTACTAACCCTAATATTTCTTCAGTAAGTGACCCAGTTTAACATCCATGAAAGTCTATTCATAGGGGACGTGATGTGTATTTTGAAGTAAATTTTCATTCAAAATTGTTAAATTCCTATTTCTTCGTATCATAGGATGTATCATTTCATCCAATATTCACAAATTGACATGCATATGATTCACTTACATTCACTCCCTGTATCAGAACCCATGTATTTCTCCATGTTGCTTTACTTGCTTTTTCATGAGATTTCTTTTATAAAACATTACTTTTGAATTCCATCATCATTTTCGAAGCAAAACTCACAGTTTGGTGTAATTAGTAACCCTAATATTACCACTAGACGTACACCTACTTGGATAGAATGTTTATCTGAATACCAGATTTCATGTATTTTTTAAAATGTCAATTCAATCCATTATTTAAAATAGTAACCAGTTATATTTTTTATTCACCCCATGGTCTATTCATGCATCATCTCTATATTCGTAAACCCAGGGTGCACCTATTTTTATCCCCAAACTCTAAATGACAGGGTTTGAAAACATGCTCCCAGAAATGGTGGAAGAAATACACATGTCACCTCCTCCCTGTATTCCTTTCATCACATCATCTTCTGGACACCAAATGCAAAACTCACACTCACCTTATGATTCTTCCAAAGCCTGATTTTAATGAGAGCATGGATTACTAAAATCATCTAAGTCCGCTTTGCCTATTGTTTTCAATATTCAATCCTATGGTGAGCGTACACTTGTTTCTTCCTAGGATAGTGTATTCAACCACCCCCCTGTTGAAAATATCCCTGATCTTATCACTCATTTTGTACTTTGCCCGATCTCCTAACATCCCAATTGATATCTATTTCCCCAAGTGCCTTGTTGTGACTGACTCTTCATGTGTGCTGACATTCCCATTTACACTCTAATAGAAATTCATTCGATTGCAAAAAGGGCCTTTTGCCCAAATCCTCAACTCACTCTTCTTCCTTACCCTACACTGGAATCCTGTCTACTATCTCAATATCACTGGAAGTTCTCTTTCACATTCAGTGGTCCCAGGTCCAAGATCTTATGCCATTGTATATGGATTTAGAGGATTCACCTCTGCAGAACTTAATTCAAAACTATGTATCCAAATCAAGGGCCCAACACCCTTGTGTGCTTCAGCTCTTACCTAGTTTTCACCTTCCATTCTTATAAATATCCCAGTTGCCCAATCCCCGTATTCATCCAGCAGAATGACTCCTAAGCCAAATCGAACCTGATATGACCCTGAAGCAGACTCTGTTCCCTCAATCTATTTTCACATAACAGCAGGTCCTGAGTTGATCTTGCCATACAGGTATGTAGGGAATCCTCCAGCTGCTGAGAAGCTCAAAGGTAGATGCAGAAATGATCCCTGGAGCCAATGTAGGCAGCTAGGTAGGACCTGTGAGGTCTAAAGTCATCTTCCATGGCCAACAACCCAGTGAGGATGAAGGGATGTGGCTGAATCAGCCTCTCTCTTCTCAATGCAGGGAAGATGGACACAATCAGGCCTGGGTGGGTTGCTGATCCCGGGCTCCTAGGGTATATAGAACTTTATGACTTGTGAAAATGTCACAGGAAGGTGGGGCAGCCTCCCTCTCATGGGACCCTTGGAAACAACTGTTAGGACAAAGTGGTTGCCAAGGCAGTGACCTCATTCACTTCCCTGAAGGAAGTGACCTCACCTCACTTCCTTGGTGATGGAACTCTCTGAACGTGGGATCCAGGAGGCGAGGCACCCAGAGGCAATTCCAGTCCCTGTGGGCTCCCTTGTTTTTTTCTGTACCAAGGCCAGAGTCATTCTTTCTTGGCACCTGGTGATGTGTGGGTAGCCAAATGCCTTGAATGGTCTGAACAGGGGCCTTTCCTGAGAAAGAAGTGTTGGCTCATTGCTGGCTCCTGACAACTACACAGAGATGGCCAAGGAGACCAGAGCTGAGACAGGACCGGCCACTGCTGGGGAACAAATTTTCACCCACCAGTCAGAGGTCAGAGTGGATAGATGCAGACCAAATACAGGGGTGGTTTGTGTGTCTTAGTGGGTGTGTGTTTCAATTTGGCATTTTGTCTCATGTTCTGAGATCATGTAGGAAAAACGTGTTTGTTGTTGTTGTTGTTGTTGTTGTTTGTTGGTTTGAAATGGACTGTTAACTAGTGAGTCTTTCTATAGAGTCAGTGGATCCCACTGGGTTTGTGGTTAAAGAGAGTAGAGAGAAGAATGCAGCCGTGAATGTGTCCTGTCTAGTGGAAATCTTTGCAGGACTCCTCAAGGCCAATTGATGAATGGACTGCTGCTTGTCTTGCAGATGGGAAGCACCTACCAAGATCCCAAGTTCCTGTATTCTTCCAGAATTTTGGCCACTCTCTGAAGGGGTTCGTGTTTTTGTGAACAAGATGGGTACCACCTTCAAGCTCTGTGACAGGGCCATGGACTGGATTGCTGACGGGAATGCCAAGCATCTCAGAAAAGTAAAAATTAGCATGACTGGTAAGGATCTCTCTGGAGAATCCCTGCTTGCATAGATAGCCACCCAAGTTGCATGATTAGGAGCCGTCAGTGCCACAGTGTTCAATTAAAGAAAAGTTTTTCTCCAGGCTTCTTTCCTCCCTATTGTTCTGTTCCCCTGAATGTCAGGGAGGTGTTTGCCTTAGGGCACTCCTTTGGGAATCCTCCAGAAAACAGTTTCAAACGGAAAGGAAGAGGCCCAATCTGTGCCTTATAGGTAAAGTGCTTTGTAAAGGCTGTGTCTGAATCAGACTCTTGGCCCTGTGTGTGGCTGTGAATTACATTCTCAGCACCCCAGGAAACTCAAGAAAAATCCCATGTGTCCATGCACATCTAAAAGGATGAAAAAGAAGTGTAATATTGGATGAAGTCTCTTGCCTTCCTCTGGTCAGGCTCCTGACACCGATGAAGTAAGAACAGGGATCCTCTGGGTCAAATGAGTTGTTGCAAGCCATCCAGTAACTAGCACACAGGTGTTTGGGTGTTTTCATGAGTCCAGTACACATAAAGAATCTACCCCTGGCAGGCAGGAGGCCTCGAATTTGAGAAGCAGAGCAGTATTAACTACAGGCCCATTTTATCTATCCTGTTTCTCAGGAAGGGTGTCCAGGCCACCATGACATTTGGCACATGATGGGCATGAGACCTTACTTTGCACACCATCTTAGACTGCTCCCCCTATGGAAACCCCCAGCCAGAATGTTATGATGAGTATCTGTATGGAAGAAGAGGAGGGCCAAGTGGGAGTGTTTTTGTTAGAATAGTGGTCTTTTGTGTGGTGGTTGGAAAAGATGAGTGGGTCCACCTCAGCTTGAACTCTGGTGTGATGCCATTAGAGACTCAGGAGATTCCTCAACCCTTAATGGCTCGTGAATGAATCAAAACCCACAGTGCCAACTTCTTCATTCTTGAAATATGGCTAGGCCAATAACATGAAGGTTTTGAGAATCCCATGACCAGAAATCCCTGGAGAACCTTTAGATCTCCTGTTGCTCATCATGACTGAACCCCCGCCATTGCCGTTTTTGACTGAGTGGAATTCATGACCATGGTGAAGAACAGAGATGTCAGTGAGTAGGAGCCAGCAGGGAACTGGGTCTGGAGCAATGGAGTGCAGGTGTGTGACCAACATCTGTGGTGAGCCCCTGTGGTTCTGTCATTGGTATCCAAATGACATGTGACTGACAAGGTGCAGCCAGCAGACCCTAAAATGTAAAGGCATGTTGTTGTGGGGAGAGGATCTGGTGCGATGCTCAGAATCAAGTTGCTACGCTCAAGTGGGAAAGATATATGGGGTAGCAGCCCAGTTTGTGTTTTTTCCGTCAGACCCTGACTCACCCCATGTGACAGAGCTCCCTCCAGCACTGCGTCCCGGTTGACCTTTATGTATTTCAAAAACAAACACCAAATTTCCAAGGAAGCTGCAAGAAATGCCATTAAAACTGGACTGTGAGACAAAGGCTTCACAATCCCCCCAGGGAGACACTCATACCCCAATGGCCACAGTTACCTACAAAGAGAGGATTCAGCTCTGCTGCCTCCTGTTCGTATTGGGAAATAGGAAACCATGTCCTCCTGTTCACATAGACTGAGACCAAGCTTTCCTGGTCTCACTGCAAAGGAAGCTAAAGCACAAAGCTATATTTCTAGTGCACAAATGTCAGAGGCAGATAGTCAAGAAGTCATTAGGCCAGCAAAGTTCCATGTTTGTGGAATGTTTACCCTGTCCCCTACCATTGGGATCTCTTGTGCCACACCCAAGTTTGTGAGCGCCTCAGAATTTCCAATTCCAGATATGTATTCACAGATTTTGTTCCTCTTCTCCTCTCATTGTGTCTTATTTGGGGTGATAGTAATGTCAAGGCATTGTGGTGGATGACAGTGGAAGATTGTTATGTGGCACGTGTTCGCATATATCTTAGACTTGTTTTTCATTTTGCCCTTTGAAATATTGAATCTCTGTGTCAATACTTATACTACCTTGATTCTTTAATGTCCATCTGGGTGGATTTATAATCAACTTTTCACAAGATATTTCTCAGAAATATACATTTTCTTGACATACATAATCATTTCTGAATTCTCAAAATGAACTTCAGTGGATATTGAGTACTAACCCTAATATTTCTTCAGTAAGTGACCCAGTTTAACATCCATGAAAGTCTATTCATAGGGGACGTGATGTGTATTTTGAAGTAAATTTTCATTCAAAATTGTTAAATTCCTATTTCTTCGTATCATAGGATGTATCATTTCATCCAATATTCACAAATTGACATGCATATGATTCACTTACATTCACTCCCTGTATCAGAACCCATGTATTTCTCCATGTTGCTTTACTTGCTTTTTCATGAGATTTCTTTTATAAAACATTACTTTTGAATTCCATCATCATTTTCGAAGCAAAACTCACAGTTTGGTGTAATTAGTAACCCTAATATTACCACTAGACGTACACCTACTTGGATAGAATGTTTATCTGAATACCAGATTTCATGTATTTTTTAAAATGTCAATTCAATCCATTATTTAAAATAGTAACCAGTTATATTTTTTATTCACCCCATGGTCTATTCATGCATCATCTCTATATTCGTAAACCCAGGGTGCACCTATTTTTATCCCCAAACTCTAAATGACAGGGTTTGAAAACATGCTCCCAGAAATGGTGGAAGAAATACACATGTCACCTCCTCCCTGTATTCCTTTCATCACATCATCTTCTGGACACCAAATGCAAAACTCACACTCACCTTATGATTCTTCCAAAGCCTGATTTTAATGAGAGCATGGATTACTAAAATCATCTAAGTCCGCTTTGCCTATTGTTTTCAATATTCAATCCTATGGTGAGCGTACACTTGTTTCTTCCTAGGATAGTGTATTCAACCACCCCCCTGTTGAAAATATCCCTGATCTTATCACTCATTTTGTACTTTGCCCGATCTCCTAACATCCCAATTGATATCTATTTCCCCAAGTGCCTTGTTGTGACTGACTCTTCATGTGTGCTGACATTCCCATTTACACTCTAATAGAAATTCATTCGATTGCAAAAAGGGCCTTTTGCCCAAATCCTCAACTCACTCTTCTTCCTTACCCTACACTGGAATCCTGTCTACTATCTCAATATCACTGGAAGTTCTCTTTCACATTCAGTGGTCCCAGGTCCAAGATCTTATGCCATTGTATATGGATTTAGAGGATTCACCTCTGCAGAACTTAATTCAAAACTATGTATCCAAATCAAGGGCCCAACACCCTTGTGTGCTTCAGCTCTTACCTAGTTTTCACCTTCCATTCTTATAAATATCCCAGTTGCCCAATCCCCGTATTCATCCAGCAGAATGACTCCTAAGCCAAATCGAACCTGATATGACCCTGAAGCAGACTCTGTTCCCTCAATCTATTTTCACATAACAGCAGGTCCTGAGTTGATCTTGCCATACAGGTATGTAGGGAATCCTCCAGCTGCTGAGAAGCTCAAAGGTAGATGCAGAAATGATCCCTGGAGCCAATGTAGGCAGCTAGGTAGGACCTGTGAGGTCTAAAGTCATCTTCCATGGCCAACAACCCAGTGAGGATGAAGGGATGTGGCTGAATCAGCCTCTCTCTTCTCAATGCAGGGAAGATGGACACAATCAGGCCTGGGTGGGTTGCTGATCCCGGGCTCCTAGGGTATATAGACCTTTATGACTTGTGAAAATGTCACAGGAAGGTGGGGCAGCCTCCCTCTCATGGGACTCTTGGAAACAACTGTTAGGACAAAGTGGTTGCCAAGGCAGTGACCTCATTCACTTCCCTGAAGGAAGTGACCTCACCTCACTTCCTTGGTGATGGAACTCTCTGAACGTGGGATCCAGGAGGCGAGGCACCCAGAGGCAATTCCAGTCCCTGTGGGCTCCCTTGTTTTTTTCTGTACCAAGGCCAGAGTCATTCTTTCTTGGCACCTGGTGATGTGTGGGTAGCCAAATGCCTTGAATGGTCTGAACAGGGGCCTTTCCTGAGAAAGAAGTGTTGGCTCATTGCTGGCTCCTGACAACTACACAGAGATGGCCAAGGAGACCAGAGCTGAGACAGGACCGGCCACTGCTGGGGAACAAATTTTCACCCACCAGTCAGAGGTCAGAGTGGATAGATGCAGACCAAATACAGGGGTGGTTTGTGTGTCTTAGTGGGTGTGTGTTTCAATTTGGCATTTTGTCTCATGTTCTGAGATCATGTAGGAAAAACGTGTTTGTTGTTGTTGTTGTTGTTGTTGTTTGTTGGTTTGAAATGGACTGTTAACTAGTGAGTCTTTCTATAGAGTCAGTGGATCCCACTGGGTTTGTGGTTAAAGAGAGTAGAGAGAAGAATGCAGCCGTGAATGTGTCCTGTCTAGTGGAAATCTTTGCAGGACTCCTCAAGGCCAATTGATGAATGGACTGCTGCTTGTCTTGCAGATGGGAAGCACCTACCAAGATCCCAAGTTCCTGTATTCTTCCAGAATTTTGGCCACTCTCTGAAGGGGTTCGTGTTTTTGTGAACAAGATGGGTACCACCTTCAAGCTCTGTGACAGGGCCATGGACTGGATTGCTGACGGGAATGCCAAGCATCTCAGAAAAGTAAAAATTAGCATGACTGGTAAGGATCTCTCTGGAGAATCCCTGCTTGCATAGATAGCCACCCAAGTTGCATGATTAGGAGCCGTCAGTGCCACAGTGTTCAATTAAAGAAAAGTTTTTCTCCAGGCTTCTTTCCTCCCTATTGTTCTGTTCCCCTGAATGTCAGGGAGGTGTTTGCCTTAGGGCACTCCTTTGGGAATCCTCCAGAAAACAGTTTCAAACGGAAAGGAAGAGGCCCAATCTGTGCCTTATAGGTAAAGTGCTTTGTAAAGGCTGTGTCTGAATCAGACTCTTGGCCCTGTGTGTGGCTGTGAATTACATTCTCAGCACCCCAGGAAACTCAAGAAAAATCCCATGTGTCCATGCACATCTAAAAGGATGAAAAAGAAGTGTAATATTGGATGAAGTCTCTTGCCTTCCTCTGGTCAGGCTCCTGACACCGATGAAGTAAGAACAGGGATCCTCTGGGTCAAATGAGTTGTTGCAAGCCATCCAGTAACTAGCACACAGGTGTTTGGGTGTTTTCATGAGTCCAGTACACATAAAGAATCTACCCCTGGCAGGCAGGAGGCCTCGAATTTGAGAAGCAGAGCAGTATTAACTACAGGCCCATTTTATCTATCCTGTTTCTCAGGAAGGGTGTCCAGGCCACCATGACATTTGGCACATGATGGGCATGAGACCTTACTTTGCACACCATCTTAGACTGCTCCCCCTATGGAAACCCCCAGCCAGAATGTTATGATGAGTATCTGTATGGAAGAAGAGGAGGGCCAAGTGGGAGTGTTTTTGTTAGAATAGTGGTCTTTTGTGTGGTGGTTGGAAAAGATGAGTGGGTCCACCTCAGCTTGAACTCTGGTGTGATGCCATTAGAGACTCAGGAGATTCCTCAACCCTTAATGGCTCGTGAATGAATCAAAACCCACAGTGCCAACTTCTTCATTCTTGAAATATGGCTAGGCCAATAACATGAAGGTTTTGAGAATCCCATGACCAGAAATCCCTGGAGAACCTTTAGATCTCCTGTTGCTCATCATGACTGAACCCCCGCCATTGCCGTTTTTGACTGAGTGGAATTCATGACCATGGTGAAGAACAGAGATGTCAGTGAGTAGGAGCCAGCAGGGAACTGGGTCTGGAGCAATGGAGTGCAGGTGTGTGACCAACATCTGTGGTGAGCCCCTGTGGTTCTGTCATTGGTATCCAAATGACATGTGACTGACAAGGTGCAGCCAGCAGACCCTAAAATGTAAAGGCATGTTGTTGTGGGGAGAGGATCTGGTGCGATGCTCAGAATCAAGTTGCTACGCTCAAGTGGGAAAGATATATGGGGTAGCAGCCCAGTTTGTGTTTTTTCCGTCAGACCCTGACTCACCCCACGTGACAGAGCTCCCTCCAGCACTGCATCCCGGTTGACCTTTATGTATTTCAAAAACAAACACCAAATTTCCAAGGAAGCTGCAAGAAATGCCATTAAAACTGGACTGTGAGACAAGGCTTCACAATCCCCCCAGGGAGACACTCATACCCCAATGGCCACAGTTACCTACAAAGAGAGGATTCAGCTCTGCTGCCTCCTGTTCGTATTGGGAAATAGGAAACCATGTCCTCCTGTTCACATAGACTGAGACCAAGCTTTCCTGGTCTCACTGCAAAGGAAGCTAAAGCACAAAGCTATATTTCTAGTGCACAAATGTCAGAGGCAGATAGTCAAGAAGTCATTAGGCCAGCAAAGTTCCATGTTTGTGGAATGTTTACCCTGTCCCCTACCATTGGGATCTCTTGTGCCACACCCAAGTTTGTGAGCGCCTCAGAATTTCCAATTCCAGATATGTATTCACAGATTTTGTTCCTCTTCTCCTCTCATTGTGTCTTATTTGGGGTGATAGTAATGTCAAGGCATTGTGGTGGATGACAGTGGAAGATTGTTATGTGGCACGTGTTCGCATATATCTTAGACTCGTTTTTATTTTGCCCTTTGAAATATTGAATCTCTGTGTCAATACTTATACTACCTTGATTCTTTAATGTCCATCTGGGTGGATTTATAATCAACTTTTCACAAGATATTTCTCAGAAATATACATTTTCTTGACATACATAATCATTTCTGAATTCTCAAAATGAACTTCAGTGGATATTGAGTACTAACCCTAATATTTCTTCAGTAAGTGACCCAGTTTAACATCCATGAAAGTCTATTCATACGGGACGTGATGTGTATTTTGAAGTAAATTTTCATTCAAAATTGTTAAATTCCTATTTCTTCGTATCATAGGATGTATCATTTCATCCAATATTCACAAATTGACATGCATATGATTCACTTACATTCACTCCCTGTATCAGAACCCATGTATTTCTCCATGTTGCTTTACTTGCTTTTTCATGAGATTTCTTTTATAAAACATTACTTTTGAATTCCATCATCATTTTCGAAGCAAAACTCACAGTTTGGTGTAATTAGTAACCCTAATATTACCACTAGACGTACACCTACTTGGATTGAATATTTATCTGAATACCAGATTTCATGTATTTTTTAAAATATCAATTCAATCCATTATTTAAAATAGTAACCAGTTATATTTTTTATTCACCCCATGGTCTATTCATGCATCATCTCTATATTCGTAAACCCAGGGTGCACCTATTTTTATCCCCAAACTCTAAATGACAGGGTTTGAAAACATGCTCCCAGAAATGGTGGAAGAAATACACATGTCACCTCCTCCCTGTATTCCTTTCATCACATCATCTTCTGGACACCAAATGCAAAACTCACACTCACCTTATGATTCTTCCAAAGCCTGATTTTAATGAGAGCATGGATTACTAAAATCATCTAAGTCCGCTTTGCCTATTGTTTTCAATATTCAATCCTATGGTGAGCGTACACTTGTTTCTTCCTAGGATAGTGTATTCAACCACCCCCCTGTTGAAAATATCCCTGATCTTATCACTCATTTTGTACTTTGCCCGATCTCCTAACATCCCAATTGATATCTATTTCCCCAAGTGCCTTGTTGTGACTGACTCTTCATGTGTGCTGACATTCCCATTTACACTCTAATAGAAATTCATTCGATTGCAAAAAGGGCCTTTTGCCCAAATCCTCAACTCACTCTTCTTCCTTACCCTACACTGGAATCCTGTCTACTATCTCAATATCACTGGAAGTTCTCTTTCACATTCAGTGGTCCCAGGTCCAAGATCTTATGCCATTGTATATGGATTTAGAGGATT
Source organism: Urocitellus parryii (assembly GCF_045843805.1). Taxonomy (NCBI): domain Eukaryota; kingdom Metazoa; phylum Chordata; class Mammalia; order Rodentia; family Sciuridae; genus Urocitellus; species Urocitellus parryii. The sequence continues at coordinate 93,740,171 of NC_135541.1, forward strand.
CACCTCTGCAGAACTTAATTCAAAACTATGTATCCAAATCAAGGGCCCAACACCCTTGTGTGCTTCAGCTCTTACCTAGTTTTCACCTTCCATTCTTATAAATATCCCAGTTGCCCAATCCCCGTATTCATCCAGCAGAATGACTCCTAAGCCAAATCGAACCTGATATGACCCTGAAGCAGACTCTGTTCCCTCAATCTATTTTCACATAACAGCAGGTCCTGAGTTGATCTTGCCATACAGGTATGTAGGGAATCCTCCAGCTGCTGAGAAGCTCAAAGGTAGATGCAGAAATGATCCCTGGAGCCAATGTAGGCAGCTAGGTAGGACCTGTGAGGTCTAAAGTCATCTTCCATGGCCAACAACCCAGTGAGGATGAAGGGATGTGGCTGAATCAGCCTCTCTCTTCTCAATGCAGGGAAGATGGACACAATCAGGCCTGGGTGGGTTGCTGATCCCGGGCTCCTAGGGTATATAGACCTTTATGACTTGTGAAAATGTCACAGGAAGGTGGGGCAGCCTCCCTCTCATGGGACTCTTGGAAACAACTGTTAGGACAAAGTGGTTGCCAAGGCAGTGACCTCATTCACTTCCCTGAAGGAAGTGACCTCACCTCACTTCCTTGGTGATGGAACTCTCTGAACGTGGGATCCAGGAGGCGAGGCACTCAGAGGCAATTCCAGTCCCTGTGGGCTCCCTTGTTTTTTCTGTACCAAGGCCAGAGTCATTCTTTCTTGGCACCTGGTGATGTGTGGGTAGCCAAATGCCTTGAATGGTCTGAACAGGGGCCTTTCCTGAGAAAGAAGTGTTGGCTCATTGCTGGCTCCTGACAACTACACAGAGATGGCCAAGGAGACCAGAGCTGAGACAGGACCGGCCACTGCTGGGGAACAAATTTTCACCCACCAGTCAGAGGTCAGAGTGGATAGATGCAGACCAAATACAGGGGTGGTTTGTGTGTCTTAGTGGGTGTGTGTTTCAATTTGGCATTTTGTCTCATGTTCTGAGATCATGTAGGAAAAACGTGTTTGTTGTTGTTGTTGTTGTTGTTTGTTGGTTTGAAATGGACTGTTAACTAGTGAGTCTTTCTATAGAGTCAGTGGATCCCACTGGGTTTGTGGTTAAAGAGAGTAGAGAGAAGAATGCAGCCGTGAATGTGTCCTGTCTAGTGGAAATCTTTGCAGGACTCCTCAAGGCCAATTGATGAATGGACTGCTGCTTGTCTTGCAGATGGGAAGCACCTACCAAGATCCCAAGTTCCTGTATTCTTCCAGAATTTTGGCCACTCTCTGAAGGGGTTCGTGTTTTTGTGAACAAGATGGGTACCACCTTCAAGCTCTGTGACAGGGCCATGGACTGGATTGCTGACGGGAATGCCAAGCATCTCAGAAAAGTAAAAATTAGCATGACTGGTAAGGATCTCTCTGGAGAATCCCTGCTTGCATAGATAGCCACCCAAGTTGCATGATTAGGAGCTGTCAGTGCCACAGTGTTCAATTAAAGAAAAGTTTTTCTCCAGGCTTCTTTCCTCCCTATTGTTCTGTTCCCCTGAATGTCAGGGAGGTGTTTGCCTTAGGGCACTCCTTTGGGAATCCTCCCGAAAACAGTTTCAAACGGAAAGGAAGAGGCCCAATCTGTGCCTTTTAGGTAAAGTGCTTTGTAAAGGCTGTGTCTGAATCAGACTCTTGGCCCTGTGTGTGGCTGTGAATTACATTCTCAGCACCCCAGGAAACTCAAGAAAAATCCCATGTGTCCATGCACATCTAAAAGGATGAAAAAGAAGTGTAATATTGGATGAAGTCTCTTGCCTTCCTCTGGTCAGGCTCCTGACACCGATGAAGTAAGAAGTGTAATATTGGATGAAGTCTCTTGCCTTCCTCTGGTCAGGCTCCTGACACCGATGAAGTAAGAACAGGGATCCTCTGGGTCAAATGAGTTGTTGCAAGCCATCCAGTAACTAGCACACAGGTGTTTGTGTGTTTTCATGAGTCCAGTACACATAAAGAATCTACCCCTGGCAGGCAGGAGGCCTCGAATTTGAGAAGCAGAGCAGTATTAACTACAGGCCCATTTTATCTATCCTGTTTCTCAGGAAGGGTGTCCAGGCCACCATGACATTTGGCACATGATGGGCATGAGACCTTACTTTGCACACCATCTTAGACTGCTCCCCCTATGGAAACCCCCAGCCAGAATGTTATGATGAGTATCTGTATGGAAGAAGAGGAGGGCCAAGTGGGAGTGTTTTTGTTAGAATAGTGGTCTTTTGTGTGGTGGTTGGAAAAGATGAGTGGGTCCACCTCAGCTTGAACTCTGGTGTGATGCCATTAGAGACTCAGGAGATTCCTCAACCCTTAATGGCTCGTGAATGAATCAAAACCCACAGTGCCAACTTCTTCATTCTTGAAATATGGCTAGGCCAATAACATGAAGGTTTTGAGAATCCCATGACCAGAAATCCCTGGAGAACCTTTAGATCTCCTGTTGCTCATCATGACTGAACCCCCGCCATTGCCGTTTTTGACTGAGTGGAATTCATGACCATGGTGAAGAACAGAGATGTCAGTGAGTAGGAGCCAGCAGGGAACTGGGTCTGGAGCAATGGAGTGCAGGTGTGTGACCAACATCTGTGGTGAGCCCCTGTGGTTCTGTCATTGGTATCCAAATGACATGTGACTGACAAGGTGCAGCCAGCAGACCCTAAAATGTAAAGGCATGTTGTTGTGGGGAGAGGATCTGGTGCGATGCTCAGAATCAAGTTGCTACGCTCAAGTGGGAAAGATATATGGGGTAGCAGCCCAGTTTGTGTTTTTTCCGTCAGACCCTGACTCACCCCACGTGACAGAGCTCCCTCCAGCACTGCATCCCGGTTGACCTTTATGTATTTCAAAAAAAAACACCAAATTTCCAAGGAAGCTGCAAGAAATGCCATTAAAACTGGACTGTGAGCCAAAGGCTTCACAATCCCCCCAGGGAGACACTCATACCCCAATGGCCACAGTTACCTACAAAGAGAGGATTCAGCTCTGCTGCCTCCTGTTCGTATTGGGAAATAGGAAACCATGTCCTCCTGTTCACATAGACTGAGACCAAGCTTTCCTGGTCTCACTGCAAAGGAAGCTAAAGCACAAAGCTATATTTCTAGTGCACAAATGTCAGAGGCAGATAGTCAAGAAGTCATTAGGCCAGCAAAGTTCCATGTTTGTGGAATGTTTACCCTGTCCCCTACCATTGGGATCTCTTGTGCCACACCCAAGTTTGTGAGCGCCTCAGAATTTCCAATTCCAGATATGTATTCACAGATTTTGTTCCTCTTCTCCTCTCATTGTGTCTTATTTGGGGTGATAGTAATGTGAAGGCATTGTGGTGGATGACAGTGGAAGATTGTTATGTGGCACGTGTTCGCATATATCTTAGACTCGTTTTTCATTTTGCCCTTTGAAATATTGAATCTCTGTGTCAATACTTATACTACCTTGATTCTTTAATGTCCATCTGGGTGGATTTATAATCAACTTTTCACAAGATATTTCTCAGAAATATACATTTTCTTGACATACATAATCATTTCTGAATTCTCAAAATGAACTTCAGTGGATATTGAGTACTAACCCTAATATTTCTTCAGTAAGTGACCCAGTTTAACATCCATGAAAGTCTATTCATACGGGACGTGATGTGTATTTTGAAGTAAATTTTCATTCAAAATTGTTAAATTCCTATTTCTTCGTATCATAGGATGTATCATTTCATCCAATATTCACAAATTGACATGCATATGATTCACTTACATTCACTCCCTGTATCAGAACCCATGTATTTCTCCATGTTGCTTTACTTGCTTTTTCATGAGATTTCTTTTATAAAACATTACTTTTGAATTCCATCATCATTTTCGAAGCAAAACTCACAGTTTGGTGTAATTAGTAACCCTAATATTACCACTAGACGTACACCTACTTGGATAGAATGTTTATCTGAATACCAGATTTCATGTATTTTTTAAAATATCAATTCAATCCATTATTTAAAATAGTAACCAGTTATATTTTTTATTCACCCCATGGTCTATTCATGCATCATCTCTATATTCGTAAACCCAGGGTGCACCTATTTTTATCCCCAAACTCTAAATGACAGGGTTTGAAAACATGCTCCCAGAAATGGTGGAAGAAATACACATGTCACCTCCTCCCTGTATTCCTTTCATCACATCATCTTCTGGACACCAAATGCAAAACTCACACTCACCTTATGATTCTTCCAAAGCCTGATTTTAATGAGAGCATGGATTACTAAAATCATCTAAGTCCGCTTTGCCTATTGTTTTCAATATTCAATCCTATGGTGAGCGTACACTTGTTTCTTCCTAGGATAGTGTATTCAACCACCCCCCTGTTGAAAATATCCCTGATCTTATCACTCATTTTGTACTTTGCCCGATCTCCTAACATCCCAATTGATATCTATTTCCCCAAGTGCCTTGTTGTGACTGACTCTTCATGTGTGCTGACATTCCCATTTACACTCTAATAGAAATTCATTCGATTGCAAAAAGGGCCTTTTGCCCAAATCCTCAACTCACTCTTCTTCCTTACCCTACACTGGAATCCTGTCTACTATCTCAATATCACTGGAAGTTCTCTTTCACATTCAGTGGTCCCAGGTCCAAGATCTTATGCAATTGTATATGGATTTAGAGGATTCACCTCTGCAGAACTTAATTCAAAACTATGTATCCAAATCAAGGGCCCAACACCCTTGTGTGCTTCAGCTCTTACCTAGTTTTCACCTTCCATTCTTATAAATATCCCAGTTGCCCAATCCCCGTATTCATCCAGCAGAATGACTCCTAAGCCAAATCGAACCTGATATGACCCTGAAGCAGACTCTGTTCCCTCAATCTATTTTCACATAACAGCAGGTCCTGAGTTGATCTTGCCATACAGGTATGTAGGGAATCCTCCAGCTGCTGAGAAGCTCAAAGGTAGATGCAGAAATGATCCCTGGAGCCAATGTAGGCAGCTAGGTAGGACCTGTGAGGTCTAAAGTCATCTTCCATGGCCAACAACCCAGTGAGGATGAAGGGATGTGGCTGAATCAGCCTCTCTCTTCTCAATGCAGGGAAGATGGACACAATCAGGCCTGGGTGGGTTGCTGATCCCGGGCTCCTAGGGTATATAGACCTTTATGACTTGTGAAAATGTCACAGGAAGGTGGGGCAGCCTCCCTCTCATGGGACCCTTGGAAACAACTGTTAGGACAAAGTGGTTGCCAAGGCAGTGACCTCATTCACTTCCCTGAAGGAAGTGACCTCACCTCACTTCCTTGGTGATGGAACTCTCTGAACGTGGGATCCAGGAGGCGAGGCACTCAGAGGCAATTCCAGTCCCTGTGGGCTCCCTTGTTTTTTCTGTACCAAGGCCAGAGTCATTCTTTCTTGGCACCTGGTGATGTGTTGGTAGCCAAATGCCTTGAATGGTCTGAACAGGGGCCTTTCCTGAGAAAGAAGTGTTGGCTCATTGCTGGCTCCTGACAACTACACAGAGATGGCCAAGGAGACCAGAGCTGAGACAGGACCGGCCACTGCTGGGGAACAAATTTTCACCCACCAGTCAGAGGTCAGAGTGGATAGATGCAGACCAAATACAGGGGTGGTTTGTGTGTCTTAGTGGGTGTGTGTTTCAATTTGGCATTTTGTCTCATGTTCTGAGATCATGTAGGAAAAACGTGTTTGTTGTTGTTGTTGTTGTTGTTTGTTGGTTTGAAATGGACTGTTAACTAGTGAGTCTTTCTATAGAGTCAGTGGATCCCACTGGGTTTGTGGTTAAAGAGAGTAGAGAGAAGAATGCAGCCGTGAATGTGTCCTGTCTAGTGGAAATCTTTGCAGGACTCCTCAAGGCCAATTGATGAATGGACTGCTGCTTGTCTTGCAGATGGGAAGCACCTACCAAGATCCCAAGTTCCTGTATTCTTCCAGAATTTTGGCCACTCTCTGAAGGGGTTCGTGTTTTTGTGAACAAGATGGGTACCACCTTCAAGCTCTGTGACAGGGCCATGGACTGGATTGCTGACGGGAATGCCAAGCATCTCAGAAAAGTAAAAATTAGCATGACTGGTAAGGATCTCTCTGGAGAATCCCTGCTTGCATAGATAGCCACCCAAGTTGCATGATTAGGAGCTGTCAGTGCCACAGTGTTCAATTAAAGAAAAGTTTTTCTCCAGGCTTCTTTCCTCCCTATTGTTCTGTTCCCCTGAATGTCAGGGAGGTGTTTGCCTTAGGGCACTCCTTTGGGAATCCTCCCGAAAACAGTTTCAAACGGAAAGGAAGAGGCCCAATCTGTGCCTTTTAGGTAAAGTGCTTTGTAAAGGCTGTGTCTGAATCAGACTCTTGGCCCTGTGTGTGGCTGTGAATTACATTCTCAGCACCCCAGGAAACTCAAGAAAAATCCCATGTGTCCATGCACATCTAAAAGGATGAAAAAGAAGTGTAATATTGGATGAAGTCTCTTGCCTTCCTCTGGTCAGGCTCCTGACACCGATGAAGTAAGAAGTGTAATATTGGATGAAGTCTCTTGCCTTCCTCTGGTCAGGCTCCTGACACCGATGAAGTAAGAACAGGGATCCTCTGGGTCAAATGAGTTGTTGCAAGCCATCCAGTAACTAGCACACAGGTGTTTGGGTGTTTTCATGAGTCCAGTACACATAAAGAATCTACCCCTGGCAGGCAGGAGGCCTCGAATTTGAGAAGCAGAGCAGTATTAACTACAGGCCCATTTTATCTATCCTGTTTCTCAGGAAGGGTGTCCAGGCCACCATGACATTTGGCACATGATGGGCATGAGACCTTACTTTGCACACCATCTTAGACTGCTCCCCCTATGGAAACCCCCAGCCAGAATGTTATGATGAGTATCTGTATGGAAGAAGAGGAGGGCCAAGTGGGAGTGTTTTTGTTAGAATAGTGGTCTTTTGTGTGGTGGTTGGAAAAGATGAGTGGGTCCACCTCAGCTTGAACTCTGGTGTGATGCCATTAGAGACTCAGGAGATTCCTCAACCCTTAATGGCTCGTGAATGAATCAAAACCCACAGTGCCAACTTCTTCATTCTTGAAATATGGCTAGGCCAATAACATGAAGGTTTTGAGAATCCCATGACCAGAAATCCCTGGAGAACCTTTAGATCTCCTGTTGCTCATCATGACTGAACCCCCGCCATTGCCGTTTTTGACTGAGTGGAATTCATGACCATGGTGAAGAACAGAGATGTCAGTGAGTAGGAGCCAGCAGGGAACTGGGTCTGGAGCAATGGAGTGCAGGTGTGTGACCAACATCTGTGGTGAGCCCCTGTGGTTCTGTCATTGGTATCCAAATGACATGTGACTGACAAGGTGCAGCCAGCAGACCCTAAAATGTAAAGGCATGTTGTTGTGGGGAGAGGATCTGGTGCGATGCTCAGAATCAAGTTGCTACGCTCAAGTGGGAAAGATATATGGGGTAGCAGCCCAGTTTGTGTTTTTTCCGTCAGACCCTGACTCACCCCACGTGACAGAGCTCCCTCCAGCACTGCATCCCGGTTGACCTTTATGTATTTCAAAAACAAACACCAAATTTCCAAGGAAGCTGCAAGAAATGCCATTAAAACTGGACTGTGAGACAAAGGCTTCACAATCCCCCCAGGGAGACACTCATACCCCAATGGCCACAGTTACCTACAAAGAGAGGATTCAGCTCTGCTGCCTCCTGTTCGTATTGGGAAATAGGAAACCATGTCCTCCTGTTCACGTAGACTGAGACCAAGCTTTCCTGGTCTCACTGCAAAGGAAGCTAAAGCACAAAGCTATATTTCTAGTGCACAAATGTCAGAGGCAGATAGTCAAGAAGTCATTAGGCCAGCAAAGTTCCATGTTTGTGGAATGTTTACCCTGTCCCCTACCATTGGGATCTCTTGTGCCACACCCAAATTTGTGAGCGCCTCAGAATTTCCAATTCCATATATGTATTCACAGATTTTGTTCCTCTTCTCCTCTCATTGTGTCTTATTTGGGGTGATAGTAATGTCAAGGCATTGTGGTGGATGACAGTGGAAGATTGTTATGTGGCACGTGTTCGCATATATCTTAGACTCGTTTTTATTTTGCCCTTTGAAATATTGAATCTCTGTGTCAATACTTATACTACCTTGATTCTTTAATGTCCATCTGGGTGGATTTATAATCAACTTTTCACAAGATATTTCTCAGAAATATACATTTTCTTGACATACATAATCATTTCTGAATTCTCAAAATGAACTTCAGTGGATATTGAGTACTAACCCTAATATTTCTTCAGTAAGTGACCCAGTTTAACATCCATGAAAGTCTATTCATACGGGACGTGATGTGTATTTTGAAGTAAATTTTCATTCAAAATTGTTAAATTCCTATTTCTTCGTATCATAGGATGTATCATTTCATCCAATATTCACAAATTGACATGCATATGATTCACTTACATTCACTCCCTGTATCAGAACCCATGTATTTCTCCATGTTGCTTTACTTGCTTTTTCATGAGATTTCTTTTATAAAACATTACTTTTGAATTCCATCATCATTTTCGAAGCAAAACTCACAGTTTGGTGTAATTAGTAACCCTAATATTACCACTAGACGTACACCTACTTGGATAGAATGTTTATCTGAATACCAGATTTCATGTATTTTTTAAAATATCAATTCAATCCATTATTTAAAATAGTAACCAGTTATATTTTTTATTCACCCCATGGTCTATTCATGCATCATCTCTATATTCGTAAACCCAGGGTGCACCTATTTTTATCCCCAAACTCTAAATGACAGGGTTTGAAAACATGCTCCCAGAAATGGTGGAAGAAATACACATGTCACCTCCTCCCTGTATTCCTTTCATCACATCATCTTCTGGACACCAAATGCAAAACTCACACTCACCTTATGATTCTTCCAAAGCCTGATTTTAATGAGAGCATGGATTACTAAAATCATCTAAGTCCGCTTTGCCTATTGTTTTCAATATTCAATCCTATGGTGAGCGTACACTTGTTTCTTCCTAGGATAGTGTATTCAACCACCCCCCTGTTGAAAATATCCCTGATCTTATCACTCATTTTGTACTTTGCCCGATCTCCTAACATCCCAATTGATATCTATTTCCCCAAGTGCCTTGTTGTGACTGACTCTTCATGTGTGCTGACATTCCCATTTACACTCTAATAGAAATTCATTCGATTGCAAAAAGGGCCTTTTGCCCAAATCCTCAACTCACTCTTCTTCCTTACCCTACACTGGAATCCTGTCTACTATCTCAATATCACTGGAAGTTCTCTTTCACATTCAGTGGTCCCAGGTCCAAGATCTTATGCCATTGTATATGGATTTAGAGGATTCACCTCTGCAGAACTTAATTCAAAACTATGTATCCAAATCAAGGGCCCAACACCCTTGTGTGCTTCAGCTCTTACCTAGTTTTCACCTTCCATTCTTATAAATATCCCAGTTGCCCAATCCCCGTATTCATCCAGCAGAATGACTCCTAAGCCAAATCGAACCTGATATGACCCTGAAGCAGACTCTGTTCCCTCAATCTATTTTCACATAACAGCAGGTCCTGAGTTGATCTTGCCATACAGGTATGTAGGGAATCCTCCAGCTGCTGAGAAGCTCAAAGGTAGATGCAGAAATGATCCCTGGAGCCAATGTAGGCAGCTAGGTAGGACCTGTGAGGTCTAAAGTTATCTTCCATGGCCAACAACCCAGTGAGGATGAAGGGATGTGGCTGAATCAGCCTCTCTCTTCTCAATGCAGGGAAGATGGACACAATCAGGCCTGGGTGGGTTGCTGATCCCGGGCTCCTAGGGTATATAGACCTTTATGACTTGTGAAAATGTCACAGGAAGGTGGGGCAGCCTCCCTCTCATGGGACCCTTGGAAACAACTGTTAGGACAAAGTGGTTGCCAAGGCAGTGACCTCATTCACTTCCCTGAAGGAAGTGACCTCACCTCACTTCCTTGGTGATGGAACTCTCTGAACGTGGGATCCAGGAGGCGAGGCACCCAGAGGCAATTCCAGTCCCTGTGGGCTCCCTTGTGTTTTCTGTACCAAGGCCAGAGTCATTCTTTCTTGGCACCTGGTGATGTGTGGGTAGCCAAATGCCTTGAATGGTCTGAACAGGGGCCTTTCCTGAGAAAGAAGTGTTGGCTCATTGCTGGCTCCTGACAACTACACAGAGATGGCCAAGGAGACCAGAGCTGAGACAGGACCGGCCACTGCTTGGGAACAAATTTTCACCCACCAGTCAGAGGTCAGAGTGGATAGATGCAGACCAAATACAGGGGTGGTTTGTGTGTCTTAGTGGGTGTGTGTTTCAATTTGGCATTTTGTCTCATGTTCTGAGATCATGTAGGAAAAACGTGTTTGTTGTTGTTGTTGTTGTTGTTGTTTGTTGGTTTGAAATGGACTGTTAACTAGTGAGTCTTTCTATAGAGTCAGTGGATCCCACTGGGTTTGTGGTTAAAGAGAGTAGAGAGAAGAATGCAGCCGTGAATGTGTCCTGTCTAGTGGAAATCTTTGCAGGACTCCTCAAGGCCAATTGATGAATGGACTGCTGCTTGTCTTGCAGATGGGAAGCACCTACCAAGATCCCAAGTTCCTGTATTCTTCCAGAATTTTGGCCACTCTCTGAAGGGGTTCGTGTTTTTGTGAACAAGATGGGTACCACCTTCAAGCTCTGTGACAGGGCCATGGACTGGATTGCTGACGGGAATGCCAAGCATCTCAGGAACGTAAAAATTAGCATGACTGGTAAGGATCTCTCTGGAGAATCCCTGCTTGCATAGATAGCCACCCAAGTTGCATGATTAGGAGCTGTCAGTGCCACAGTGTTCAATTAAAGAAAAGTTTTTCTCCAGGCTTCTTTCCTCCCTATTGTTCTGTTCCCCTGAATGTCAGGGAGGTGTTTGCCTTAGGGCACTCCTTTGGGAATCCTCCAGAAAACAGTTTCAAACGGAAAGGAAGAGGCCCAATCTGTGCCTTTTAGGTAAAGTGCTTTGTAAAGGCTGTGTCTGAATCAGACTCTTGGCCCTGTGTGTGGCTGTGAATTACATTCTCAGCACCCCAGGAAACTCAAGAAAAATCCCATGTGTCCATGCACATCTAAAAGGATGAAAAAGAAGTGTAATATTGGATGAAGTCTCTTGCCTTCCTCTGGTCAGGCTCCTGACACCGATGAAGTAAGAACAGGGATCCTCTGGGTCAAATGAGTTGTTGCAAGCCATCCAGTAACTAGCACACAGGTGTTTGGGTGTTTTCATGAGTCCAGTACACATAAAGAATCTACCCCTGGCAGGCAGGAGGCCTCGAATTTGAGAAGCAGAGCAGTATTAACTACAGGCCCATTTTATCTATCCTGTTTCTCAGGAAGGGTGTCCAGGCCACCATGACATTTGGCACATGATGGGCATGAGACCTTACTTTGCACACCATCTTAGACTGCTCCCCCTATGGAAACCCCCAGCCAGAATGTTATGATGAGTATCTGTATGGAAGAAGAGGAGGGCCAAGTGGGAGTGTTTTTGTTAGAATAGTGGTCTTTTGTGTGGTGGTTGGAAAAGATGAGTGGGTCCACCTCAGCTTGAACTCTGGTGTGATGCCATTAGAGACTCAGGAGATTCCTCAACCCTTAATGGCTCGTGAATGAATCAAAACCCACAGTGCCAACTTCTTCATTCTTGAAATATGGCTAGGCCAATAACATGAAGGTTTTGAGAATCCCATGACCAGAAATCCCTGGAGAACCTTTAGATCTCCTGTTGCTCATCATGACTGAACCCGCCATTGCCGTTTTTGACTGAGTGGAATTCATGACCATGGTGAAGAACAGAGATGTCAGTGAGTAGGAGCCAGCAGGGAACTGGGTCTGGAGCAATGGAGTGCAGGTGTGTGACCAACATCTGTGGTGAGCCCCTGTGGTTCTGTCATTGGTATCCAAATGACATGTGACTGACAAGGTGCAGCCAGCAGACCCTAAAATGTAAAGGCATGTTGTTGTGGGGAGAGGATCTGGTGCGATGCTCAGAATCAAGTTGCTACGCTCAAGTGGGAAAGATATATGGGGTAGCAGCCCAGTTTGTGTTTTTTCCGTCAGACCCTGACTCACCCCACGTGACAGAGCTCCCTCCAGCACTGCGTCCCGGTTGACCTTTATGTATTTCAAAAACAAACACCAAATTTCCAGGGAAGCTGCAAGAAATGCCATTAAAACTGGACTGTGAGCCAAAGGCTTCACAATCCCCCCAGGGAGACACTCATACCCCAACGGCCACAGTTACCTACAAAGAGAGGATTCAGCTCTGCTGCCTCCTGTTCGTATTGGGAAATAGGAAACCATGTCCTCCTGTTCACATAGACTGAGACCAAGCTTTCCTGGTCTCACTGTAAAGGAAGCTAAAGCACAAAGCTATATTTCTAGTGCACAAATGTCAGAGGCAGATAGTCAAGAAGTCATTAGGCCAGCAAAGTTCCATGTTTGTGGAATGTTTACCCTGTCCCCTACCATTGGGATCTCTTGTGCCACACCCAAGTTTGTGAGCGCCTCAGAATTTCCAATTCCAGATATGTATTCACAGATTTTGTTCCTCTTCTCCTCTCATTGTGTCTTATTTGGGGTGATAGTAATGTGAAGGCATTGTGGTGGATGACAGTGGAAGATTGTTATGTGGCACGTGTTCGCATATATCTTAGACTCGTTTTTCATTTTGCCCTTTGAAATATTGAATCTCTGTGTCAATACTTATACTACCTTGATTCTTTAATGTCCATCTGGGTGGATTTATAATCAACTTTTCACAAGATATTTCTCAGAAATATACATTTTCTTGACATACATAATCATCTCTGAATTCTCAAAATGAACTTCAGTGGATATTGAGTACTAACCCTAATATTTCTTCAGTAAGTGACCCAGTTTAACATCCATGAAAGTCTATTCATACGGGACGTGATGTGTATTTTGAAGTAAATTTTCATTCAAAATTGTTAAATTCCTATTTCTTCGTATCATAGGATGTATCATTTCATCCAATATTCACAAATTGACATGCATATGATTCACTTACATTCACTCCCTGTATCAGAACCCATGTATTTCTCCATGTTGCTTTACTTGCTTTTTCATGAGATTTCTTTTATAAAACATTACTTTTGAATTCCATCATCATTTTCGAAGCAAAACTCACAGTTTGGTGTAATTAGTAACCCTAATATTACCACTAGACGTACACCTACTTGGATTGAATGTTTATCTGAATACCAGATTTCATGTATTTTTTAAAATATCAATTCAATCCATTATTTAAAATAGTAACCAGTTATATTTTTTATTCACCCCATGGTCTATTCATGCATCATCTCTATATTCGTAAACCCAGGGTGCACCTATTTTTATCCCCAAACTCTAAATGACAGGGTTTGAAAACATGCTCCCAGAAATGGTGGAAGAAATACACATGTCACCTCCTCCCTGTATTCCTTTCATCACATCATCTTCTGGACACCAAATGCAAAACTCACACTCACCTTATGATTCTTCCAAAGCCTGATTTTAATGAGAGCATGGATTACTAAAATCATCTAAGTCCGCTTTGCCTATTGTTTTCAATATTCAATCCTATGGTGAGCGTACACTTGTTTCTTCCTAGGATAGTGTATTCAACCACCCCCCTGTTGAAAATATCCCTGATCTTATCACTCATTTTGTACTTTGCCCGATCTCCTAACATCCCAATTGATATCTATTTCCCCAAGTGCCTTGTTGGGACTGACTCTTCATGTGTGCTGACGTTCCCATTTACACTCTAATAGAAATTCATTCGATTGCAAAAAGGGCCTTTTGCACAAATCCTAAACTCACTCTTCTTCCTTACCCTACACTGGAATCCTGTCTACCATCTCAATATCACTGGAAGTTCTCTTTCACATTCAGTGGTCCCAGGTCCAAGATTTTATGCCATTGTATATGGATTTAGAGGATTCACCTCTGCAGAACATAATTCAAAACTATGTATCCAAATCAAGGGCCCAACACCCTTGTGTGCTTCAGCTCTTACCTAGTTTTCACCTTCCATTCTTATAAATATCCCAGTTGCCCAATCCCCGTATTCATCCAGCAGAATGACTCCTAAGCCAAATCGAACCTGATATGACCCTGAAGCAGACTCTGTTCCCTCAATCTATTTTCACATAACAGCAGGTCCTGAGTTGATCTTGCCATACAGGTATGTAGGGAATCCTCCAGCTGCTGAGAAGCTCAAAGGTAGATGCAGAAATGATCCCTGGAGCCAATGTAGGCAGCTAGGTAGGACCTGTGAGGTCTAAAGTCATCTTCCATGGCCAACAACCCAGTGAGGATGAAGGGATGTGGCTGAATCAGCCTCTCTCTTCTCAATGCAGGGAAGATGGACACAATCAGGCCTGGGTGGGTTGCTGATCCCGGGCTCCTAGGGTATATAGACCTTTATGACTTGTGAAAATGTCACAGGAAGGTGGGGCAGCCTCCCTCTCATGGGACCCTTGGAAACAACTGTTAGGACAAAGTGGTTGCCAAGGCAGTGACCTCATTCACTTCCCTGAAGGAAGTGACCTCACCTCACTTCCTTGGTGATGGAACTCTCTGAACGTGGGATCCAGGAGGCGAGGCACCCAGAGGCAATTCCAGTCCCAGTGGGCTCCCTTGTTTTTTCTGTACCAAGGCCAGATTCATTCTTTCTTGGCACCTGGTGATGTGTGGGTAGCCAAATGCCTTGAATGGTCTGAACAGGGGCCTTTCCTGAGAAAGAAGTGTTGGCTCATTGCTGGCTCCTGACAACTACACAGAGATGGCCAAGGAGACCAGAGCTGAGACAGGACCGGCCACTACTGGGGAACAAATTTTCACCCACCAGTCAGAGGTCAGAGTGGATAGATGCAGACCAAATACAGGGGTGGTTTGTGTGTCTTAGTGGGTGTGTGTTTCCATTTGGCATTTTGTCTCATGTTCTGAGATCATGTAGGAAAAACGTGTTTGTTGTTGTTGTTGTTGTTGTTTGTTGGTTTGAAATGGACTGTTAACTAGTGAGTCTTTCTATAGAGTCAGTGGATCCCACTGGGTTTGTGGTTAAAGAGAGTAGAGAGAAGAATGCAGCCGTGAATGTGTCCTGTCTAGTGGAAATCTTTGCAGGACTCCTCAAGGCCAATTGATGAATGGAGTGCTGCTTGTCTTGCAGATGGGAAGCACCTACCAAGATCCCAAGTTCCTGTATTCTTCCAGAATTTTGGCCACTCTCTGAAGGGGTTCGTGTTTTTGTGAACAAGATGGGTACCACCTTCAAGCTCTGTGACAAGGCTATGGACTGGATTGCTGACGGAATGCCAAGCATCTCAGAAAAGTAAAAATTAGCATGACTGGTAAGGATCTCTCTGGAGAATCCCTGCTTGCATAGATAGCCACCCAAGTTGCATGATTAGGAGCTGTCAGTGCCACAGTGTTCAATTAAAGAAAAGTTTTTCTCCAGGCTTCTTTCCTCCCTATTGTTCTGTTCCCCTGAATGTCAGGGAGGTGTTTGCCTTAGGGCACTCCTTTGGGAATCCTCCCGAAAACAGTTTCAAACGGAAAGGAAGAGGCCCAATCTGTGCCTTTTAGGTAAAGTGCTTTGTAAAGGCTGTGTCTGAATCAGACTCTTGGCCCTGTGTGTGGCTGTGAATTACATTCTCAGCACCCCAGGAAACTCAAGAAAAATCCCATGTGTCCATGCACATCTAAAAGGATGAAAAAGAAGTGTAATATTGGATGAAGTCTCTTGCCTTCCTCTGGTCAGGCTCCTGACACCGATGAAGTAAGAACAGGGATCCTCTGGGTCAAATGAGTTGTTGCAAGCCATCCAGTAACTAGCACACAGGTGTTTGGGTGTTTTCATGAGTCCAGTACACATAAAGAATCTACCCCTGGCAGGCAGGAGGCCTCGAATTTGAGAAGCAGAGCAGTATTAACTACAGGCCCATTTTATCTATCCTGTTTCTCAGGAAGGGTGTCCAGGCCACCATGACATTTGGCACATGATGGGCATGAGACCTTACTTTGCACACCATCTTAGACTGCTCCCCCTATGGAAACCCCCAGCCAGAATGTTATGATGAGTATCTGTATGGAAGAAGAGGAGGGCCAAGTGGGAGTGTTTTTGTTAGAATAGTGGTCTTTTGTGTGGTGGTTGGAAAAGATGAGTGGGTCCACCTCAGCTTGAACTCTGGTGTGATGCCATTAGAGACTCAGGAGATTCCTCAACCCTTAATGGCTCGTGAATGAATCAAAACCCACAGTGCCAACTTCTTCATTCGTGAAATATGGCTAGGCCAATAACATGAAGGTTTTGAGAATCCCATGACCAGAAATCCCTGGAGAACCTTTAGATCTCCTGTTGCTCATCATGACTGAACCCGCCATTGCCGTTTTTGACTGAGTGGAATTCATGACCATGGTGAAGAACAGAGATGTCAGTGAGTAGGAGCCAGCAGGGAACTGGGTCTGGAGCAATGGAGTGCAGGTGTGTGACCAACATCTGTGGTGAGCCCCTGTGGTTCTGTCATTGGTATCCAAATGACATGTGACTGACAAGGTGCAGCCAGCAGACCCTAAAATGTAAAGGCATGTTGTTGTGGGGAGAGGATCTGGTGCGATGCTCAGAATCAAGTTGCTACGCTCAAGTGGGAAAGATATATGGGGTAGCAGCACAGTTTGTGTTTTTTCCGTCAGACCCTGACTCACCTCACGTGACAGAGCTCCCTCCAGCACTGCGTCCCGGTTGACCTTTATGTATTTCAAAAACAAACACCAAATTTCCAGGGAAGCTGCAAGAAATGCCATTAAAACTGGACTGTGAGCCAAAGGCTTCACAATCCCCCCAGGGAGACACTCATACCCCAATGGCCACAGTTACCTACAAAGAGAGGATTCAGCTCTGCTGCCTCCTGTTCGTATTGGGAAATAGGAAACCATGTCCTCCTGTTCACATAGACTGAGACCAAGCTTTCCTGGTCTCACTGCAAAGGAAGCTAAAGCACAAAGCTATATTTCTAGTGCACAAATGTCAGAGGCAGATAGTCAAGAAGTCATTAGGCCAGCAAAGTTCCATGTTTGTGGAATGTTTACCCTGTCCCCTACCATTGGGATCTCTTGTGCCACACCCAAGTTTGTGAGCGCCTCAGAATTTCCAATTCCAGATATGTATTCACAGATTTTGTTCCTCTTCTCCTCTCATTGTGTCTTATTTGGGGTGATAGTAATGTCAAGGCATTGTGGTGGATGACAGTGGAAGATTGTTATGTGGCACGTGTTCGCATATATCTTAGACTCATTTTTCATTTTGCCCTTTGAAATATTGAATCTCTGTGTCAATACTTATACTACCTTGATTCTTTAATGTCCATCTGGGTGGATTTATAATCAACTTTTCACAAGATATTTCTCAGAAATATACATTTTCTTGACATACATAATCATTTCTGAATTCTCAAAATGAACTTCAGTGGATATTGAGTACTAACCCTAATATTTCTTCAGTAAGTGACCCAGTTTAACATCCATGAAAGTCTATTCATACGGGATGTGATGTGTATTTTGAAGTAAATTTTCATTCAAAATTGTTAAATTCCTATTTCTTCATATCATAGGATGTATCATTTCATCCAATATTCACAAATTGACATGCATATGATTCACTTACATTCACTCCCTGTATCAGAACCCATGTATTTCTCCATGTTGCTTTACTTGCTTTTTCATGAGATTTCTTTTATAAAACATTACTTTTGAATTCCATCATCATTTTCGAAGCAAAACTCACAGTTTGGTGTAATTAGTAACCCTAATATTACCACTAGACGTACACCTACTTGGATTGAATGTTTATCTGAATACCAGATTTCATGTATTTTTTAAAATATCAATTCAATCCATTATTTAAAATAGTAAGCAGTTATATTTTTTATTCACCCTATGGTCTATTCATGCATCATCTCTATATACGTAAACCCAGGGTGCACCTATTTTTATCCCCAAACTCTAAATGACAGGGTTTGAAAACATGCTCCCAGAAATGGTGGAAGAAATACACATGTCACCTCCTCCCTGTATTCCTTTCATCACATCATCTTCTGGACACCAAATGCAAAACTCACACTCACCTTATGATTCTTCCAAAGCCTGATTTTAATGAGAGCATGGATTACTAAAATCATCTAAGTCCGCTTTGCCTATTGTTTTCAATATTCAATCCTATGGTGAGCGTACACTTGTTTCTTCCTAGGATAGTGTATTCAACCACCCCCCTGTTGAAAATATCCCTGATCTTATCACTCATTTTGTACTTTGCCCCATCTCCTAACATCCCAATTGATATCTATTTCCCCAAGTGCCTTGTTCTGACTGACTCTTCATGTGTGCTGACATTCCCATTTACACTCTAATAGAAATTCATTCGATTGCAAAAAGGGCCTTTTGCACAAATCCTAAACTCACTCTTCTTCCTTACCCTACACTGGAATCCTGTCTACTATCTCAATATCACTGGAAGTTCTCTTTCACATTCAGTGGTCCCAGGTCCAAGATCTTTTGCCATTGTATATGGATTTAGAGGATTCACCTCTGCAGAACATAATTCAAAACTATGTATCCAAATCAAGGGCCCAACACCCTTGTGTGCTTCAGCTCTTACCTAGTTTTCACCTTCCATTCTTATAAATATCCCAGTTGCCCAATCCCCGTATTCATCCAGCAGAATGACTCCTAAGCCAAATCGAACCTGATATGACCCTGAAGCAGACTCTGTTCCCTCAATCTATTTTCACATAACAGCAGGTCCTGAGTTGATCTTGCCATACAGGTATGTAGGGAATCCTCCAGCTGCTGAGAAGCTCAAAGGTAGATGCAGAAATGATCCCTGGAGCCAATGTAGGCAGCTAGGTAGGACCTGTGAGGTCTAAAGTCATCTTCCATGGCCAACAACCCAGTGAGGATGAAGGGATGTGGCTGAATCAGCCTCTCTCTTCTCAATGCAGGGAAGATGGACACAATCAGGCCTGGGTGGGTTGCTGATCCCGGGCTCCTAGGGTATATAGACCTTTATGACTTGTGAAAATGTCACAGGAAGGTGGGGCAGCCTCCCTCTCATGGGACCCTTGGAAACAACTGTTAGGACAAAGTGGTTGCCAAGGCAGTGACCTCATTCACTTCCCTGAAGGAAGTGACCTCACCTCACTTCCTTGGTGATGGAACTCTCTGAACGTGGGATCCAGGAGGCGAGGCACCCAGAGGCAATTCCAGTCCCAGTGGGCTCCCTGTTTTTTCTGTACCAAGGCCAGAGTCATTCTTTCTTGGCACCTGGTGATGTGTGGGTAGCCAAATGCCTTGAATGGTCTGAACAGGGGCCTTTCCTGAGAAAGAAGTGTTGGCTCATTGCTGGCTCCTGACAACTACACAGAGATGGCCAAGGAGACCAGAGCTGAGACAGGACCGGCCACTGCTGGGGAACAAATTTTCACCCACCAGTCAGAGGTCAGAGTGGATAGATGCAGACCAAATACAGGGGTGGTTTGTGTGTCTTAGTGGGTGTGTGTTTCAATTTGGCATTTTGTCTCATGTTCTGAGATCATGTAGGAAAAACGTGTTTGTTGTTGTTGTTGTTGTTGTTTGTTGGTTTGAAATGGACTGTTAACTAGTGAGTCTTTCTATAGAGTCAGTGGATCCCACTGGGTTTGTGGTTAAAGAGAGTAGAGAGAAGAATGCAGCCGTGAATGTGTCCTGTCTAGTGGAAATCTTTGCAGGACTCCTCAAGGCCAATTGATGAATGGACTGCTGCTTGTCTTGCAGATGGGGAGCACCTACCAAGATCCCAAGTTCCTGTATTCTTCCAGAATTTTGGCCACTCTCTGAAGGGGTTCGTGTTTTTGTGAACAAGATGGGTACCACCTTCAAGCTCTGTGACAAGGCTATGGACTGGAGTGCTGACGGGAATGCCAAGCATCTCAGAAAAGTAAAAATTAGCATGACTGGTAAGGATCTCTCTGGAGAATCCCTGCTTGCATAGATAGCCACCCAAGTTGCATGATTAGGAGCTGTCAGTGCCACAGTGTTCAATTAAAGAAAAGTTTTTCTCCAGGCTTCTTTCCTCCCTATTGTTCTGTTCCCCTGAATGTCAGGGAGGTGTTTGCCTTAGGGCACTCCTTTGGGAATCCTCCCAAAAACAGTTTCAAATGGAAAGGAAGAGGCCCAATCTGTGCCTTTTAGGTCAAGTGCTTTGTAAAGGCTGTGTCTGAATCAGACTCTTGGCCCTGTGTGTGGCTGTGAATTACATTCTCAGCACCCCAGGAAACTCAAGAAAAATCCCATGTGTGCATGCACATCTAAAAGGATGAAAAAGAAGTGTAATATTGGATGAAGTCTCTTGCCTTCCTCTGGTCAGGCTCCTGACACCGATGAAGTAAGAACAGGGATCCTCTGGGTCAAATGAGTTGTTGCAAGCCATCCAGTAACTAGCACACAGGTGTTTGGGTGTTTTCATGAGTCCAGTACACATAAAGAATCTACCCCTGGCAGGCAGGAGGCCCCGAATTTGAGAAGCAGAGCAGTATTAACTACAGGCCCATTTTATCTATCCTGTTTCTCAGGAAGCGTGTCCAGGCCACCATGACATTTGGCACATGATGGGCATGAGACCTTACTTTGCACACCATCTTAGACTGCTCCCCCTATGGAAACCCCCAGCCAGAATGTTATGATGAGTATCTGTATGGAAGAAGAGGAGGGCCAAGTGGGAGTGTTTTTGTTAGAATAGTGGTCTTTTGTGTGGTGGTTGGAAAAGATGAGTGGGTCCACCTCAGCTTGAACTCTGGTGTGATGCCATTAGAGACTCAGGAGATTCCTCAACCCTTAATGGCTCGTGAATGAATCAAAACCCACAGTGCCAACTTCTTCATTCTTGAAATATGGCTAGGCCAATAACATGAAGGTTTTGAGAATCCCATGACCAGAAATCCCTGGAGAACCTTTAGATCTCCTGTTGCTCATCATGACTGAACCCCCGCCATTGCCGTTTTTGACTGAGTGGAATTCATGACCATGGTGAAGAACAGAGATGTCAGTGAGTAGGAGCCAGCAGGGAACTGGGTCTGGAGCAATGGAGTGCAGGTGTGTGACCAACATCTGTGGTGAGCCCCTGTGGTTCTGTCATTGGTATCCAAATGACATGTGACTGACAAGGTGCAGCCAGCAGACCCTAAAATGTAAAGGCATGTTGTTGTGGGGAGAGGATCTGGTGCGATGCTCAGAATCAAGTTGCTACGCTCAAGTGGGAAAGATATATGGGGTAGCAGCCCAGTTTGTGTTTTTTCCGTCAGACCCTGACTCACCCCACGTGACAGAGCTCCCTCCAGCACTGCGTCCCGGTTGACCTTTATGTATTTCAAAAACAAACACCAAATTTCCAGGGAAGCTGCAAGAAATGCCATTAAAACTGGACTGTGAGCCAAAGGCTTCACAATCCCCCCAGGGAGACACTCATACCCCAACGGCCACAGTTACCTACAAAGAGAGGATTCAGCTCTGCTGCCTCCTGTTCGTATTGGGAAATAGGAAACCATGTCCTCCTGTTCACATAGACTGAGACCAAGCTTTCCTGGTCTCACTGCAAAGGAAGCTAAAGCACAAAGCTATATTTCTAGTGCACAAATGTCAGAGGCAGATAGTCAAGAAGTCATTAGGCCAGCAAAGTTCCATGTTTGTGGAATGTTTACCCTGTCCCCTACCATTGGGATCTCTTGTGCCACACCCAAGTTTGTGAGCTCCTCAGAATTTCCAATTCCAGATATGTATTCACAGATTTTGTTCCTCTTCTCCTCTCATTGTGTCTTATTTGGGGTGATAGTAATGTCAAGGCATTGTGGTGGATGACAGTGGAAGATTGTTATGTGGCACGTGTTCGCATATATCTTAGACTCGTTTTTCATTTTGCCCTTTGAAATATTGAATCTCTGTGTCAATACTTATACTACCTTGATTCTTTAATGTCCATCTGGGTGGATTTATAATCAACTTTTCACAAGATATTTCTCAGAAATATACATTTTCTTGACATACATAATCATTTCTGAATTCTCAAAATGAACTTCAGTGGATATTGAGTACTAACCCTAATATTTCTTCAGTAAGTGACCCAGTTTAACATCCATGAAAGTCTATTCATAGGGGACGTGATGTGTATTTTGAAGTAAATTTTCATTCAAAATTGTTAAATTCCTATTTCTTCGTATCATAGGATGTATCATTTCATCCAATATTCACAAATTGACATGCATATGATTCACTTACATTCACTCCCTGTATCAGAACCCATGTATTTCTCCATGTTGCTTTACTTGCTTTTTCATGAGATTTCTTTTATAAAACATTACTTTTGAATTCCATCATCATTTTCGAAGCAAAACTCACAGTTTGGTGTAATTAGTAACCCTAATATTACCACTAGACGTACACCTACTTGGATAGAATGTTTATCTGAATACCAGATTTCATGTATTTTTTAAAATATCAATTCAATCCATTATTTAAAATAGTAACCAGTTATATTTTTTATTCACCCCATGGTCAATTCATGCATCATCTCTATATTCGTAAACCCAGGGTGCACCTATTTTTATCCCCAAACTCTAAATGACAGGGTTTGAAAACATGCTCCCAGAAATGGTGGAAGAAATACACATGTCACCTCCTCCCTGTATTCCTTTCATCACATCATCTTCTGGACACCAAATGCAAAACTCACACTCACCTTATGATTCTTCCAAAGCCTGATTTTAATGAGAGCATGGATTACTAAAATCATCTAAGTCCGCTTTGCCTATTGTTTTCAATATTCAATCCTATGGTGAGCGTACACTTGTTTCTTCCTAGGATAGTGTATTCAACCACCCCCCTGTTGAAAATATCCCTGATCTTATCACTCATTTTGTACTTTGCCCGATCTCCTAACATCCCAATTGATATCTATTTCCCCAAGTGCCTTGTTGTGACTGACTCTTCATGTGTGCTGACATTCCCATTTACACTCTAATAGAAATTCATTCGATTGCAAAAAGGGCCTTTTGCACAAATCCTAAACTCACTCTTCTTCCTTACCCTACACTGGAATCCTGTCTACCATCTCAATATCACTGGAAGTTCTCTTTCACATTCAGTGGTCCCAGGTCCAAGATCTTATGCCATTGTATATGGATTTAGAGGATTCACCTCTGCAGAACATAATTCAAAACTATGTATCCAAATCAAGGGCCCAACACCCTTGTGTGCTTCAGCTCTTACCTAGTTTTCACCTTCCATTCTTATAAATATCCCAGTTGCCCAATCCCCGTATTCATCCAGCAGAATGACTCCTAAGCCAAATCGAACCTGATATGACCCTGAAGCAGACTCTGTTCCCTCAATCTATTTTCACATAACAGCAGGTCCTGAGTTGATCTTGCCATACAGGTATGTAGGGAATCCTCCAGCTGCTGAGAAGCTCAAAGGTAGATGCAGAAATGATCCCTGGAGCCAATGTAGGCAGCTAGGTAGGACCTGTGAGGTCTAAAGTCATCTTCCATGGCCAACAACCCAGTGAGGATGAAGGGATGTGGCTGAATCAGCCTCTCTCTTCTCAATGCAGGGAAGATGGACACAATCAGGCCTGGGTGGGTTGCTGATCCCGGGCTCCTAGGGTATATAGACCTTTATGACTTGTGAAAATGTCACAGGAAGGTGGGGCAGCCTCCCTCTCATGGGACCCTTGGAAACAACTGTTAGGACAAAGTGGTTGCCAAGGCAGTGACCTCATTCACTTCCCTGAAGGAAGTGACCTCACCTCACTTCCTTGGTGATGGAACTCTCTGAACGTGGGATCCAGGAGGCGAGGCACCCAGAGGCAATTCCAGTCCCAGTGGGCTCCCTTGTGTTTTCTGTACCAAGGCCAGAGTCATTCTTTCTTGGCACCTGGTGATGTGTGGGTAGCCAAATGCCTTGAATGGTCTGAACAGGGGCCTTTCCTGAGAAAGAAGTGTTGGCTCATTGCTGGCTCCTGACAACTACACAGAGATGGCCAAGGAGACCAGAGCTGAGACAGGACCGGCCACTGCTGGGGAACAAATTTTCACCCACCAGTCAGAGGTCAGAGTGGATAGATGCAGACCAAATACAGGGGTGGTTTGTGTGTCTTAGTGGGTGTGTGTTTCAATTTGGCATTTTGTCTCATGTTCTGAGATCATGTAGGAAAAACGTGTTTGTTGTTGTTGTTGTTTGTTGGTTTGAAATGGACTGTTAACTAGTGAGTTTTTCTATAGAGTCAGTGGATCCCACTGGGTTTGTGGTTAAAGAGAGTAGAGAGAAGAATGCAGCCGTGAATGTGTCCTGTCTAGTGGAAATCTTTGCAGGACTCCTCAAGGCCAATTGATGAATGGACTGCTGCTTGTCTTGCAGATGGGAAGCACCTACCAAGATCCCAAGTTCCTGTATTCTTCCAGAATTTTGGCCACTCTCTGAAGGGGTTCGTGTTTTTGTGAACAAGATGGGTACCACCTTCAAGCTCTGTGACAGGGCCATGGACTGGATTGCTGACGGGAATGCCAAGCATCTCAGGAAAGTAAAAATTAGCATGACTGGTAAGGATCTCTCTGGAGAATCCCTGCTTGCATAGATAGCCACCCAAGTTGCATGATTAGGACCTGTCAGTGCCACAGTGTTCAATTAAAGAAAAGTTTTTCTCCAGGCTTCTTTCCTCCCTATTGTTCTGTTCCCCTGAATGTCAGGGAGGTGTTTGCCTTAGGGCACTCCTTTGGGAATCCTCCAGAAAACAGTTTCAAACGGAAAGGAAGAGGCCCAATATGTGCATTTTAGGTAAAGTGCTTTGTAAAGGCTGTGTCTGAATCAGACTCTTGGCCCTGTGTGTGGCTGTGAATTACATTCTCAGCACCCCAGGAAACTCAAGAAAAATCCCATGTGTCCATGCACATCTAAAAGGATGAAAAAGAAGTGTAATATTGGATGAAGTCTCTTGCCTTCCTCTGGTCAGGCTCCTGACACCGATGAAGTAAGAACAGGGATCCTCTGGGTCAAATGAGCTGTTGCAAGCCATCCAGTAACTAGCACACAGGTGTTTGGGTGTTTTCATGAGTCCAGTACACATAAAGAATCTACCCCTGGCAGGCAGGAGGCCTCGAATTTGAGAAGCAGAGCAGTATTAACTACAGGCCCATTTTATCTATCCTGTTTCTCAGGAAGGGTGTCCAGGCCACCATGACATTTGGCACATGATGGGCATGAGACCTTACTTTGCACACCATCTTAGACTGCTCCCCCTATGGAAACCCCCAGCCAGAATGTTATGATGAGTATCTGTATGGAAGAAGAGGGCCATGTGGGAGTGTTTTTGTTAGAATAGTGGTCTTTTGTGTGGTGGTTGGAAAATATGAGTGGGTCCACCTCAGCTTGAACTCTGGTGTGATGCCATTAGAGACTCAGTTCTGGATCTGATCTCAGAGAACTCTTGCCATGAATCGAGTTGGGATTTTACAAGGCCAGGCAGTAGAGGAGCCCTTGGAAACTGAGATCTAGGCCGAGGGTGGCTTCCTCCACAGCACTGGGAATCTCAGCCAGGATTTCACATGATTTTGCTGTTAAAGCCTTTTCAGCTATAGTTGAGAGCCAAAACTCACATGAGCCTCATATTTTAGACCCCCAATGGGCCTGGATTCCTGTGACCTTTCGCCACTCCGTGAAAAGCCTTGCCTGCATGCGATCTCCAGAGCTTTTACTGAAAGGAGATTCCTCAACCCTTAATGGCTCGTGAATGAATCAAAACCCACAGTGCCAACTTCTTCATTCTTGAGATATGGCTAGGCCAATAACATGAAGGTTTTGAGAATCCCATGACCAGAAATCCCTGGAGAACCTTTAGATCTCCTGTTGCTCATCATGACTGAACCCCCGCCATTGCCGTTTTTGACTGAGTGGAATTCATGACCATGGTGAAGAACAGAGATGTCAGTGAGTAGGAGCCAGCAGGGAACTGGGTCTGGAGCAATGGAGTGCAGGTGTGTGACCAACATCTGTGGTGAGCCCCTGTGGTTCTGTCATTGGTATCCAAATGACATGTGACTGACAAGGTGCAGCCAGCAGACCCTAAAATGTAAAGGCATGTTGTTGTGGGGAGAGGATCTGGTGCGATGCTCAGAATCAAGTTGCTACGCTCAAGTGGGAAAGATATATGGGGTAGCAGCCCAGTTTGTGTTTTTTCCGTCAGACCCTGACTCACCCCACGTGACAGAGCTCCCTCCAGCACTGCGTCCCGGTTGACCTTTATGTATTTCAAAAACAAACACCAAATTTCCAGGGAAGCTGCAAGAAATGCCATTAAAACTGGACTGTGAGCCAAAGGCTTCACAATCCCCCCAGGGAGACACTCATACCCCAATGGCCACAGTTACCTACAAAGAGAGGATTCAGCTCTGCTGCCTCCTGTTCGTATTGGGAAATAGGAAACCATGTCCTCCTGTTCACATAGACTGAGACCAAGCTTTCCTGGTCTCACTGCAAAGGAAGCTAAAGCACAAAGCTATATGTCTAGTGCACAAATGTCAGAGGCAGATAGTCAAGAAGTCATTAGGCCAGCAAAGTTCCATGTTTGTGGAATGTTTACCCTGTCCCCTACCATTGGGATCTCTTGTGCCACACCCAAGTTTGTGAGCTCCTCAGAATTTCCAATTCCAGATATGTATTCACAGATTTTGTTCCTCTTCTCCTCTCATTGTGTCTTATTTGGGGTGATAGTAATGTCAAGGCATTGTGGTGGATGACAGTGGAAGATTGTTATGTGGCACGTGTTCGCATATATCTTAGACTCGTTTTTCATTTTGCCCTTTGAAATATTGAATCTCTGTGTCAATACTTAATACTACCTTGATTCTTTAATGTCCATCTGGGTGGATTTATAATCAACTTTTCACAAGATATTTCTCAGAAATATACATTTTCTTGACATACATATTCATTTCTGAATTCTCAAAATGAACTTCAGTGGATATTGAATACTAACCCTAATATTTCTTCAGTAAGTGACCCAGTTTAACATCCATGAAAGTCTATTCATACGGGACGTGATGTGTATTTTGAAGTAAATTTTCATTCAAAATTGTTAAATTCCTATTTCTTCGTATCATAGGATGTATCATTTCATCCAATATTCACAAATTGACATGCATATGATTCACTTACATTCACTCCCTGTATCAGAACCCATGTATTTCTCCCTGTTGCTTTACTTGCTTTTTCATGAGATTTCTTTTATAAAACATTACTTTTGAATTCCATCATCATTTTCGAAGCAAAACTCACAGTTTGGTGTAATTAGTAACCCTAATATTACCACTAGACGTACACCTACTGGGATTGAATGTTTATCTGAATACCAGATTTCATGTATTTTTTAAAATATCAGTTCAATCCATTATTTAAAATAGTAACCAGTTATATTTTTTATTCACCCTATGGTCTATTCATGCATCATCTCTATATACATAAACCCAGGGTGCACCTATTTTTATCCCCAAACTCTAAATGACAGGGTTTGAAAACATGCTCCCAGAAATGGTGGAAGAAATACACATGTCACCTCCTCCCTGTATTCCTTTCATCACATCATCTTCTGGACACCAAATGCAAAACTCACACTCACCTTATGATTCTTCCAAAGCCTGATTTTAATGAGAGCATGGATTACTAAAATCATCTAAGTCCGCTTTGCCTATTGTTTTCAATATTCAATCCTATGGTGAGCGTACACTTGTTTCTTCCTAGGATAGTGTATTCAACCACCCCCCTGTTGAAAATATCCCTGATCTTATCACTCATTTTGTACTTTGCCCGATCTCCTAACATCCCAATTGATATCTATTTCCCCAAGTGCCTTGTTCTGACTGACTCTTCATGTGTGCTGACATTCCCATTTACACTCTAATAGAAATTCATTCGATTGCAAAAAGGGCCTTTTGCACAAATCCTAAACTCACTCTTCTTCCTTACCCTACACTGGAATCCTGTCTACCATCTCAATATCACTGGAAGTTCTCTTTCACATTCAGTGGTCCCAGGTCCAAGATCTTATGCCATTGTATATGGATTTAGAGGATTCACCTCTGCAGAACATAATTCAAAACTATGTATCCAAATCAAGGGCCCAACACCCTTGTGTGCTTCAGCTCTTACCTAGTTTTCACCTTCCATTCTTATAAATATCCCAGTTGCCCAATCCCCGTATTCATCCAGCAGAATGACTCCTAAGCCAAATCGAACCTGATATGACCCTGAAGCAGACTCTGTTCCCTCAATCTATTTTCACATAACAGCAGGTCCTGAGTTGATCTTGCCATACAGGTATGTAGGGAATCCTCCAGCTGCTGAGAAGCTCAAAGGTAGATGCAGAAATGATCCCTGGAGCCAATGTAGGCAGCTAGGTAGGACCTGTGAGGTCTAAAGTCATCTTCCATGGCCAACAACCCAGTGAGGATGAAGGGATGTGGCTGAATCAGCCTCTCTCTTCTCAATGCAGGGAAGATGGACACAATCAGGCCTGGGTGGGTTGCTGATCCCGGGCTCCTAGGGTATATAGACCTTTATGACTTGTGAAAATGTCACAGGAAGGTGGGGCAGCCTCCCTCTCATGGGACCCTTGGAAACAACTGTTAGGACAAAGTGGTTGCCAAGGCAGTGACCTCATTCACTTCCCTGAAGGAAGTGACCTCACCTCACTTCCTTGGTGATGGAACTCTCTGAACGTGGGATCCAGGAGGCGAGGCACCCAGAGGCAATTCCAGTCCCTGTGGGCTCCCTTGTTTTTTCTGTACCAAGGCCAGAGTCATTCTTTCTTGGCACCTGGTGATGTGTGGGTAGCCAAATGCCTTGAATGGTCTGAACAGGGGCCTTTCCTGAGAAAGAAGTGTTGGCTCATTGCTGGCTCCTGACAACTACACAGAGATGGCCAAGGAGACCAGAGCTGAGACAGGACCGGCCACTGCTGGGGAACAAATTTTCACCCACCAGTCAGAGGTCAGAGTGGATAGATGCAGACCAAATACAGGGGTGGTTTGTGTGTCTTAGTGGGTGTGTGTTTCAATTTGGCATTTTGTCTCATGTTCTGAGATCATGTAGGAAAAACGTGTTTGTTGTTGTTGTTGTTGTTGTTTGTTGGTTTGAAATGGACTGTTAACTAGTGAGTCTTTCTATAGAGTCAGTGGATCCCACTGGGTTTGTGGTTAAAGAGAGTAGAGAGAAGAATGCAGCCGTGAATGTGTCCTGTCTAGTGGAAATCTTTGCAGGACTCCTCAAGGCCAATTGATGAATGGACTGCTGCTTGTCTTGCAGATGGGAAGCACCTACCAAGATCCCAAGTTCCTGTATTCTTCCAGAATTTTGGCCACTCTCTGAAGGGGTTCGTGTTTTTGTGAACAAGATGGGTACGACCTTCAAGCTCTGTGACAGGGCCATGGACTGGATTGCTGACGGGAATGCCAAGCATCTCAGAAAAGTAAAAATTAGCATGACTGGTAAGGATCTCTCTGGAGAATCCCTGCTTGCATAGATAGCCACCCAAGTTGCATGATTAGGAGCTGTCAGTGCCACAGTGTTCAATTAAAGAAAAGTTTTTCTCCAGGCTTCTTTCCTCCCTATTGTTCTGTTCCCCTGAATGTCAGGGAGGTGTTTGCCTTAGGGCACTCCTTTGGGAATCCTCCAGAAAACAGTTTCAAATGGAAAGGAAGAGGCCCAATCTGTGCCTTTTAGGTAAAGTGCTTTGTAAAGGCTGTGTCTGAATCAGACTCTTGGCCCTGTGTGTGGCTGTGAATTACATTCTCAGCACCCCAGGAAACTCAAGAGAAATCCCATGTGTCCATGCACATCTAAAAGGATGAAAAAGAAGTGTAATATTGGATGAAGTCTCTTGCCTTCCTCTGGTCAGGCTCCTGACACCGATGAAGTCTCTTGCCTTCCTCTGGTCAGGCTCCTGACACCGATGAAGTAAGAACAGGGATCCTCTGGGTCAAATGAGTTGTTGCAAGCCATCCAGTAACTAGCACACAGGTGTTTGGGTGTTTTCATGAGTCCAGTACACATAAAGAATCTACCCCTGGCAGGCAGGAGGCCTCGAATTTGAGAAGCAGAGCAGTATTAACTACAGGCCCATTTTATCTATCCTGTTTCTCAGGAAGGGTGTCCAGGCCACCATGACATTTGGCACATGATGGGCATGAGACCTTACTTTGCACACCATCTTAGACTGCTCCCCCTATGGAAACCCCCAGCCAGAATGTTATGATGAGTATCTGTATGGAAGAAGAGGAGGGCCAAGTGGGAGTGTTTTTGTTAGAATAGTGGTCTTTTGTGTGGTGGTTGGAAAAGATGAGTGGGTCCACCTCAGCTTGAACTCTGGTGTGATGCCATTAGAGACTCAGGAGATTCCTCAACCCTTAATGGCTCGTGAATGTATCAAAACCCACAGTGCCAACTTCTTCATTCTTGAAATATGGCTAGGCCAATAACATGAAGGTTTTGAGAATCCCATGACCAGAAATCCCTGGAGAACCTTTAGATCTCCTGTTGCTCATCATGACTGAACCCCCGCCATTGCCATTTTTGACTGAGTGGAATTCATGACCATGGTGAAGAACAGAGATGTCAGTGAGTAGGAGCCAGCAGGGAACTGGGTCTGGAGCAATGGAGTGCAGGTGTGTGACCAACATCTGTGGTGAGCCCCTGTGGTTCTGTCATTGGTATCCAAATGACATGTGACTGACAAGGTGCAGCCAGCAGACCCTAAAATGTAAAGGCATGTTGTTGTGGGGAGAGGATCTGGTGCGATGCTCAGAATCAAGTTGCTACGCTCAAGTGGGAAAGATATATGGGGTAGCAGCCCAGTTTGTGTTTTTTCCGTCAGACCCTGACTCACCCCACGTGACAGAGCTCCCTCCAGCACTGCGTCCCGGTTGACCTTTATGTATTTCAAAAACAAACACCAAATTTCCAGGGAAGCTGCAAGAAATGCCATTAAAACTGGACTGTGAGCCAAAGGCTTCACAATCCCCCCAGGGAGACACTCATACCCCAATGGCCACAGTTACCTACAAAGAGAGGATTCAGCTCTGCTGCCTCCTGTTCGTATTGGGAAATAGGAAACCATGTCCTCCTGTTCACATAGACTGAGACCAAGCTTTCCTGGTCTCACTGCAAAGGAAGCTAAAGCACAAAGCTATATGTCTAGTGCACAAATGTCAGAGGCAGATAGTCAAGAAGTCATTAGGCCAGCAAAGTTCCATGTTTGTGGAATGTTTACCCTGTCCCCTACCATTGGGATCTCTTGTGCCACACCCAAGTTTGTGAGCTCCTCAGAATTTCCAATTCCAGATATGTATTCACAGATTTTGTTCCTCTTCTCCTCTCATTGTGTCTTATTTGGGGTGATAGTAATGTCAAGGCATTGTGGTGGATGACAGTGGAAGATTGTTATGTGGCACGTGTTCGCATATATCTTAGACTCGTTTTTCATTTTGCCCTTTGAAATATTGAATCTCTGTGTCAATACTTATACTACCTTGATTCTTTAATGTCCATCTGGGTGGATTTATAATCAACTTTTCACAAGATATTTCTCAGAAATATACATTTTCTTGACATACATATTCATTTCTGAATTCTCAAAATGAACTTCAGTGGATATTGAATACTAACCCT
The DNA here is from genome assembly GCF_045843805.1 of Urocitellus parryii. Classification (NCBI taxonomy): domain Eukaryota; kingdom Metazoa; phylum Chordata; class Mammalia; order Rodentia; family Sciuridae; genus Urocitellus; species Urocitellus parryii. The sequence continues at coordinate 93,772,025 of NC_135541.1, forward strand.
AATATTTCTTCAGTAAGTGACCCAGTTGAACATCCATGAAAGTCTATTCATACAGGACGTGATGTGTATTTTGAAGTAAATTTTCATTCAAAATTGTTAAATTCCTATTTCTTCGTATCATAGGATGTATCTTTTCATCCAATATTCACAAATTGACATGCATATGATTCACTTACATTCACTCCCTGTATCAGAACCCATGTATTTCTCCATGTTGCTTTACTTGCTTTTTCATGAGATTTCTTTTATAAAACATTACTTTTGAATTCCATCATCATTTTCGAAGCAAAACTCACAGTTTGGTGTAATTAGTAACCCTAATATTACCACTAGACGTACACCTACTGGGATTGAATGTTTATCTGAATACCAGATTTCATGTATTTTTTAAAATATCAATTCAATCCATTATTTAAAATAGTAACCAGTTATATTTTTTATTCACCCTATGGTCTATTCATGCATCATCTCTATATACGTAAACCCAGGGTGCACCTATTTTTATCCCCAAACTCTAAATGACAGGGTTTGAAAACATGCTCCCAGAAATGGTGGAAGAAATACACATGTCACCTCCTCCCTGTATTCCTTTCATCACATCATCTTCTGGACACCAAATGCAAAACTCACACTCACCTTATGATTCTTCCAAAGCCTGATTTTAATGAGAGCATGGATTACTAAAATCATCTAAGTCCGCTTTGCCTATTGTTTTCAATATTCAATCCTATGGTGAGCGTACACTTGTTTCTTCCTAGGATAGTGTATTCAACCACCCCCCTGTTGAAAATATCCCTGATCTTATCACTCATTTTGTACTTTGCCCGATCTCCTAACATCCCAATTGATATCTATTTCCCCAAGTGCCTTGTTCTGACTGACTCTTCATGTGTGCTGACATTCCCATTTACACTCTAATAGAAATTCATTCGATTGCAAAAAGGGCCTTTTGCACAAATCCTAAACTCACTCTTCTTCCTTACCCTACACTGGAATCCTGTCTACCATCTCAATATCACTGGAAGTTCTCTTTCACATTCAGTGGTCCCAGGTCCAAGATCTTATGCCATTGTATATGGATTTAGAGGATTCACCTCTGCAGAACATAATTCAAAACTATGTATCCAAATCAAGGGCCCAACACCCTTGTGTGCTTCAGCTCTTACCTAGTTTTCACCTTCCATTCTTATAAATATCCCAGTTGCCCAATCCCCGTATTCATCCAGCAGAATGACTCCTAAGCCAAATCGAACCTGATATGACCCTGAAGCAGACTCTGTTCCCTCAATCTATTTTCACATAACAGCAGGTCCTGAGTTGATCTTGCCATACAGGTATGTAGGGAATCCTCCAGCTGCTGAGAAGCTCAAAGGTAGATGCAGAAATGATCCCTGGAGCCAATGTAGGCAGCTAGGTAGGACCTGTGAGGTCTAAAGTCATCTTCCATGGCCAACAACCCAGTGAGGATGAAGGGATGTGGCTGAATCAGCCTCTCTCTTCTCAATGCAGGGAAGATGGACACAATCAGGCCTGGGTGGGTTGCTGATCCCGGGCTCCTAGGGTATATAGACCTTTATGACTTGTGAAAATGTCACAGGAAGGTGGGGCAGCCTCCCTCTCATGGGACCCTTGGAAACAACTGTTAGGACAAAGTGGTTGCCAAGGCAGTGACCTCATTCACTTCCCTGAAGGAAGTGACCTCACCTCACTTCCTTGGTGATGGAACTCTCTGAACGTGGGATCCAGGAGGCGAGGCACCCAGAGGCAATTCCAGTCCCAGTGGGCTCCCTTGTGTTTTCTGTACCAAGGCCAGATTCATTCTTTCTTGGCACCTGGTGATGTGTGGGTAGCCAAATGCCTTGAATGGTCTGAACAGGGGCCTTTCCTGAGAAAGAAGTGTTGGCTCATTGCTGGCTCCTGACAACTACACAGAGATGGCCAAGGAGACCAGAGCTGAGACAGGACCGGCCACTGCTGGGGAACAAATTTTCACCCACCAGTCAGAGGTCAGAGTGGATAGATGCAGACCAAATACAGGGGTGGTTTGTGTGTCTTAGTGGGTGTGTGTTTCAATTTGGCATTTTGTCTCATGTTCTGAGATCATGTAGGAAAAACGTGTTTGTTGTTGTTGTTGTTGTTGTTTGTTGGTTTGAAATGGACTGTTAACTAGTGAGTCTTTCTATAGAGTCAGTGGATCCCACTGGGTTTGTGGTTAAAGAGAGTAGAGAGAAGAATGCAGCCGTGAATGTGTCCTGTCTAGTGGAAATCTTTGCAGGACTCCTCAAGGCCAATTGATGAATGGACTGCTGCTTGTCTTGCAGATGGGAAGCACCTACCAAGATCCCAAGTTCCTGTATTCTTCCAGAATTTTGGCCACTCTCTGAAGGGGTTCGTGTTTTTGTGAACAAGATGGGTACCACCTTCAAGCTCTGTGACAAGGCTATGGACTGGATTTCTGACGGGAATGCCAAGCATCTCAGAAAAGTAAAAATTAGCATGACTGGTAAGGATCTCTCTGGAGAATCCCTGCTTGCATAGATAGCCACCCAAGTTGCATGATTAGGAGCTGTCAGTGCCACAGTGTTCAATTAAAGAAAAGTTTTTCTCCAGGCTTCTTTCCTCCCTATTGTTCTGTTCCCCTGAATGTCAGGGAGGTGTTTGCCTTAGGGCACTCCTTTGGGAATCCTCCCGAAAACAGTTTCAAACGGAAAGGAAGAGGCCCAATCTGTGCCTTATAGGTAAAGTGCTTTGTAAAAGCTGTGTCTGAATCAGACTCTTGGCCCTGTGTGTGGCTGTGAATTACATTCTCAGCACCCCAGGAAACTCAAGAAAAATCCCATGTGTCCATGCACATCTAAAAGGATGAAAAAGAAGTGTAATATTGGATGAAGTCTCTTGCCTTCCTCTGGTCAGGCTCCTGACACCGATGAAGTCTCTTGCCTTCCTCTGGTCAGGCTCCTGACACCGATGAAGTAAGAACAGGGATCCTCTGGGTCAAATGAGTTGTTGCAAGCCATCCAGTAACTAGCACACAGGTGTTTGGGTGTTTTCATGAGTCCAGTACACATAAAGAATCTACCCCTGGCAGGCAGGAGGCCTCGAATTTGAGAAGCAGAGCAGTATTAACTAACTACAGGCCCATTTTATCTATCCTGTTTCTCAGGAAGGGTGTCCAGGCCACCATGACATTTGGCACATGATGGGCATGAGACCTTACTTTGCACACCATCTTAGACTGCTCCCCCTATGGAAACCCCCAGCCAGAATGTTATGATGAGTATCTGTATGGAAGAAGAGGAGGGCCAAGTGGGAGTGTTTTTGTTAGAATAGTGGTCTTTTGTGTGGTGGTTGGAAAAGATGAGTGGGTCCACCTCAGCTTGAACTCTGGTGTGATGCCATTAGAGACTCAGGAGATTCCTCAACCCTTAATGGCTCGTGAATGTATCAAAACCCACAGTGCCAACTTCTTCATTCTTGAAATATGGCTAGGCCAATAACATGAAGGTTTTGAGAATCCCATGACCAGAAATCCCTGGAGAACCTTTAGATCTCCTGTTGCTCATCATGACTGAACCCCCGCCATTGCCGTTTTTGACTGAGTGGAATTCATGACCATGGTGAAGAACAGAGATGTCAGTGAGTAGGAGCCAGCAGGGAACTGGGTCTGGAGCAATGGAGTGCAGGTGTGTGACCAACATCTGTGGTGAGCCCCTGTGGTTCTGTCATTGGTATCCAAATGACATGTGACTGACAAGGTGCAGCCAGCAGACCCTAAAATGTAAAGGCATGTTGTTGTGGGGAGAGGATCTGGTGCGATGCTCAGAATCAAGTTGCTACGCTCAAGTGGGAAAGATATATGGGGTAGCAGCCCAGTTTGTGTTTTTTCCGTCAGACCCTGACTCACCCCACGTGACAGAGCTCCCTCCAGCACTGCGTCCCGGTTGACCTTTATGTATTTCAAAAACAAACACCAAATTTCCAGGGAAGCTGCAAGAAATGCCATTAAAACTGGACTGTGAGCCAAAGGCTTCACAATCCCCCCAGGGAGACACTCATACCCCAATGGCCACAGTTACCTACAAAGAGAGGATTCAGCTCTGCTGCCTCCTGTTCGTATTGGGAAATAGGAAACCATGTCCTCCTGTTCACATAGACTGAGACCAAGCTTTCCTGGTCTCACTGCAAAGGAAGCTAAAGCACAAAGCTATATTTCTAGTGCACAAATGTCAGAGGCAGATAGTCAAGAAGTCATTAGGCCAGCAAAGTTCCATGTTTGTGGAATGTTTACCCTGTCCCCTACCATTGGGATCTCTTGTGCCACACCCAAGTTTGTGAGCTCCTCAGAATTTCCAATTCCAGATATGTATTCACAGATTTTGTTCCTCTTCTCCTCTCATTGTGTCTTATTTGGGGTGATAGTAATGTCAAGGCATTGTGGTGGATGACAGTGGAAGATTGTTATGTGGCACGTGTTCGCATATATCTTAGACTCGTTTTTCATTTTGCCCTTTGAAATATTGAATCTCTGTGTCAATACTTATACTACCTTGATTCTTTAATGTCCATCTGGGTGGATTTATAATCAACTTTTCACAAGATATTTCTCAGAAATATACATTTTCTTGACATACATATTCATTTCTGAATTCTCAAAATGAACTTCAGTGAATATTGAGTACTAACCCTAATATTTCTTCAGTAAGTGACCCAGTTTAACATCCATGAAAGTCTATTCATACGGGACGTGATGTGTATTTTGAAGTAAATTTTCATTCAAAATTGTTAAATTCCTATTTCTTCGTATCATAGGATGTATCATTTCATCCAATATTCACAAATTGACATGCATATGATTCACTTACATTCACTCCCTGTATCAGAACCCATGTATTTCTCCATGTTGCTTTACTTGCTTTTTCATGAGATTTCTTTTATAAAACATTACTTTTGAATTCCATCATCATTTTCGAAGCAAAACTCACAGTTTGGTGTAATTAGTAACCCTAATATTACCACTAGACGTACACCTACTGGGATTGAATGTTTATCTGAATACCAGATTTCATGTATTTTTTAAAATATCAATTCAATCCATTATTTAAAATAGTAACCAGTTATATTTTTTATTCACCCTATGGTCTATTCATGCATCATCTCTATATACGTAAACCCAGGGTGCACCTATTTTTATCCCCAAACTCTAAATGACAGGGTTTGAAAACATGCTCCCAGAAATGGTGGAAGAAATACACATGTCACCTCCTCCCTGTATTCCTTTCATCACATCATCTTCTGGACACCAAATGCAAAACTCACACTCACCTTATGATTCTTCCAAAGCCTGATTTTAATGAGAGCATGGATTACTAAAATCATCTAAGTCCGCTTTGCCTATTGTTTTCAATATTCAATCCTATGGTGAGCGTACACTTGTTTCTTCCTAGGATAGTGTATTCAACCACCCCCCTGTTGAAAATATCCCTGATCTTATCACTCATTTTGTACTTTGCCCGATCTCCTAACATCCCAATTGATATCTATTTCCCCAAGTGCCTTGTTGTGACTGACTCTTCATGTGTGCTGACATTCCCATTTACACTCTAATAGAAATTCATTCGATTGCAAAAAGGGCCTTTTGCACAAATCCTAAACTCACTCTTCTTCCTTACCCTACACTGGAATCCTGTCTACCATCTCAATATCACTGGAAGTTCTCTTTCACATTCAGTGGTCCCAGGTCCAAGATCTTATGCCATTGTATATGGATTTAGAGGATTCACCTCTGCAGAACATAATTCAAAACTATGTATCCAAATCAAGGGCCCAACACCCTTGTGTGCTTCAGCTCTTACCTAGTTTTCACCTTCCATTCTTATAAATATCCCAGTTGCCCAATCCCCGTATTCATCCAGCAGAATGACTCCTAAGCCAAATCGAACCTGATATGACCCTGAAGCAGACTCTGTTCCCTCAATCTATTTTCACATAACAGCAGGTCCTGAGTTGATCTTGCCATACAGGTATGTAGGGAATCCTCCAGCTGCTGAGAAGCTCAAAGGTAGATGCAGAAATGATCCCTGGAGCCAATGTAGGCAGCTAGGTAGGACCTGTGAGGTCTAAAGTCATCTTCCATGGCCAACAACCCAGTGAGGATGAAGGGATGTGGCTGAATCAGCCTCTCTCTTCTCAATGCAGGGAAGATGGACACAATCAGGCCTGGGTGGGTTGCTGATCCCGGGCTCCTAGGGTATATAGACCTTTATGACTTGTGAAAATGTCACAGGAAGGTGGGGCAGCCTCCCTCTCATGGGACCCTTGGAAACAACTGTTAGGACAAAGTGGTTGCCAAGGCAGTGACCTCATTCACTTCCCTGAAGGAAGTGACCTCACCTCACTTCCTTGGTGATGGAACTCTCTGAACGTGGGATCCAGGAGGCGAGGCACCCAGAGGCAATTCCAGTCCCAGTGGGCTCCCTTGTGTTTTCTGTACCAAGGCCAGATTCATTCTTTCTTGGCACCTGGTGATGTGTGGGTAGCCAAATGCCTTGAATGGTCTGAACAGGGGCCTTTCCTGAGAAAGAAGTGTTGGCTCATTGCTGGCTCCTGACAACTACACAGAGATGGCCAAGGAGACCAGAGCTGAGACAGGACCGGCCACTGCTGGGGAACAAATTTTCACCCACCAGTCAGAGGTCAGAGTGGATAGATGCAGACCAAATACAGGGGTGGTTTGTGTGTCTTAGTGGGTGTGTGTTTCAATTTGGCATTTTGTCTCATGTTCTGAGATCATGTAGGAAAAACGTGTTTGTTGTTGTTGTTGTTGTTGTTTGTTGGTTTGAAATGGACTGTTAACTAGTGAGTCTTTCTATAGAGTCAGTGGATCCCACTGGGTTTGTGGTTAAAGAGAGTAGAGAGAAGAATGCAGCCGTGAATGTGTCCTGTCTAGTGGAAATCTTTGCAGGACTCCTCAAGGCCAATTGATGAATGGACTGCTGCTTGTCTTGCAGATGGGAAGCACCTACCAAGATCCCAAGTTCCTGTATTCTTCCAGAATTTTGGCCACTCTCTGAAGGGGTTCGTGTTTTTGTGAACAAGATGGGTACCACCTTCAAGCTCTGTGACAGGGCCATGGACTGGATTGCTGACGGGAATGCCAAGCATCTCAGAAAAGTAAAAATTAGCATGACTGGTAAGGATCTCTCTGGAGAATCCCTGCTTGCATAGATAGCCACCCAAGTTGCATGATTAGGAGCTGTCAGTGCCACAGTGTTCAATTAAAGAAAAGTTTTTCTCCAGGCTTCTTTCCTCCCTATTGTTCTGTTCCCCTGAATGTCAGGGAGGTGTTTGCCTTAGGGCACTCCTTTGGGAATCCTCCAGAAAACAGTTTCAAATGGAAAGGAAGAGGCCCAATCTGTGCCTTTTAGGTCAAGTGCTTTGTAAAGGCTGTGTCTGAATCAGACTCTTGGCCCTGTGTGTGGCTGTGAATTACATTCTGAGCACCCCAGGAAACTCAAGAAAAATCCCATGTGTCCATGCACATCTAAAAGGATGAAAAAGAAGTGTAATATTGGATGAAGTCTCTTGCCTTCCTCTGGTCAGGCTCCTGACACCGATGAAGTAAGAACAGGGATCCTCTGGGTCAAATGAGTTGTTGCAAGCCATCCAGTAACTAGCACACAGGTGTTTGGGTGTTTTCATGAGTCCAGTACACATAAAGAATCTACCCCTGGCAGGCAGGAGGCCTCGAATTTGAGAAGCAGAGCAGTATTAACTACAGGCCCATTTTATCTATCCTGTTTCTCAGGAAGGGTGTCCAGGCCACCATGACATTTGGCACATGATGGGCATGAGACCTTACTTTGCACACCATCTTAGACTGCTCCCCCTATGGAAACCCCCAGCCAGAATGTTATGATGAGTATCTGTATGGAAGAAGAGGAGGGCCAAGTGGGAGTGTTTTTGTTAGAATAGTGGTCTTTTGTGTGGTGGTTGGAAAAGATGAGTGGGTCCACCTCAGCTTGAACTCTGGTGTGATGCCATTAGAGACTCAGGAGATTCCTCAACCCTTAATGGCTCGTGAATGAATCAAAACCCACAGTGCCAACTTCTTCATTCTTGAGATATGGCTAGGCCAATAACATGAAGGTTTTGAGAATCCCATGACCAGAAATCCCTGGAGAACCTTTAGATCTCCTGTTGCTCATCATGACTGAACCCCCGCCATTGCCGTTTTTGACTGAGTGGAATTCATGACCATGGTGAAGAACAGAGATGTCAGTGAGTAGGAGCCAGCAGGGAACTGGGTCTGGAGCAATGGAGTGCAGGTGTGTGACCAAAATCTGTGGTGAGCCCCTGTGGTTCTGTCATTGGTATCCAAATGACATGTGACTGACAAGGTGCAGCCAGCAGACCCTAAAATGTAAAGGCATGTTGTTGTGGGGAGAGGATCTGGTGCGATGCTCAGAATCAAGTTGCTACGCTCAAGTGGGAAAGATGTATGGGGTAGCAGCCCAGTTTGTGTTTTTTCCGTCAGACCCTGACTCACCCCACGTGACAGAGCTCCCTCCAGCACTGCGTCCCAGTTGACCTTTATGTATTTCAAAAACAAACACCAAATTTCCAGGGAAGCTGCAAGAAATGCCATCAAAACTGGACTGTGAGACAAAGGCTTCACAATCCCCCCAGGGAGACACTCATACCCCAATGGCCACAGTTACCTACAAAGAGAGGATTCAGCTCTGCTGCCTCCTGTTCGTATTGGGAAATAGGAAACCATGTCCTCCTGTTCACATAGACTGAGACCAAGCTTTCCTGGTCTCACTGCAAAGGAAGCTAAAGCACAAAGCTATATTTCTAGTGCACAAATGTCAGAGGCAGATAGTCAAGAAGTCATTAGGCCAGCAAAGTTCCATGTTTGTGGAATGTTTACCCTGTCCCCTACCATTGGGATCTCTTGTGCCACACCCAAGTTTGTGAGCTCCTCAGAATTTCCAATTCCAGATATGTATTCACAGATTTTGTTCCTCTTCTCCTCTCATTGTGTCTTATTTGGGGTGATAGTAATGTCAAGGCATTGTGGTGGATGACAGTGGAAGATTGTTATGTGGCACGTGTTCGCATATATCTTAGACTCGTTTTTCATTTTGCCCTTTGAAATATTGAATCTCTGTGTCAATACTTATACTACCTTGATTCTTTAATGTCCATCTGGGTGGATTTATAATCAACTTTTCACAAGATATTTCTCAGAAATATACATTTTCTTGACATACATATTCATTTCTGAATTCTCAAAATGAACTTCAGTGGATATTGAATACTAACCCTAATATTTCTTCAGTAAGTGACCCAGTTGAACATCCATGAAAGTCTATTTATGGGACGTGATGTGTATTTTGAAGTAAATTTTCATTCAAAATTGTTAAATTCCTATTTCTTCGTATCATAGGATGTATCATTTCATCCAATATTCACAAATTGACATGCATATGATTCACTTACATTCACTCCCTGTATCAGAACCCATGTATTTCTCCATGTTGCTTTACTTGCTTTTTCATGAGATTTCTTTTATAAAACATTACTTTTGAATTCCATCATCATTTTCGAAGCAAAACTCACAGTTTGGTGTAATTAGTAACCCTAATATTACCACTAGACGTACACCTACTTGGATAGAATGTTTATCTGAATACCAGATTTCATGTATTTTTTAAAATATCAATTCAATCCATTATTTAAAATAGTAACCAGTTATATTTTTTATTCACCCTATGGTCTATTCATGCATCATCTCTATATACGTAAACCCAGGGTGCACCTATTTTTATCCCCAAACTCTAAATGACAGGGTTTGAAAACATGCTCCCAGAAATGGTGGAAGAAATACACATGTCACCTCCTCCCTGTATTCCTTTCATCACATCATCTTCTGGACACCAAATGCAAAACTCACACTCACCTTATGATTCTTCAAAGCCTGATTTTAATGAGAGCATGGATTACTAAAATCATCTAAGTCCGCTTTGCCTATTGTTTTCAATATTCAATCCTATGGTGAGCGTACACTTGTTTCTTCCTAGGATAGTGTATTCAACCACCCCCCTGTTGAAAATATCCCTGATCTTATCACTCATTTTGTACTTTGCCCGATCTCCTAACATCCCAATTGATATCTATTTCCCCAAGTGCCTTGTTGTGACTGACTCTTCATGTGTGCTGACATTCCCATTTACACTCTAATAGAAATTCATTCGATTTCAAAAAGGGCCTTTTGCACAAATCCTAAACTCACTCTTCTTCCTTACCCTACACTGGAATCCTGTCTACCATCTCAATATCACTGGAAGTTCTCTTTCACATTCAGTGGTCCCAGGTCCAAGATCTTATGCCATTGTATATGGATTTAGAGGATTCACCTCTGCAGAACATAATTCAAAACTATGTATCCAAATCAAGGGCCCAACACCCTTGTGTGCTTCAGCTCTTACCTAGTTTTCACCTTCCATTCTTATAAATATCCCAGTTGCCCAATCCCCGTATTCATCCAGCAGAATGACTCCTAAGCCAAATCGAACCTGATATGACCCTGAAGCAGACTCTGTTCCCTCAATCTATTTTCACATAACAGCAGGTCCTGAGTTGATCTTGCCATACAGGTATGTAGGGAATCCTCCAGCTGCTGAGAAGCTCAAAGGTAGATGCAGAAATGATCCCTGGAGCCAATGTAGGCAGCTAGGTAGGACCTGTGAGGTCTAAAGTCATCTTCCATGGCCAACAACCCAGTGAGGATGAAGGGATGTGGCTGAATCAGCCTCTCTCTTCTCAATGCAGGGAAGATGGACACAATCAGGCCTGGGTGGGTTGCTGATCCCGGGCTCCTAGGGTATATAGACCTTTATGACTTGTGAAAATGTCACAGGAAGGTGGGGCAGCCGCCCTCTCATGGGACCCTTGGAAACAACTGTTAGGACAAAGTGGTTGCCAAGGCAGTGACCTCATTCACTTCCCTGAAGGAAGTGACCTCACCTCACTTCCTTGGTGATGGAACTCTCTGAACGTGGGATCCAGGAGGCGAGGCACCCAGAGGCAATTCCAGTCCCAGTGGGCTCCCTTGTGTTTTCTGTACCAAGGCCAGATTCATTCTTTCTTGGCAACTGGTGATGTGTGGGTAGCCAAATGCCTTGAATGGTCTGAACAGGGGCCTTTCCTGAGAAAGAAGTGTTGGCTCATTGCTGGCTCCTGACAACTACACAGAGATGGCCAAGGAGACCAGAGCTGAGACAGGACCGGCCACTGCTGGGGAACAAATTTTCACCCACCAGTCAGAGGTCAGAGTGGATAGATGCAGACCAAATACAGGGGTGGTTTGTGTGTCTTAGAGGGTGTGTGTTTCAATTTGGCATTTTGTCTCATGTTCTGAGATCATGTAGGAAAAACGTGTTTGTTGTTGTTGTTTGTTGGTTTGAAATGGACTGTTAACTAGTGAGTCTTTCTATAGAGTCAGTGGATCCCACTGGGTTTGTGGTTAAAGAGAGTAGAGAGAAGAATGCAGCCGTGAATGTGTCCTGTCTAGTGGAAATCTTTGCAGGACTCCTCAAGGCCAATTGATGAATGGACTGCTGCTTGTCTTGCAGATGGGAAGCACCTACCAAGATCCCAAGTTCCTGTATTCTTCCAGAATTTTGGCCACTCTCTGAAGGGGTTCGTGTTTTTGTGAACAAGATGGGTACCACCTTCAAGCTCTGTGACAGGGCCATGGACTGGATTGCTGACGGGAATGCCAAGCATCTCAGAAAAGTAAAAATTAGCATGACTGGTAAGGATCTCTCTGGAGAATCCCTGCTTGCATAGATAGCCACCCAAGTTGCATGATTAGGAGCTGTCAGTGCCACAGTGTTCAATTAAAGAAAAGTTTTTCTCCAGGCTTCTTTCCTCCCTATTGTTCTGTTCCCCTGAATGTCAGGGAGGTGTTTGCCTTAGGGCACTCCTTTGGGAATCCTCCAGAAAACAGTTTCAAATGGAAAGGAAGAGGCCCAATCTGTGCCTTTTAGGTAAAGTGCTTTGTAAAGGCTGTGTCTGAATCAGACTCTTGGCCCTGTGTGTGGCTGTGAATTACATTCTCAGCACCCCAGGAAACTCAAGAGAAATCCCATGTGTCCATGCACATCTAAAAGGATGAAAAAGAAGTGTAATATTGGATGAAGTCTCTTGCCTTCCTCTGGTCAGGCTCCTGACACCGATGAAGTCTCTTGCCTTCCTCTGGTCAGGCTCCTGACACCGATGAAGTAAGAACAGGGATCCTCTGGGTCAAATGAGTTGTTGCAAGCCATCCAGTAACTAGCACACAGGTGTTTGGGTGTTTTCATGAGTCCAGTACACATAAAGAATCTACCCCTGGCAGGCAGGAGGCCTCGAATTTGAGAAGCAGAGCAGTATTAACTACAGGCCCATTTTATCTATCCTGTTTCTCAGGAAGGGTGTCCAGGCCACCATGACATTTGGCACATGATGGGCATGAGACCTTACTTTGCACACCATCTTAGACTGCTCCCCCTATGGAAACCCCCAGCCAGAATGTTATGATGAGTATCTGTATGGAAGAAGAGGAGGGCCAAGTGGGAGTGTTTTTGTTAGAATAGTGGTCTTTTGTGTGGTGGTTGGAAAAGATGAGTGGGTCCACCTCAGCTTGAACTCTGGTGTGATGCCATTAGAGACTCAGGAGATTCCTCAACCCTTAATGGCTCGTGAATGTATCAAAACCCACAGTGCCAACTTCTTCATTCTTGAAATATGGCTAGGCCAATAACATGAAGGTTTTGAGAATCCCATGACCAGAAATCCCTGGAGAACCTTTAGATCTCCTGTTGCTCATCATGACTGAACCCCCGCCATTGCCGTTTTTGACTGAGTGGAATTCATGACCATGGTGAAGAACAGAGATGTCAGTGAGTAGGAGCCAGCAGGGAACTGGGTCTGGAGCAATGGAGTGCAGGTGTGTGACCAACATCTGTGGTGAGCCCCTGTGGTTCTGTCATTGGTATCCAAATGACATGTGACTGACAAGGTGCAGCCAGCAGACCCTAAAATGTAAAGGCATGTTGTTGTGGGGAGAGGATCTGGTGCGATGCTCAGAATCAAGTTGCTACGCTCAAGTGGGAAAGATATATGGGGTAGCAGCCCAGTTTGTGTTTTTTCCGTCAGACCCTGACTCACCCCACGTGACAGAGCTCCCTCCAGCACTGCGTCCCGGTTGACCTTTATGTATTTCAAAAACAAACACCAAATTTCCAGGGAAGCTGCAAGAAATGCCATTAAAACTGGACTGTGAGCCAAAGGCTTCACAATCCCCCCAGGGAGACACTCATACCCCAATGGCCACAGTTACCTACAAAGAGAGGATTCAGCTCTGCTGCCTCCTGTTCGTATTGGGAAATAGGAAACCATGTCCTCCTGTTCACATAGACTGAGACCAAGCTTTCCTGGTCTCACTGCAAAGGAAGCTAAAGCACAAAGCTATATTTCTAGTGCACAAATGTCAGAGGCAGATAGTCAAGAAGTCATTAGGCCAGCAAAGTTCCATGTTTGTGGAATGTTTACCCTGTCCCCTACCATTGGGATCTCTTGTGCCACACCCAAGTTTGTGAGCTCCTCAGAATTTCCAATTCCAGATATGTATTCACAGATTTTGTTCCTCTTCTCCTCTCATTGTGTCTTATTTGGGGTGATAGTAATGTCAAGGCATTGTGGTGGATGACAGTGGAAGATTGTTATGTGGCACGTGTTCGCATATATCTTAGACTCGTTTTTCATTTTGCCCTTTGAAATATTGAATCTCTGTGTCAATACTTATACTACCTTGATTCTTTAATGTCCATCTGGGTGGATTTATAATCAACTTTTCACAAGATATTTCTCAGAAATATACATTTTCTTGACATACATATTCATTTCTGAATTCTCAAAATGAACTTCAGTGAATATTGAGTACTAACCCTAATATTTCTTCAGTAAGTGACCCAGTTTAACATCCATGAAAGTCTATTCATACGGGACGTGATGTGTATTTTGAAGTAAATTTTCATTCAAAATTGTTAAATTCCTATTTCTTCGTATCATAGGATGTATCATTTCATCCAATATTCACAAATTGACATGCATATGATTCACTTACATTCACTCCCTGTATCAGAACCCATGTATTTCTCCATGTTGCTTTACTTGCTTTTTCATGAGATTTCTTTTATAAAACATTACTTTTGAATTCCATCATCATTTTCGAAGCAAAACTCACAGTTTGGTGTAATTAGTAACCCTAATATTACCACTAGACGTACACCTACTGGGATTGAATGTTTATCTGAATACCAGATTTCATGTATTTTTTAAAATATCAATTCAATCCATTATTTAAAATAGTAACCAGTTATATTTTTTATTCACCCTATGGTCTATTCATGCATCATCTCTATATACGTAAACCCAGGGTGCACCTATTTTTATCCCCAAACTCTAAATGACAGGGTTTGAAAACATGCTCCCAGAAATGGTGGAAGAAATACACATGTCACCTCCTCCCTGTATTCCTTTCATCACATCATCTTCTGGACACCAAATGCAAAACTCACACTCACCTTATGATTCTTCCAAAGCCTGATTTTAATGAGAGCATGGATTACTAAAATCATCTAAGTCCGCTTTGCCTATTGTTTTCAATATTCAATCCTATGGTGAGCGTACACTTGTTTCTTCCTAGGATAGTGTATTCAACCACCCCCCTGTTGAAAATATCCCTGATCTTATCACTCATTTTGTACTTTGCCCGATCTCCTAACATCCCAATTGATATCTATTTCCCCAAGTGCCTTGTTGTGACTGACTCTTCATGTGTGCTGACATTCCCATTTACACTCTAATAGAAATTCATTCGATTGCAAAAAGGGCCTTTTGCACAAATCCTAAACTCACTCTTCTTCCTTACCCTACACTGGAATCCTGTCTACCATCTCAATATCACTGGAAGTTCTCTTTCACATTCAGTGGTCCCAGGTCCAAGATCTTATGCCATTGTATATGGATTTAGAGGATTCACCTCTGCAGAACATAATTCAAAACTATGTATCCAAATCAAGGGCCCAACACCCTTGTGTGCTTCAGCTCTTACCTAGTTTTCACCTTCCATTCTTATAAATATCCCAGTTGCCCAATCCCCGTATTCATCCAGCAGAATGACTCCTAAGCCAAATCGAACCTGATATGACCCTGAAGCAGACTCTGTTCCCTCAATCTATTTTCACATAACAGCAGGTCCTGAGTTGATCTTGCCATACAGGTATGTAGGGAATCCTCCAGCTGCTGAGAAGCTCAAAGGTAGATGCAGAAATGATCCCTGGAGCCAATGTAGGCAGCTAGGTAGGACCTGTGAGGTCTAAAGTCATCTTCCATGGCCAACAACCCAGTGAGGATGAAGGGATGTGGCTGAATCAGCCTCTCTCTTCTCAATGCAGGGAAGATGGACACAATCAGGCCTGGGTGGGTTGCTGATCCCGGGCTCCTAGGGTATATAGACCTTTATGACTTGTGAAAATGTCACAGGAAGGTGGGGCAGCCTCCCTCTCATGGGACCCTTGGAAACAACTGTTAGGACAAAGTGGTTGCCAAGGCAGTGACCTCATTCACTTCCCTGAAGGAAGTGACCTCACCTCACTTCCTTGGTGATGGAACTCTCTGAACGTGGGATCCAGGAGGCGAGGCACCCAGAGGCAATTCCAGTCCCAGTGGGCTCCCTTGTGTTTTCTGTACCAAGGCCAGATTCATTCTTTCTTGGCACCTGGTGATGTGTGGGTAGCCAAATGCCTTGAATGGTCTGAACAGGGGCCTTTCCTGAGAAAGAAGTGTTGGCTCATTGCTGGCTCCTGACAACTACACAGAGATGGCCAAGGAGACCAGAGCTGAGACAGGACCGGCCACTGCTGGGGAACAAATTTTCACCCACCAGTCAGAGGTCAGAGTGGATAGATGCAGACCAAATACAGGGGTGGTTTGTGTGTCTTAGAGGGTGTGTGTTTCAATTTGGCATTTTGTCTCATGTTCTGAGATCATGTAGGAAAAACGTGTTTGTTGTTGTTGTTTGTTGGTTTGAAATGGACTGTTAACTAGTGAGTCTTTCTATAGAGTCAGTGGATCCCACTGGGTTTGTGGTTAAAGAGAGTAGAGAGAAGAATGCAGCCGTGAATGTGTCCTGTCTAGTGGAAATCTTTGCAGGACTCCTCAAGGCCAATTGATGAATGGACTGCTGCTTGTCTTGCAGATGGGAAGCACCTACCAAGATCCCAAGTTCCTGTATTATTCCAGAATTTTGGCCACTCTCTGAAGGGGTTCGTGTTTTTGTGAACAAGATGGGTACCACCTTCAAGCTCTGTGACAGGGCCATGGACTGGATTGCTGACGGGAATGCCAAGCATCTCAGAAAAGTAAAAATTAGCATGACTGGTAAGGATCTCTCTGGAGAATCCCTGCTTGCATAGATAGCCACCCAAGTTGCATGATTAGGAGCTGTCAGTGCCACAGTGTTCAATTAAAGAAAAGTTTTTCTCCAGGCTTCTTTCCTCCCTATTGTTCTGTTCCCCTGAATGTCAGGGAGGTGTTTGCCTTAGGGCACTCCTTTGGGAATCCTCCAGAAAACAGTTTCAAATGGAAAGGAAGAGGCCCAATCTGTGCCTTTTAGGTAAAGTGCTTTGTAAAGGCTGTGTCTGAATCAGACTCTTGGCCCTGTGTGTGGCTGTGAATTACATTCTCAGCACCCCAGGAAACTCAAGAGAAATCCCATGTGTCCATGCACATCTAAAAGGATGAAAAAGAAGTGTAATATTGGATGAAGTCTCTTGCCTTCCTCTGGTCAGGCTCCTGACACCGATGAAGTCTCTTGCCTTCCTCTGGTCAGGCTCCTGACACCGATGAAGTAAGAACAGGGATCCTCTGGGTCAAATGAGTTGTTGCAAGCCATCCAGTAACTAGCACACAGGTGTTTGGGTGTTTTCATGAGTCCAGTACACATAAAGAATCTACCCCTGGCAGGCAGGAGGCCTCGAATTTGAGAAGCAGAGCAGTATTAACTACAGGCCCATTTTATCTATCCTGTTTCTCAGGAAGGGTGTCCAGGCCACCATGACATTTGGCACATGATGGGCATGAGACCTTACTTTGCACACCATCTTAGACTGCTCCCCCTATGGAAACCCCCAGCCAGAATGTTATGATGAGTATCTGTATTGAAGAAGAAGAGGGCCAAGTGGGAGTGTTTTTGTTAGAATAGTGGTCTTTTGTGTGGTGGTTGGAAAAGATGAGTGGGTCCACCTCAGCTTGAACTCTGGTGTGATGCCATTAGAGACTCAGGAGATTCCTCAACCCTTAATGGCTCGTGAATGAATCAAAACCCACAGTGCCAACTTCTTCATTCTTGAGATATGGCTAGGCCAATAACATGAAGGTTTTGAGAATCCCATGACCAGAAATCCCTGGAGAACCTTTAGATCTCCTGTTGCTCATCATGACTGAACCCCCGCCATTGCCGTTTTTGACTGAGTGGAATTCATGACCATGGTGAAGAACAGAGATGTCAGTGAGTAGGAGCCAGCAGGGAACTGGGTCTGGAGCAATGGAGTGCAGGTGTGTGACCAACATCTGTGGTGAGCCCCTGTGGTTCTGTCATTGGTATCCAAATGACATGTGACTGACAAGGTGCAGCCAGCAGACCCTAAAATGTAAAGGCATGTTGTTGTGGGGAGAGGATCTGGTGCGATGCTCAGAATCAAGTTGCTACGCTCAAGTGGGAAAGATATATGGGGTAGCAGCCCAGTTTGTGTTTTTTCTGTCAGACCCTGACTCACCCCACGTGACAGAGCTCCCTCCAGCACTGCGTCCCGGTTGACCTTTATGTATTTCAAAAACAAACACCAAATTTCCAGGGAAGCTGCAAGAAATGCCATTAAAACTGGACTGTGAGCCAAAGGCTTCACAATCCCCCCAGGGAGACACTCATACCCCAATGGCCACAGTTACCTACAAAGAGAGGATTCAGCTCTGCTGCCTCCTGTTCGTATTGGGAAATAGGAAACCATGTCCTCCTGTTCACATAGACTGAGACCAAGCTTTCCTGGTCTCACTGCAAAGGAAGCTAAAGCACAAAGCTATATTTCTAGTGCACAAATGTCAGAGGCAGATAGTCAAGAAGTCATTAGGCCAGCAAAGTTCCATGTTTGTGGAATGTTTACCCTGTCCCCTACCATTGGGAACTCTTGTGCCACACCCAAGTTTGTGAGCTCCTCAGAATTTCCAATTCCAGATATGTATTCACAGATTTTGTTCCTCTTCTCCTCTCATTGTGTCTTATTTGGGGTGATAGTGATGTGAAGGCATTGTGGTGGATGACAGTGGAAGATTGTTATGTGGCACGTGTTCGCATATATCTTAGACTCGTTTTTCATTTTGCCCTTTGAAATATTGAATCTCTGTGTCAATACTTATACTACCTTGATTCTTTAATGTCCATCTGGGTGGATTTATAATCAACTTTTCACAAGATATTTCTCAGAAATATACATTTTCTTGACATACATATTCATTTCTGAATTCTCAAAATGAACTTCAGTGAATATTGAGTACTAACCCTAATATTTCTTCAGTAAGTGACCCAGTTTAACATCCATGAAAGTCTATTCATACGGGACGTGATGTGTATTTTGAAGTAAATTTTCATTCAAAATTGTTAAATTCCTATTTCTTCTTATCATAGGATGTATCATTTCATCCAATATTCACAAATTGACATGCATATGATTCACTTACATTCACTCCCTGTATCAGAACCCATGTATTTCTACATGTTGCTTTACTTGCTTTTTCATGAAATTTCTTTTATAAAACATTACTTTTGAATTCCATCATCATTTTCGAAGCAAAACTCACAGTTTGGTATAATTAGTAACCCTAATATTACCACTAGACGTACACCTACTGGGATTGAATGTTTATCTGAATACCAGATTTCATGTATTTTTTAAAATATCAATTCAATCCATTATTTAAAATAGTAACCAGTTATATTTTTTATTCACCCTATGGTCTATTCATGCATCATCTCTATATACGTAAACCCAGGGTGCACCTATTTTTATCCCCAAACTCTAAATGACAGGGTTTGAAAACATGCTCCCAGAAATGGTGGAAGAAATACACATGTCACCTCCTCCCTGTATTCCTTTCATCACATCATCTTCTGGACACCAAATGCAAAACTCACACTCACCTTATGATTCTTCCAAAGCCTGATTTTAATGAGAGCATGGATTACTAAAATCATCTAAGTCCGCTTTGCCTATTGTTTTCAATATTCAATCCTATGGTGAGCGTACACTTGTTTCTTCCTAGGATAGTGTATTCAACCACCCCCCTGTTGAAAATATCCCTGATCTTATCACTCATTTTGTACTTTGCCCGATCTCCTAACATCCCAATTGATATCTATTTCCCCAAGTGCCTTGTTGTGACTGACTCTTCATGTGTGCTGACATTCCCATTTACACTCTAATAGAAATTCATTCGATTGCAAAAAGGGCCTTTTGCCCAAATCCTAAACTCACTCTTCTTCCTTACCCTACACTGCAATCCTGTCTACCATCTCAATATCACTGGAAGTTCTCTTTCACATTCAGTGGTCCCAGGTCCAAGATCTTATGCCATTGTATATGGATTTAGAGGATTCACCTCTGCAGAACATAATTCAAAACTATGTATCCAAATCAAGGGCCCAACACCGTTGTGTGCTTCAGCTCTTACCTAGTTTTCACCTTCCATTCTTATAAATATCCCAGTTGCCCAATCCCCGTATTCATCCAGCAGAATGACTCCTAAGCCAAATCGAACCTGATATGACCCTGAAGCAGACTCTGTTCCCTCAATCTATTTTCACATAACAGCAGGTCCTGAGTTGATCTTGCCATACAGGTATGTAGGGAATCCTCCAGCTGCTGAGAAGCTCAAAGGTAGATGCAGAAATGATCCCTGGAGCCAATGTAGGCAGCTAGGTAGGACCTGTGAGGTCTAAAGTCATCTTCCATGGCCAACAACCCAGTGAGGATGAAGGGATGTGGCTGAATCAGCCTCTCTCTTCTCAATGCAGGGAAGATGGACACAATCAGGCCTGGGTGGGTTGCTGATCCCGGGCTCCTAGGGTATATAGACCTTTATGACTTGTGAAAATGTCACAGGAAGGTGGGGCAGCCTCCCTCTCATGGGACCCTTGGAAACAACTGTTAGGACAAAGTGGTTGCCAAGGCAGTGACCTCATTCACTTCCCTGAAGGAAGTGACCTCACCTCACTTCCTTGGTGATGGAACTCTCTGAACGTGGGATCCAGGAGGCGAGGCACCCAGAGGCAATTCCAGTCCCAGTGGGCTCCCTTGTGTTTTCTGTACCAAGGCCAGATTCATTCTTTCTTGGCACCTGGTGATGTGTGGGTAGCCAAATGCCTTGAATGGTCTGAACAGGGGCCTTTCCTGAGAAAGAAGTGTTGGCTCATTGCTGGCTCCTGACAACTACACAGAGATGGCCAAGGAGACCAGAGCTGAGACAGGACCGGCCACTGCTGGGGAACAAATTTTCACCCACCAGTCAGAGGTCAGAGTGGATAGATGCAGACCAAATACAGGGGTGGTTTGTGTGTCTTAGTGGGTGTGTGTTTCAATTTGGCATTTTGTCTCATGTTCTGAGATCATGTAGGAAAAACGTGTTTGTTGTTGTTGTTGTTGTTGTTTGTTGGTTTGAAATGGACTGTTAACTAGTGAGTCTTTCTATAGAGTCAGTGGATCCCACTGGGTTTGTGGTTAAAGAGAGTAGAGAGAAGAATGCAGCCGTGAATGTGTCCTGTCTAGTGGAAATCTTTGCAGGACTCCTCAAGGCCAATTGATGAATGGACTGCTGCTTGTCTTGCAGATGGGAAGCACCTACCAAGATCCCAAGTTCCTGTATTCTTCCAGAATTTTGGCCACTCTCTGAAGGGGTTCGTGTTTTTGTGAACAAGATGGGTACCACCTTCAAGCTCTGTGACAAGGCTATGGACTGGATTTCTGACGGGAATGCCAAGCATCTCAGAAAAGTAAAAATTAGCATGACTGGTAAGGATCTCTCTGGAGAATCCCTGCTTGCATAGATAGCCACCCAAGTTGCATGATTAGGAGCTGTCAGTGCCACAGTGTTCAATTAAAGAAAAGTTTTTCTCCAGGCTTCTTTCCTCCCTATTGTTCTGTTCCCCTGAATGTCAGGGAGGTGTTTGCCTTAGGGCACTCCTTTGGGAATCCTCCCGAAAACAGTTTCAAACGGAAAGGAAGAGGCCCAATCTGTGCCTTTTAGGTAAAGTGCTTTGTAAAGGCTGTGTCTGAATCAGACTCTTGGCCCTGTGTGTGGCTGTGAATTACATTCTCAGCACCCCAGGAAACTCAAGAAAAATCCCATGTGTCCATGCACATCTAAAAGGATGAAAAAGAAGTGTAATATTGGATGAAGTCTCTTGCCTTCCTCTGGTCAGGCTCCTGACACCGATGAAGTCTCTTGCCTTCCTCTGGTCAGGCTCCTGACACCGATGAAGTAAGAACAGGGATCCTCTGGGTCAAATGAGTTGTTGCAAGCCATCCAGTAACTAGCACACAGGTGTTTGGGTGTTTTCATGAGTCCAGTACACATAAAGAATCTACCCCTGGCAGGCAGGAGGCCTCGAATTTGAGAAGCAGAGCAGTATTAACTACAGGCCCATTTTATCTATCCTGTTTCTCAGGAAGGGTGTCCAGGCCACCATGACATTTGGCACATGATGGGCATGAGACCTTACTTTGCACACCATCTTAGACTGCTCCCCCTATGGAAACCCCCAGCCAGAATGTTATGATGAGTATCTGTATGGAAGAAGAGGAGGGCCAAGTGGGAGTGTTTTTGTTAGAATAGTGGTCTTTTGTGTGGTGGTTGGAAAAGATGAGTGGGTCCACCTCAGCTTGAACTCTGGTGTGATGCCATTAGAGACTCAGGAGATTCCTCAACCCTTAATGGCTCGTGAATGAATCAAAACCCACAGTGCCAACTTCTTCATTCTTGAGATATGGCTAGGCCAATAACATGAAGCTTTTGAGAATCCCATGACCAGAAATCCCTGGAGAACCTTTAGATCTCCTGTTGCTCATCATGACTGAACCCCCGCCATTGCCGTTTTTGACTGAGTGGAATTCATGACCATGGTGAAGAACAGAGATGTCAGTGAGTAGGAGCCAGCAGGGAACTGGGTCTGGAGCAATGGAGTGCAGGTGTGTGACCAAAATCTGTGGTGAGCCCCTGTGGTTCTGTCATTGGTATCCAAATGACATGTGACTGACAAGGTGCAGCCAGCAGACCCTAAAATGTAAAGGCATGTTGTTGTGGGGAGAGGATCTGGTGCGATGCTCAGAATCAAGTTGCTACGCTCAAGTGGGAAAGATGTATGGGGTAGCAGCCCAGTTTGTGTTTTTTCCGTCAGACCCTGACTCACCCCACGTGACAGAGCTCCCTCCAGCACTGCGTCCCAGTTGACCTTTATGTATTTCAAAAACAAACACCAAATTTCCAGGGAAGCTGCAAGAAATGCCATCAAAACTGGACTGTGAGACAAAGGCTTCACAATCCCCCCAGGGAGACACTCATACCCCAATGGCCACAGTTACCTACAAAGAGAGGATTCAGCTCTGCTGCCTCCTGTTCGTATTGGGAAATAGGAAACCATGTCCTCCTGTTCACATAGACTGAGACCAAGCTTTCCTGGTCTCACTGCAAAGGAAGCTAAAGCACAAAGCTATATTTCTAGTGCACAAATGTCAGAGGCAGATAGTCAAGAAGTCATTAGGCCAGCAAAGTTCCATGTTTGTGGAATGTTTACCCTGTCCCCTACCATTGGGATCTCTTGTGCCACACCCAAGTTTGTGAGCTCCTCAGAATTTCCAATTCCAGATATGTATTCACAGATTTTGTTCCTCTTCTCCTCTCATTGTGTCTTATTTGGGGTGATAGTAATGTCAAGGCATTGTGGTGGATGACAGTGGAAGATTGTTATGTGGCACGTGTTCGCATATATCTTAGACTCGTTTTTCATTTTGCCCTTTGAAATATTGAATCTCTGTGTCAATACTTATACTACCTTGATTCTTTAATGTCCATCTGGGTGGATTTATAATCAACTTTTCACAAGATATTTCTCAGAAATATACATTTTCTTGACATACATATTCATTTCTGAATTCTCAAAATGAACTTCAGTGAATATTGAGTACTAACCCTAATATTTCTTCAGTAAGTGACCCAGTTTAACATCCATGAAAGTCTATTCATACGGGACGTGATGTGTATTTTGAAGTAAATTTTCATTCAAAATTGTTAAATTCCTATTTCTTCGTATCATAGGATGTATCATTTCATCCAATATTCACAAATTGACATGCATATGATTCACTTACATTCACTCCCTGTATCAGAACCCATGTATTTCTCCATGTTGCTTTACTTGCTTTTTCATGAGATTTCTTTTATAAAACATTACTTTTGAATTCCATCATCATTTTCGAAGCAAAACTCACACTTTGATGTAATTAGTAACCCTAATATTACCACTAGACGTACACCTACTTGGATTGAATGTTTATCTGAATACCAGATTTCATGTATTTTTTAAAATATCAATTCAATCCATTATTTAAAATAGTAACCAGTTATATTTTTTATTCACCCTATGGTCTATTCATGCATCATCTCTATATACGTAAACCCAGGGTGCACCTTTTTTTATCCCCAAACTCTAAATGACAGGGTTTGAAAACATGCTCCCAGAAATGGTGGAAGAAATACACATGTCACCTCCTCCCTGTATTCCTTTCATCACATCATCTTCTGGACACCAAATGCAAAACTCACACTCACCTTATGATTCTTCCAAAGCCTGATTTTAATGAGAGCATGGATTACTAAAATCATCTAAGTCCGCTTTGCCTATTGTTTTCAATATTCAATCCTATGGTGAGCGTACACTTGTTTCTTCCTAGGATAGTGTATTCAACCACCCCCCTGTTGAAAATATCCCTGATCTTATCACTCATTTTGTACTTTGCCCGATCTCCTAACATCCCAATTGATATCTATTTCCCCAAGTGCCTTGTTCTGACTGACTCTTCATGTGTGCTGACATTCCCATTTACACTCTAATAGAAATTCATTCGATTGCAAAAAGGGCCTTTTGCCCAAATCCTAAACTCACTCTTCTTCCTTACAGTACACTGGAATCCTGTCTACTATCTCAATATCACTGGAAGTTCTCTTTCACATTTAGTGGTCCCAGGTCCAAGATCTTTTGCCATTGTATATGGATTTAGAGGATTCACCTCTGCAGAACATAATTCAAAACTATGTATCCAAATCATGGGCCCAACACCCTTGTGTGCTTCAGCTCTTACCTAGTTTTCACCTTCCATTCTTATAAATATCCCAGTTGCCCAATCCCCGTATTCATCCAGCAGAATGACTCCTAAGCCAAATCGAACCTGATATGACCCTGAAGCAGACTCTGTTCCCTCAATCTATTTTCACATAACAGCAGGTCCTGAGTTGATCTTGCCATACAGGTATGTAGGGAATCCTCCAGCTGCTGAGAAGCTCAAAGGTAGATGCAGAAATGATCCCTGGAGCCAATGTAGGCAGCTAGGTAGGACCTGTGAGGTCTAAAGTCATCTTCCATGGCCAACAACCCAGTGAGGATGAAGGGATGTGGCTGAATCAGCCTCTCTCTTCTCAATGCAGGGAAGATGGACACAATCAGGCCTGGGTGGGTTGCTGATCCCGGGCTCCTAGGGTATATAGACCTTTATGACTTGTGAAAATGTCACAGGAAGGTGGGGCAGCCTCCCTCTCATGGGACCCTTGGAAACAACTGTTAGGACAAAGTGGTTGCCAAGGCAGTGACCTCATTCACTTCCCTGAAGGAAGTGACCTCACCTCACTTCCTTGGTGATGGAACTCTCTGAACGTGGGATCCAGGAGGCGAGGCACCCAGAGGCAATTCCAGTCCCAGTGGGCTCCCTTGTGTTTTCTGTACCAAGGCCAGATTCATTCTTTCTTGGCACCTGGTGATGTGTGGGTAGCCAAATGCCTTGAATGGTCTGAACAGGGGCCTTTCCTGAGAAAGAAGTGTTGGCTCATTGCTGGCTCCTGACAACTACACAGAGATGGCCAAGGAGACCAGAGCTGAGACAGGACCGGCCACTGCTGGGGAACAAATTTTCACCCACCAGTCAGAGGTCAGAGTGGATAGATGCAGACCAAATACAGGGGTGGTTTGTGTGTCTTAGTGGGTGTGTGTTTCAATTTGGCATTTTGTCTCATGTTCTGAGATCATGTAGGAAAAACGTGTTTGTTGTTGTTGTTGTTGTTGTTTGTTGGTTTGAAATGGACTGTTAACTAGTGAGTCTTTCTATAGAGTCAGTGGATCCCACTGGGTTTGTGGTTAAAGAGAGTAGAGAGAAGAATGCAGCCGTGAATGTGTCCTGTCTAGTGGAAATCTTTGCAGGACTCCTCAAGGCCAATTGATGAATGGACTGCTGCTTGTCTTGCAGATGGGAAGCACCTACCAAGATCCCAAGTTCCTGTATTCTTCCAGAATTTTGGCCACTCTCTGAAGGGGTTCGTGTTTTTGTGAACAAGATGGGTACCACCTTCAAGCTCTGTGACAAGGCTATGGACTGGATTTCTGACGGGAATGCCAAGCATCTCAGAAAAGTAAAAATTAGCATGACTGGTAAGGATCTCTCTGGAGAATCCCTGCTTGCATAGATAGCCACCCAAGTTGCATGATTAGGAGCTGTCAGTGCCACAGTGTTCAATTAAAGAAAAGTTTTTCTCCAGGCTTCTTTCCTCCCTATTGTTCTGTTCCCCTGAATGTCAGGGAGGTGTTTGCCTTAGGGCACTCCTTTGGGAATCCTCCCGAAAACAGTTTCAAACGGAAAGGAAGAGGCCCAATCTGTGCCTTTTAGGTAAAGTGCTTTGTAAAGGCTGTGTCTGAATCAGACTCTTGGCCCTGTGTGTGGCTGTGAATTACATTCTCAGCACCCCAGGAAACTCAAGAAAAATCCCATGTGTCCATGCACATCTAAAAGGATGAAAAAGAAGTGTAATATTGGATGAAGTCTCTTGCCTTCCTCTGGTCAGGCTCCTGACACCGATGAAGTCTCTTGCCTTCCTCTGGTCAGGCTCCTGACACCGATGAAGTAAGAACAGGGATCCTCTGGGTCAAATGAGTTGTTGCAAGCCATCCAGTAACTAGCACACAGGTGTTTGGGTGTTTTCATGAGTCCAGTACACATAAAGAATCTACCCCTGGCAGGCAGGAGGCCTCGAATTTGAGAAGCAGAGCAGTATTAACTACAGGCCCATTTTATCTATCCTGTTTCTCAGG
The DNA here is from genome assembly GCF_045843805.1 of Urocitellus parryii. Taxonomy (NCBI): domain Eukaryota; kingdom Metazoa; phylum Chordata; class Mammalia; order Rodentia; family Sciuridae; genus Urocitellus; species Urocitellus parryii. Next base: position 93,798,537 of record NC_135541.1, read on the forward strand.
AAGGGTGTCCAGGCCACCATGACATTTGGCACATGATGGGCATGAGACCTTACTTTGCACACCATCTTAGACTGCTCCCCCTATGGAAACCCCCAGCCAGAATGTTATGATGAGTATCTGTATGGAAGAAGAGGAGGGCCAAGTGGGAGTGTTTTTGTTAGAATAGTGGTCTTTTGTGTGGTGGTTGGAAAAGATGAGTGGGTCCACCTCAGCTTGAACTCTGGTGTGATGCCATTAGAGACTCAGGAGATTCCTCAACCCTTAATGGCTCGTGAATGAATCAAAACCCACAGTGCCAACTTCTTCATTCTTGAGATATGGCTAGGCCAATAACATGAAGCTTTTGAGAATCCCATGACCAGAAATCCCTGGAGAACCTTTAGATCTCCTGTTGCTCATCATGACTGAACCCCCGCCATTGCCGTTTTTGACTGAGTGGAATTCATGACCATGGTGAAGAACAGAGATGTCAGTGAGTAGGAGCCAGCAGGGAACTGGGTCTGGAGCAATGGAGTGCAGGTGTGTGACCAAAATCTGTGGTGAGCCCCTGTGGTTCTGTCATTGGTATCCAAATGACATGTGACTGACAAGGTGCAGCCAGCAGACCCTAAAATGTAAAGGCATGTTGTTGTGGGGAGAGGATCTGGTGCGATGCTCAGAATCAAGTTGCTACGCTCAAGTGGGAAAGATGTATGGGGTAGCAGCCCAGTTTGTGTTTTTTCCGTCAGACCCTGACTCACCCCACGTGACAGAGCTCCCTCCAGCACTGCGTCCCAGTTGACCTTTATGTATTTCAAAAACAAACACCAAATTTCCAGGGAAGCTGCAAGAAATGCCATCAAAACTGGACTGTGAGACAAAGGCTTCACAATCCCCCCAGGGAGACACTCATACCCCAATGGCCACAGTTACCTACAAAGAGAGGATTCAGCTCTGCTGCCTCCTGTTCGTATTGGGAAATAGGAAACCATGTCCTCCTGTTCACATAGACTGAGACCAAGCTTTCCTGGTCTCACTGCAAAGGAAGCTAAAGCACAAAGCTATATTTCTAGTGCACAAATGTCAGAGGCAGATAGTCAAGAAGTCATTAGGCCAGCAAAGTTCCATGTTTGTGGAATGTTTACCCTGTCCCCTACCATTGGGATCTCTTGTGCCACACCCAAGTTTGTGAGCTCCTCAGAATTTCCAATTCCAGATATGTATTCACAGATTTTGTTCCTCTTCTCCTCTCATTGTGTCTTATTTGGGGTGATAGTAATGTCAAGGCATTGTGGTGGATGACAGTGGAAGATTGTTATGTGGCACGTGTTCGCATATATCTTAGACTCGTTTTTCATTTTGCCCTTTGAAATATTGAATCTCTGTGTCAATACTTATACTACCTTGATTCTTTAATGTCCATCTGGGTGGATTTATAATCAACTTTTCACAAGATATTTCTCAGAAATATACATTTTCTTGACATACATATTCATTTCTGAATTCTCAAAATGAACTTCAGTGGATATTGAATACTAACCCTAATATTTCTTCAGTAAGTGACCCAGTTGAACATCCATGAAAGTCTATTTATGGGACGTGATGTGTATTTTGAAGTAAATTTTCATTCAAAATTGTTAAATTCCTATTTCTTCGTATCATAGGATGTATCATTTCATCCAATATTCACAAATTGACATGCATATGATTCACTTACATTCACTCCCTGTATCAGAACCCATGTATTTCTCCATGTTGCTTTACTTGCTTTTTCATGAGATTTCTTTTATAAAACATTACTTTTGAATTCCATCATCATTTTCGAAGCAAAACTCACAGTTTGGTGTAATTAGTAACCCTAATATTACCACTAGACGTACACCTACTTGGATAGAATGTTTATCTGAATACCAGATTTCATGTATTTTTTAAAATATCAATTCAATCCATTATTTAAAATAGTAACCAGTTATATTTTTTATTCACCCTATGGTCTATTCATGCATCATCTCTATATACGTAAACCCAGGGTGCACCTATTTTTATCCCCAAACTCTAAATGACAGGGTTTGAAAACATGCTCCCAGAAATGGTGGAAGAAATACACATGTCACCTCCTCCCTGTATTCCTTTCATCACATCATCTTCTGGACACCAAATGCAAAACTCACACTCACCTTATGATTCTTCAAAGCCTGATTTTAATGAGAGCATGGATTACTAAAATCATCTAAGTCCGCTTTGCCTATTGTTTTCAATATTCAATCCTATGGTGAGCGTACACTTGTTTCTTCCTAGGATAGTGTATTCAACCACCCCCCTGTTGAAAATATCCCTGATCTTATCACTCATTTTGTACTTTGCCCGATCTCCTAACATCCCAATTGATATCTATTTCCCCAAGTGCCTTGTTGTGACTGACTCTTCATGTGTGCTGACATTCCCATTTACACTCTAATAGAAATTCATTCGATTGCAAAAAGGGCCTTTTGCACAAATCCTAAACTCACTCTTCTTCCTTACCCTACACTGGAATCCTGTCTACTATCTCAATATCACTGGAAGTTCTCTTTCACATTCAGTGGTCCCAGGTCCAAGATCTTATGCCATTGTATATGGATTTAGAGGATTCACCTCTGCAGAACATAATTCAAAACTATGTATCCAAATCAAGGGCCCAACACCCTTGTGTGCTTCAGCTCTTACCTAGTTTTCACCTTCCATTCTTATAAATATCCCAGTTGCCCAATCCCCGTATTCATCCAGCAGAATGACTCCTAAGCCAAATCGAACCTGATATGACCCTGAAGCAGACTCTGTTCCCTCAATCTATTTTCACATAACAGCAGGTCCTGAGTTGATCTTGCCATACAGGTATGTAGGGAATCCTCCAGCTGCTGAGAAGCTCAAAGGTAGATGCAGAAATGATCCCTGGAGCCAATGTAGGCAGCTAGGTAGGACCTGTGAGGTCTAAAGTCATCTTCCATGGCCAACAACCCAGTGAGGATGAAGGGATGTGGCTGAATCAGCCTCTCTCTTCTCAATGCAGGGAAGATGGACACAATCAGGCCTGGGTGGGTTGCTGATCCCGGGCTCCTAGGGTATATAGACCTTTATGACTTGTGAAAATGTCACAGGAAGGTGGGGCAGCCGCCCTCTCATGGGACCCTTGGAAACAACTGTTAGGACAAAGTGGTTGCCAAGGCAGTGACCTCATTCACTTCCCTGAAGGAAGTGACCTCACCTCACTTCCTTGGTGATGGAACTCTCTGAACGTGGGATCCAGGAGGTGAGGCACCCAGAGGCAATTCCAGTCCCAGTGGGCTCCCTTGTGTTTTCTGTACCAAGGCCAGATTCATTCTTTCTTGGCACCTGGTGATGTGTGGGTAGCCAAATGCCTTGAATGGTCTGAACAGAGGCCTTTCCTGAGAAAGAAGTGTTGGCTCATTGCTGGCTCCTGACAACTACACAGAGATGGCCAAGGAGACCAGAGCTGAGACAGGACCGGCCACTGCTGGGGAACAAATTTTCACCCACCAGTCAGAGGTCAGAGTGGATAGATGCAGACCAAATACAGGGGTGGTTTGTGTGTCTTAGAGGGTGTGTGTTTCAATTTGGCATTTTGTCTCATGTTCTGAGATCATGTAGGAAAAACGTGTTTGTTGTTGTTTTTTGTTGGTTTGAAATGGACTGTTAACTAGTGAGTCTTTCTATAGAGTCAGTGGATCCCACTGGGTTTGTGGTTAAAGAGAGTAGAGAGAAGAATGCAGCCGTGAATGTGTCCTGTCTAGTGGAAATCTTTGCAGGACTCCTCAAGGCCAATTGATGAATGGACTGCTGCTTGTCTTGCAGATGGGAAGCACCTACCAAGATCCCAAGTTCCTGTATTCTTCCAGAATTTTGGCCACTCTCTGAAGGGGTTCGTGTTTTTGTGAACAAGATGGGTACCACCTTCAAGCTCTGTGACAAGGCCATGGACTGGATTGCTGACGGGAATGCCAAGCATCTCAGAAAAGTAAAAATTAGCATGACTGGTAAGGATCTCTCTGGAGAATCCCTGCTTGCATAGATAGCCACCCAAGTTGCATGATTAGGAGCTGTCAGTGCCACAGTGTTCAATTAAAGAAAAGTTTTTCTCCAGGCTTCTTTCCTCCCTATTGTTCTGTTCCCCTGAATGTCAGGGAGGTGTTTGCCTTAGGGCACTCCTTTGGGAATCCTCCAGAAAACAGTTTCAAATGGAAAGGAAGAGGCCCAATCTGTGCCTTTTAGGTAAAGTGCTTTGTAAAGGCTGTGTCTGAATCAGACTCTTGGCCCTGTGTGTGGCTGTGAATTACATTCTCAGCACCCCAGGAAACTCAAGAAAAATCCCATGTGTCCATGCACATCTAAAAGGATGAAAAAGAAGTGTAATATTGGATGAAGTCTCTTGACTTCCTCTGGTCAGGCTCCTGACACTGATGAAGTAAGAACAGGGATCCTCTGGGTCAAATGAGCTGTTGCAAGCCATCCAGTAACAAGCACACAGGTGTTTGGGTGTTTTCATGAGTCCAGTACACATAAAGAATCTACCCCTGGCAGGCAGGAGGCCTCGAATTTGAGAAGCAGAGCAGTATTAACTACAGGCCCATTTTATCTATCCTGTTTCTCAGGAAGGGTGTCCAGGCCACCATGACATTTGGCACATGATGGGCATGAGACCTTACTTTGCACACCATCTTAGACTGCTCCCCCTATGGAAACCCCCAGCCAGAATGTTATGATGAGTATCTGTATGGAAGAAGAGGGCCATGTGGGAGTGTTTTTGTTAGAATAGTGGTCTTTTGTGTGGTCGTTGGAAAAGATGAGTGGGTCCACCTCAGCTTGAACTCTGGTGTGATGCCATTAGAGACTCAGTTCTGGAACTGATCTCAGAGAACTCTTGCCATGAATCGAGTTGGGATTTTACAAGGCCAGGCAGTAGAGGAGCCCTTGGAAACTGAGATCTAGGCCGAGGGTGGCTTCCTCCACAGCACTGGGAATCTCAGCCAGGATTTCACATGATTTTGCTGTTAAAGCCTTTTCAGCTATAGTTGAGAGCCAAAACTCACATGAGCCTCATATTTTAGACCCCCAATGGGCCTGGATTCCTGTGACCTTTCGCCACTCCGTGAAAAGCCTTGCCTGCATGCGATCTCCAGAGCTTTTACTGAAAGGAGATTCCTCAACCCTTAATGGCTCGTGAATGAATCAAAACCCACAGTGCCAACTTCTTCATTCTTGAGATATGGCTAGGCCAATAACATGAAGGTTTTGAGAATCCCATGACCAGAAATCCCTGGAGAACCTTTAGATCTCCTGTTGCTCATCATGACTGAACCCCCGCCATTGCCGTTTTTGACTGAGTGGAATTCATGACCATGGTGAAGAACAGAGATGTCAGTGAGTAGGAGCCAGCAGGGAACTGGGTCTGGAGCAATGGAGTGCAGGTGTGTGACCAACATCTGTGGTGAGCCCCTGTGGTTCTGTCATTGGTATCCAAATGACATGTGACTGACAAGGTGCAGCCAGCAGACCCTAAAATGTAAAGGCATGTTGTTGTGGGCAGAGGATCTGGTGCGATGCTCAGAATCAAGTTGCTACGCTCAAGTGGGAAAGATATATGGGGTAGCAGCCCAGTTTGTGTTTTTTCCGTCAGACCCTGACTCACCCCACGTGACAGAGCTCCCTCCAGCACTGCGTCCCGGTTGACCTTTATGTATTTCAAAAACAAACACCAAATTTCCAGGGAAGCTGCAAGAAATGCCATTAAAACTGGACTGTGAGCCAAAGGCTTCACAATCCTCCCAGGGAGACACTCATACCCCAACGGCCACAGTTACCTACAAAGAGAGGATTCAGCTCTGCTGCCTCCTGTTCGTATTGGGAAATAGGAAACCATGTCCTCCTGTTCACATAGACTGAGACCAAGCTTTCCTGGTCTCACTGCAAAGGAAGCTAAAGCACAAAGCTATATTTCTAGTGCACAAATGTCAGAGGCAGATAGTCAAGAAGTCATTAGGCCAGCAAAGTTCCATGTTTGTGGAATGTTTACCCTGTCCCCTACCATTGGGATCTCTTGTGCCACACCCAAGTTTGTGAGCTCCTCAGAATTTCCAATTCCAGATATGTATTCACAGATTTTGTTCCTCTTCTCCTCTCATTGTGTCTTATTTGGGGTGATAGTAATGTCAAGGCATTGTGGTGGATGACAGTGGAAGATTGTTATGTGGCACGTGTTCGCATATATCTTAGACTCGTTTTTCATTTTGCCCTTTGAAATATTGAATCTCTGTGTCAATACTTATACTACCTTGATTCTTTAATGTCCATCTGGGTGGATTTATAATCAACTTTTCACAAGATATTTCTCAGAAATATACATTTTCTTGACATACATATTCATTTCTGAATTCTCAAAATGAACTTCAGTGAATATTGAGTACTAACCCTAATATTTCTTCAGTAAGTGACCCAGTTTAACATCCATGAAAGTCTATTCATACGGGACGTGATGTGTATTTTGAAGTAAATTTTCATTCAAAATTGTTAAATTCCTATTTCTTCGTATCATAGGATGTATCATTTCATCCAATATTCACAAATTGACATGCATATGATTCACTTACATTCACTCCCTGTATCAGAACCCATGTATTTCTCCATGTTGCTTTACTTGCTTTTTCATGAGATTTCTTTTATAAAACATTACTTTTGAATTCCATCATCATTTTCGAAGCAAAACTCACACTTTGATGTAATTAGTAACCCTAATATTACCACTAGACGTACACCTACTTGGATTGAATGTTTATCTGAATACCAGATTTCATGTATTTTTTAAAATATCAATTCAATCCATTATTTAAAATAGTAACCAGTTATATTTTTTATTCACCCTATGGTCTATTCATGCATCATCTCTATATACGTAAACCCAGGGTGCACCTTTTTTTATCCCCAAACTCTAAATGACAGGGTTTGAAAACATGCTCCCAGAAATGGTGGAAGAAATACACATGTCACCTCCTCCCTGTATTCCTTTCATCACATCATCTTCTGGACACCAAATGCAAAACTCACACTCACCTTATGATTCTTCCAAAGCCTGATTTTAATGAGAGCATGGATTACTAAAATCATCTAAGTCCGCTTTGCCTATTGTTTTCAATATTCAATCCTATGGTGAGCGTACACTTGTTTCTTCCTAGGATAGTGTATTCAACCACCCCCCTGTTGAAAATATCCCTGATCTTATCACTCATTTTGTACTTTGCCCGATCTCCTAACATCCCAATTGATATCTATTTCCCCAAGTGCCTTGTTCTGACTGACTCTTCATGTGTGCTGACATTCCCATTTACACTCTAATAGAAATTCATTCGATTGCAAAAAGGGCCTTTTGCCCAAATCCTAAACTCACTCTTCTTCCTTACAGTACACTGGAATCCTGTCTACTATCTCAATATCACTGGAAGTTCTCTTTCACATTTAGTGGTCCCAGGTCCAAGATCTTTTGCCATTGTATATGGATTTAGAGGATTCACCTCTGCAGAACATAATTCAAAACTATGTATCCAAATCATGGGCCCAACACCCTTGTGTGCTTCAGCTCTTACCTAGTTTTCACCTTCCATTCTTATAAATATCCCAGTTGCCCAATCCCCGTATTCATCCAGCAGAATGACTCCTAAGCCAAATCGAACCTGATATGACCCTGAAGCAGACTCTGTTCCCTCAATCTATTTTCACATAACAGCAGGTCCTGAGTTGATCTTGCCATACAGGTATGTAGGGAATCCTCCAGCTGCTGAGAAGCTCAAAGGTAGATGCAGAAATGATCCCTGGAGCCAATGTAGGCAGCTAGGTAGGACCTGTGAGGTCTAAAGTCATCTTCCATGGCCAACAACCCAGTGAGGATGAAGGGATGTGGCTGAATCAGCCTCTCTCTTCTCAATGCAGGGAAGATGGACACAATCAGGCCTGGGTGGGTTGCTGATCCCGGGCTCCTAGGGTATATAGACCTTTATGACTTGTGAAAATGTCACAGGAAGGTGGGGCAGCCTCCCTCTCATGGGACCCTTGGAAACAACTGTTAGGACAAAGTGGTTGCCAAGGCAGTGACCTCATTCACTTCCCTGAAGGAAGTGACCTCACCTCACTTCCTTGGTGATGGAACTCTCTGAACGTGGGATCCAGGAGGCGAGGCACCCAGAGGCAATTCCAGTCCCAGTGGGCTCCCTTGTGTTTTCTGTACCAAGGCCAGAGTCATTCTTTCTTGGCACCTGGTGATGTGTGGGTAGCCAAATGCCTTGAATGGTCTGAACAGGGGCCTTTCCTGAGAAAGAAGTGTTGGCTCATTGCTGGCTCCTGACAACTACACAGAGATGGCCAAGGAGACCAGAGCTGAGACAGGACCGGCCACTGCTGGGGAACAAATTTTCACCCACCAGTCAGAGGTCAGAGTGGATAGATGCAGACCAAATACAGGGGTGGTTTGTGTGTCTTAGTGGGTGTGTGTTTCAATTTGGCATTTTGTCTCATGTTCTGAGATCATGTAGGAAAAACGTGTTTGTTGTTGTTGTTGTTGTTGTTGTTGTTTGTTGGTTTGAAATGGACTGTTAACTAGTGAGTCTTTCTATAGAGTCAGTGGATCCCACTGGGTTTGTGGTTAAAGAGAGTAGAGAGAAGAATGCAGCCGTGAATGTGTCCTGTCTAGTGGAAATCTTTGCAGGACTCCTCAAGGCCAATTGATGAATGGACTGCTGCTTGTCTTGCAGATGGGAAGCACCTACCAAGATCCCAAGTTCCTGTATTCTTCCAGAATTTTGGCCACTCTCTGAAGGGGTTCGTGTTTTTGTGAACAAGATGGGTACCACCTTCAAGCTCTGTGACAGGGCCATGGACTGGATAGCTGACGGGAATGCCAAGCATCTCAGAAAAGTAAAAATTAGCATGACTGGTAAGGATCTCTCTGGAGAATCCCTGCTTGCATAGATAGCCACCCAAGTTGCATGATTAGGAGCTGTCAGTGCCACAGTGTTCAATTAAAGAAAAGTTTTTCTCCAGGCTTCTTTCCTCCCTATTGTTCTGTTCCCCTGAATGTCAGGGAGGTGTTTGCCTTAGGGCACTCCTTTGGGAATCCTCCAGAAAACAGTTTCAAACGGAAAGGAAGAGGCCCAATCTGTGCCTTTTAGGTAAAGTGCTTTGTAAAGGCTGTGTCTGAATCAGACTCTTGGCCCTGTGTGTGGCTGTGAATTACATTCTCAGCACCCCAGGAAACTCAAGAAAAATCCCATGTGTCCATGCACATCTAAAAGGATGAAAAAGAAGTGTAATATTGGATGAAGTCTCTTGCCTTCCTCTGGTCAGGCTCCTGACACCGATGAAGTAAGAACAGGGATCCTCTGGGTCAAATGAGTTGTTGCAAGCCATCCAGTAACTAGCACACAGGTGTTTGGGTGTTTTCATGAGTCCAGTACACATAAAGAATCTACCCCTGGCAGGCAGGAGGCCTCGAATTTGAGAAGCAGAGCAGTATTAACTACAGGCCCATTTTATCTATCCTGTTTCTCAGGAAGGGTGTCCAGGCCACCATGACATTTGGCACATGATGGGCATGAGACCTTACTTTGCACACCATCTTAGACTGCTCCCCCTATGGAAACCCCCAGCCAGAATGTTATGATGAGTATCTGTATGGAAGAAGAGGAGGGCCAAGTGGGAGTGTTTTTGTTAGAATAGTGGTCTTTTGTGTGGTGGTTGGAAAAGATGAGTGGGTCCACCTCAGCTTGAACTCTGGTGTGATGCCATTAGAGACTCAGGAGATTCCTCAACCCTTAATGGCTCGTGAATGAATCAAAACCCACAGTGCCAACTTCTTCATTCTTGAAATATGGCTAGGCCAATAACATGAAGGTTTTGAGAATCCCATGACCAGAAATCCCTGGAGAACCTTTAGATCTCCTGTTGCTCATCATGACTGAACCCCCGCCATTGCCGTTTTTGACTGAGTGGAATTCATGACCATGGTGAAGAACAGAGATGTCAGTGAGTAGGAGCCAGCAGGGAACTGGGTCTGGAGCAATGGAGTGCAGGTGTGTGACCAACATCTGTGGTGAGCCCCTGTGGTTCTGTCATTGGTATCCAAATGACATGTGACTGACAAGGTGCAGCCAGCAGACCCTAAAATGTAAAGGCATGTTGTTGTGGGGAGAGGATCTGGTGCGATGCTCAGAATCAAGTTGCTACGCTCAAGTGGGAAAGATATATGGGGTAGCAGCCCAGTTTGTGTTTTTTCCGTCAGACCCTGACTCACCCCACGTGACAGAGCTCCCTCCAGCACTGCGTCCCGGTTGACCTTTATGTATTTCAAAAACAAACACCAAATTTCCAGGGAAGCTGCAAGAAATGCCATCAAAACTGGACTGTGAGACAAAGGCTTCACAATCCCCCCAGGGAGACACTCATACCCCAACGGCCACAGTTACCTACAAAGAGATGATTCAGCTCTGCTGCCTCCTGTTCGTATTGGGAAATAGGAAACCATGTCCTCCTGTTCACATAGACTGAGACCAAGCTTTCCTGGTCTCACTGCAAAGGAAGCTAAAGCACAAAGCTATATTTCTAGTGCACAAATGTCAGAGGCAGATAGTCAAGAAGTCCTTAGGCCAGCAAAGTTCCATGTTTGTGGAATGTTTACCCTGTCCCCTACCATTGGGATCTCTTGTGCCACACCCAAGTTTGTGAGCTCCTCAGAATTTCCAATTCCAGATATGTATTCACAGATTTTGTTCCTCTTCTCCTCTCATTGTGTCTTATTTGGGGTGATAGTAATGTGAAGGCATTGTGGTGGATGACAGTGGAAGATTGTTATGTGGCACGTGTTCGCATATATCTTAGACTCGTTTTTCATTTTGCCCTTTGAAATATTGAATCTCTGTGTCAATACTTAATACTACCTTGATTCTTTAATGTCCATCTGGGTGGATTTATAATCAACTTTTCACAAGATATTTCTCAGAAATATACATTTTCTTGACATACATATTCATTTCTGAATTCTCAAAATGAACTTCAGTGGATATTAAATACTAACCCTAATATTTCTTCAGTAAGTGACCCAGTTTAACATCCATGAAAGTCTATTCATACGGGACGTGATGTGTATTTTGAAGTAAATTTTCATTCAAAATTGTTAAATTCCTATTTCTTCGTATCATAGGATGTATCATTTCATCCAATATTCACAAATTGACATGCATATGATTCACTTACATTCACTCCCTGTATCAGAACCCATGTATTTCTCCATGTTGCTTTACTTGCTTTTTCATGAGATTTCTTTTATAAAACATTACTTTTGAATTCCATCATCATTTTCGAAGCAAAACTCACAGTTTGGTGTAATTAGTAACCCTAATATTACCACTAGACGTACACCTACTTGGATTGAATGTTTATCTGAATCCCAGATTTCATGTATTTTTTAAAATATCAGTTCAATCCATTATTTAAAATAGTAACCAGTTATATTTTTTATTCACCCTATGGTCTATTCATGCATCATCTCTATATACGTAAACCCAGGGTGCACCTATTTTTATCCCCAAACTCTAAATGACAGGGTTTGAAAACATGCTCCCAGAAATGGTGGAAGAAATACACATGTCACCTCCTCCCTGTATTCCTTTCATCACATCATCTTCTGGACACCAAATGCAAAACTCACACTCACCTTATGATTCTTCCAAAGCCTGATTTTAATGAGAGCATGGATTACTAAAATCATCTAAGTCCGCTTTGCCTATTGTTTTCAATATTCAATCCTATGGTGAGCGTACACTTGTTTCTTCCTAGGATAGTGTATTCAACCACCCCCCTGTTGAAAATATCCCTGATCTTATCACTCATTTTGTACTTTGCCCAATCTCCTAACATCCCAATTGATATCTATTTCCCCAAGTGCCTTGTTGTGACTGACTCTTCATGTGTGCTGACATTCCCATTTACACTCTAATAGAAATCCATTCGATTGCAAAAAGGGCCTTTTGCACAAACCCTAAACTCACTCTTCTTCCTTACCCTACACTGGAATCCTGTCTACCATCTCAATATCACTGGAAGTTCTCTTTCACATTCAGTGGTCCCAGGTCCAAGATCTTATGCCATTGTATATGGATTTAGAGGATTCACCTCTGCAGAACATAATTCAAAACTATGTATCCAAATCAAGGGCCCAACACCCTTGTGTGCTTCAGCTCTTACCTAGTTTTCACCTTCCATTCTTATAAATATCCCAGTAGCCCAATCCCCGTATGCATCCAGCAGAATGACTCCTAAGCCAAATCGAAACTGATATGACCCTGAAGCAGACTCTGTTCCCTCAATCTATTTTCACATAACAGCAGGTCCTGAGTTGATCTTGCCATACAGGTATGTAGGGAATCCTCCAGCTGCTGAGAAGCTCAAAGGTAGATGCAGAAATGATCCCTGGAGCCAATGTAGGCAGCTAGGTAGGACCTGTGAGGTCTAAAGTCATCTTCCATGGCCAACAACCCAGTGAGGATGAAGGGATGTGGCTGAATCAGCCTCTCTCTTCTCAATGCAGGGAAGATGGACACAATCAGGCCTGGGTGGGTTGCTGATCCCGGGCTCCTAGGGTATATAGACCTTTATGACTTGTGAAAATGTCACAGGAAGGTGGGGCAGCCTCCCTCTCATGGGACCCTTGGAAACAACTGTTAGGACAAAGTGGTTGCCAAGGCAGTGACCTCATTCACTTCCCTGAAGGAAGTGACCTCACCTCACTTCCTTGGTGATGGAACTCTCTGAACGTGGGATCCAGGAGGCGAGGCACCAGAGGCAATTCCAGTCCCAGTGGGCTCCCTTGTGTTTTCTGTACCAAGGCCAGATTCATTCTTTCTTGGCACCTGGTGATGTGTGGGTAGCCAAATACCTTGAATGGTCTGAACAGGGGCCTTTCCTGAGAAAGAAGTGTTGGCTCATTGCTGGCTCCTGACAACTACACAGAGATGGCCAAGGAGACCAGAGCTGAGACAGGACCGGCCACTGCTGGGGAACAAATTTTCACCCACCAGTCAGAGGTCAGAGTGGATAGATGCAGACCAAATACAGGGGTGGTTTGTGTGTCTTAGTGGGTGTGTGTTTCAATTTGGCATTTTGTCTCATGTTCTGAGATCATGTAGGAAAAACGTGTTTGTTGTTGTTGTTGTTGTTGTTGTTTGTTGGTTTGAAATGGACTGTTAACTAGTGAGTCTTTCTATAGAGTCAGTGGATCCCACTGGGTTTGTGGTTAAAGAGAGTAGAGAGAAGAATGCAGCCGTGAATGTGTCCTGTCTAGTGGAAATCTTTGCAGGACTCCTCAAGGCCAATTGATGAATGGACTGCTGCTTGTCTTGCAGATGGGAAGCACCTACCAAGATCCCAAGTTCCTGTATTCTTCCAGAATTTTGGCCACTCTCTGAAGGGGTTCGTGTTTTTGTGAACAAGATGGGTACCACCTTCAAGCTCTGTGACAGGGCCATGGACTGGATTGCTGACGGGAATGCCAAGCATCTCAGAAAAGTAAAAATTAGCATGACTGGTAAGGATCTCTCTGGAGAATCCCTGCTTGCATAGATAGCCACCCAAGTTGCATGATTAGGAGCTGTCAGTGCCACAGTGGTCAATTAAAGAAAAGTTTTTCTCCAGGCTTCTTTCCTCCCTATTGTTCTGTTCCCCTGAATGTCAGGGAGGTGTTTGCCTTAGGGCACTCCTTTGGGAATCCTCCCGAAAACAGTTTCAAACGGAAAGGAAGAGGCCCAATCTGTGCCTTTTAGGTAAAGTGCTTTGTAAAGGCTGTGTCTGAATCAGACTCTTGGCCCTGTGTGTGGCTGTGAATTACATTCTCAGCACCCCAGGAAACTCAAGAAAAATCCCATGTGTCCATGCACATCTAAAAGGATGAAAAAGAAGTGTAATATTGGATGAAGTCTCTTGCCTTCCTCTGGTCAGGCTCCTGACACTGATGAAGTAAGAACAGGGATCCTCTGGGTCAAATGAGTTGTTGCAAGCCATCCAGTAACTAGCACACAGGTGTTTGGGTGTTTTCATGAGTCCAGTACACATAAAGAATCTACCCCTGGCAGGCAGGAGGCCTCGAATTTGAGAAGCAGAGCAGTATTAACTACAGGCCCATTTTATCTATCCTGTTTCTCAGGAAGGGTGTCCAGGCCACCATGACATTTGGCACATGATGGGCATGAGACCTTACTTTGCACACCATCTTAGACTGCTCCCCCTATGGAAACCCCCAGCCAGAATGTTATGATGAGTATCTGTATGGAAGAAGAGGAGGGCCAAGTGGGAGTGTTTTTGTTAGAATAGTGGTCTTTTGTGTGGTGGTTGGAAAAGATGAGTGGGTCCACCTCAGCTTGAACTCTGGTGTGATGCCATTAGAGACTCAGGAGATTCCTCAACCCTTAATGGCTCGTGAATGAATCAAAACCCACAGTGCCAACTTCTTCATTCTTGAAATATGGCTAGGCCAATAACATGAAGGTTTTGAGAATCCCATGACCAGAAATCCCTGGAGAACCTTTAGATCTCCTGTTGCTCATCATGACTGAACCCCCGCCATTGCCGTTTTTGACTGAGTGGAATTCATGACCATGGTGAAGAACAGAGATGTCAGTGAGTAGGAGCCAGCAGGGAACTGGGTCTGGAGCAATGGAGTGCAGGTGTGTGACCAACATCTGTGGTGAGCCCCTGTGGTTCTGTCATTGGTATCCAAATGACATGTGACTGACAAGGTGCAGCCAGCAGACCCTAAAATGTAAAGGCATGTTGTTGTGGGGAGAGGATCTGGTGCGATGCTCAGAATCAAGTTGCTACGCTCAAGTGGGAAAGATATATGGGGTAGCAGCCCAGTTTGTGTTTTTTCCATCAGACCCTGACTCACCCCACGTGACAGAGCTCCCTCCAGCACTGCGTCCCGGTTGACCTTTATGTATTTCAAAAACAAACACCAAATTTCCAGGGAAGCTGCAAGAAATGCCATTAAAACTGGACTGTGAGCCAAAGGCTTCACAATCCCCCCAGGGAGACACTCATACCCCAATGGCCACAGTTACCTACAAAGAGAGGATTCAGCTCTGCTGCCTCCTGTTCGTATTGGGAAATAGGAAACCATGTCCTCCTGTTCACATAGACTGAGACCAAGCTTTCCTGGTCTCACTGCAAAGGAAGCTAAAGCACAAAGCTATATTTCTAGTGCACAAATGTCAGAGGCAGATAGTCAAGAAGTCATTAGGCCAGCAAAGTTCCATGTTTGTGGAATGTTTACCCTGTCCCCTACCATTGGGATCTCTTGTGCCACACCCAAGTTTGTGAGCGCCTCAGAATTTCCAATTCCAGATATGTATTCACAGATTTTGTTCCTCTTCTCCTCTCATTGTGTCTTATTTGGGGTGATAGTAATGTCAAGGCATTGTGGTGGATGACAGTGGAATATTGTTATGTGGCACGTGTTCGCATATATCTTAGACTCGTTTTTCATTTTGCCCTTTGAAATATTGAATCTCTGTGTCAATACTTATACTACCTTGATTCTTTAATGTCCATCTGGGTGGATTTATAATCAACTTTTCACAAGATATTTCTCAGAAATATACATTTTCTTGACATACATAATCATTTCTGAATTCTCAAAATGAACTTCAGTGGATATTGAGTACTAACCCTAATATTTCTTCAGTAAGTGACCCAGTTTAACATCCATGAAAGTCTATTCATACGGGACGTGATGTGTATTTTGAAGTAAATTTTCATTCAAAATTGTTAAATTCCTATTTCTTCGTATCATAGGATGTATCATTTCATCCAATATTCACAAATTGACATGCATATGATTCACTTACATTCACTCCCTGTATCAGAACCCATGTATTTCTCCATGTTGCTTTACTTGCTTTTTCATGAGATTTCTTTTATAAAACATTACTTTTCAATTCCATCATCATTTTCGAAGCAAAGCTCACAGTTTGGTGTAATTAGTAACCCTAATATTACCACTAGACGTACACCTACTTGGATTGAATGTTTATCTGAATACCAGATTTCATGTATTTTTTAAAATATCAATTCAATCCATTATTTAAAATAGTAACCAGTTATATTTTTTATTCACCCTATGGTCTATTCATGCATCATCTCTATATACGTAAACCCAGGGTGCACCTATTTTTATCCCCAAACTCGAAATGACAGGGTTTGAAAACATGCTCCCAGAAATGGTGGAAGAAATACACATGTCACCTCCTCCCTGTATTCCTTTCATCACATCATCTTCTGGACACCAAATGCAAAACTCACACTCACCTTATGATTCTTCCAAAGCCTGATTTTAATGAGAGCATGGATTACTAAAATCATCTAAGTCCGCTTTGCCTATTGTTTTCAATATTCAAACCTATGGTGAGCGTACACTTGTTTCTTCCTAGGATAGTGTATTCAACCACCCCCCTGTTGAAAATATCCCTGATCTTATCACTCATTTTGTACTTTGCCCGATCTCCTAACATCCCAATTGATATCTATTTCCCCAAGTGCCTTGTTGTGACTGACTCTTCATGTGTGCTGACATTCCCATTTACACTCTAATAGAAATCCATTCGATTGCAAAAAGGGCCTTTTGCACAAATCCTAAACTCACTCTTCTTCCTTACCCTACACTGGAATCCTGTCTACTATCTCAATATCACTGGAAGTTCTCTTTCACATTCAGTGGTCCCAGGTCCAAGATCTTATGCCATTGTATATGGATTTAGAGGATTCACCTCTGCAGAACATAATTCAAAACTATGTATCCAAATCAAGGGCCCAACACCCTTGTGTGCTTCAGCTCTTACCTAGTTTTCACCTTCCATTCTTATAAATATCCCAGTTGCCCAATCCCCGTATTCATCCAGCAGAATGACTCCTAAGCCAAATCGAACCTGATATGACCCTGAAGCAGACTCTGTTCCCTCAATCTATTTTCACATAACAGCAGGTCCTGAGTTGATCTTGCCATACAGGTATGTAGGGAATCCTCCAGCTGCTGAGAAGCTCAAAGGTAGATGCAGAAATGATCCCTGGAGCCAATGTAGGCAGCTAGGTAGGACCTGTGAGGTCTAAAGTCATCTTCCATGGCCAACAACCCAGTGAGGATGAAGGGATGTGGCTGAATCAGCCTCTCTCTTCTCAATGCAGGGAAGATGGACACAATCAGGCCTGGGTGGGTTGCTGATCCCGGGCTCCTAGGGTATATAGACCTTTATGACTTGTGAAAATGTCACAGGAAGGTGGGGCAGCCTCCCTCTCATGGGACCCTTGGAAACAACTGTTAGGACAAAGTGGTTGCCAAGGCAGTGACCTCATTCACTTCCCTGAAGGAAGTGACCTCACCTCACTTCCTTGGTGATGGAACTCTCTGAACGTGGGATCCAGGAGGCGAGGCACCCAGAGGCAATTCCAGTCCCAGTGGGCTCCCTTGTGTTTTCTGTACCAAGGCCAGAGTCATTCTTTCTTGGCACCTGGTGATGTGTGGGTAGCCAAATGCCTTGAATGGTCTGAACAGGGGCCTTTCCTGAGAAAGAAGTGTTGGCTCATTGCTGGCTCCTGACAACTACACAGAGATGGCCAAGGAGACCAGAGCTGAGACAGGACCGGCCACTGCTGGGGAACAAATTTTCACCCACCAGTCAGAGGTCAGAGTGGATAGATGCAGACCAAATACAGGGGTGGTTTGTGTGTCTTAGTGGGTGTGTGTTTCAATTTGGCATTTTGTCTCATGTTCTGAGATCATGTAGGAAAAACGTGTTTGTTGTTGTTGTTGTTGTTGTTTGTTGGTTTGAAATGGACTGTTAACTAGTGAGTCTTTCTATAGAGTCAGTGGATCCCACTGGGTTTGTGGTTAAAGAGAGTAGAGAGAAGAATGCAGCCGTGAATGTGTCCTGTCTAGTGGAAATCTTTGCAGGACTCCTCAAGGCCAATTGATGAATGGACTGCTGCTTGTCTTGCAGATGGGAAGCACCTACCAAGATCCCAAGTTCCTGTATTCTTCCAGAATTTTGGCCACTCTCTGAAGGGGTTCGTGTTTTTGTGAACAAGATGGGTACCACCTTCAAGCTCTGTGACAAGGCCATGGACTGGATTGCTGACGGGAATGCCAAGCATCTCAGAAAAGTAAAAATTAGCATGACTGGTAAGGATCTCTCTGGAGAATCCCTGCTTGCATAGATAGCCACCCAAGTTGCATGATTAGGAGCTGTCAGTGCCACAGTGTTCAATTAAAGAAAAGTTTTTCTCCAGGCTTCTTTCCTCCCTATTGTTCTGTTCCCCTGAATGTCAGGGAGGTGTTTGCCTTAGGGCACTCCTTTGGGAATCCTCCAGAAAACAGTTTCAAATGGAAAGGAAGAGGCCCAATCTGTGCCTTTTAGGTAAAGTGCTTTGTAAAGGCTGTGTCTGAATCAGACTCTTGGCCCTGTGTGTGGCTGTGAATTACATTCTCAGCACCCCAGGAAACTCAAGAAAAATCCCATGTGTCCATGCACATCTAAAAGGATGAAAAAGAAGTGTAATATTGGATGAAGTCTCTTGCCTTCCTCTGGTCAGGCTCCTGACACCGATGAAGTAAGAACAGGGATCCTCTGGGTCAAATGAGTTGTTGCAAGCCATCCAGTAACTAGCACACAGGTGTTTGGGTGTTTTCATGAGTCCAGTACACATAAAGAATCTACCCCTGGCAAGCAGGAGGCCTCGAATTTGAGAAGCAGAGCAGTATTAACTACAGGCCCATTTTATCTATCCTGTTTCTCAGGAAGGGTGTCCAGGCCACCATGACATTTGGCACATGATGGGCATGAGACCTTACTTTGCACACCATCTTAGACTGCTCCCCCTATGGAAACCCCCAGCCAGAATGTTATGATGAGTATCTGTATGGAAGAAGAGGAGGGCCAAGTGGGAGTGTTTTTGTTAGAATAGTGGTCTTTTGTGTGGTGGTTGGAAAAGATGAGTGGGTCCACCTCAGCTTGAACTCTGGTGTGATGCCATTAGAGACTCAGGAGATTCCTCAACCCTTAATGGCTCGTGAATGAATCAAAACCCACAGTGCCAACTTCTTCATTCTTGAAATATGGCTAGGCCAATAACATGAAGGTTTTGAGAATCCCATGACCAGAAATCCCTGGAGAACCTTTAGATCTCCTGTTGCTCATCATGACTGAACCCGCCATTGCCGTTTTTGACTGAGTGGAATTCATGACCATGGTGAAGAACAGAGATGTCAGTGAGTAGGAGCCAGCAGGGAACTGGGTCTGGAGCAATGGAGTGCAGGTGTGTGACCAACATCTGTGGTGAGCCCCTGTGGTTCTGTCATTGGTATCCAAATGACATGTGACTGACAAGGTGCAGCCAGCAGACCCTAAAATGTAAAGGCATGTTGTTGTGGGGAGAGGATCTGGTGCGATGCTCAGAATCAAGTTGCTACGCTCAAGTGGGAAAGATATATGGGGTAGCAGCCCAGTTTGTGTTTTTTCCGTCAGACCCTGACTCACCCCACGTGACAGAGCTCCCTCCAGCACTGCGTCCCGGTTGACCTTCATGTATTTCAAAAACAAACACCAAATTTCCAGGGAAGCTGCAAGAAATGCCATTAAAACTGGACTGTGAGCCAAAGGCTTCACAATCCCCCCAGGGAGACACTCATACCCCAATGGCCACAGTTACCTACAAAGAGAGGATTCAGCTCTGCTGCCTCCTGTTCGTATTGGGAAATAGGAAACCATGTCCTCCTGTTCACATAGACTGAGACCAAGCTTTCCTGGTCTCACTGCAAAGGAAGCTAAAGCACAAAGCTATATTTCTAGTGCACAAATGTCAGAGGCAGATAGTCAAGAAGTCCTTAGGCCAGCAAAGTTCCATGTTTGTGGAATGTTTACCCTGTCCCCTACCATTGGGATCTCTTGTGCCACACCCAAGTTTGTGAGCTCCTCAGAATTTCCAATTCCAGATATGTATTCACAGATTTTGTTCCTCTTCTCCTCTCATTGTGTCTTATTTGGGGTGATAGTAATGTCAAGGCATTGTGGTGGATGACAGTGGAAGATTGTTATGTGGCACGTGTTCGCATATATCTTAGACTCGTTTTTCATTTTGCCCTTTGAAATATTGAATCTCTGTGTCAATACTTAATACTACCTTGATTCTTTAATGTCCATCTGGGTGGATTTATAATCAACTTTTCACAAGATATTTCTCAGAAATATACATTTTCTTGATATACATATTCATTTCTGAATTCTCAAAATGAACTTCAGTGGATATTGAATACTAACCCTAATATTTCTTCAGTAAGTGACCCAGTTTAACATCCATGAAAGTCTATTCATACGGGACGTGATGTGTATTTTGAAGTAAATTTTCATTCAAAATTGTTAAATTCCTATTTCTTCGTATCATAGGATGTATCATTTCATCCAATATTCACAAATTGACATGCATATGATTCACTTACATTCACTCCCTGTATCAGAACCCATGTATTTCTCCATGTTGCTTTACTTGCTTTTTCATGAGATTTCTTTTATAAAACATTACTTTTGAATTCCATCATCATTTTCGAAGCAAAACTCACAGTTTGGTGTAATTAGTAACACTAATATTACCACTAGACGTACACCTACTTGGATAGAATGTTTATCTGAATACCAGATTTCATGTATTTTTTAAAATATCAGTTCAATCCATTATTTAAAATAGTAACCAGTTATATTTTTTATTCACCCTATGGTCTATTCATGCATCATCTCTATATACGTAAACCCAGGGTGCACCTATTTTTATCCCCAAACTCGAAATGACAGGGTTTGAAAACATGCTCCCAGAAATGGTGGAAGAAATACACATGTCACCTCCTCCCTGTATTCCTTTCATCACATCATCTTCTGGACACCAAATGCAAAACTCACACTCACCTTATGATTCTTCCAAAGCCTGATTTTAATGAGAGCATGGATTACTAAAATCATCTAAGTCCGCTTTGCCTATTGTTTTCAATATTCAAACCTATGGTGAGCGTACACTTGTTTCTTCCTAGGATAGTGTATTCAACCACCCCCCTCTTGAAAATATCCCTGATCTTATCACTCATTTTGTACTTTGCCCGATCTCCTAACATCCCAATTGATATCTATTTCCCCAAGTGCCTTGTTGTGACTGACTCTTCATGTGTGCTGACATTCCCATTTACACTCTAATAGAAATTCATTCGATTGCAAAAAGGGCCTTTTGCCCAAATCCTAAACTCACTCTTCTTCCTTACCCTACACTGGAATCCTGTCTACTATCTCAATATCACTGGAAGTTCTCTTTTACATTCAGTGGTCCCAGGTCCAAGATCTTATGCCATTGTATATGGATTTAGAGGATTCACCTCTGCAGAACATAATTCAAAACTATGTATCCAAATCAAGGGCCCAACACCCTTGTGTGCTTCAGCTCTTACCTAGTTTTCACC
The DNA here is from genome assembly GCF_045843805.1 of Urocitellus parryii. Taxonomy (NCBI): domain Eukaryota; kingdom Metazoa; phylum Chordata; class Mammalia; order Rodentia; family Sciuridae; genus Urocitellus; species Urocitellus parryii. Next base: position 93,820,093 of record NC_135541.1, read on the forward strand.
TTCCATTCTTATAAATATCCCAGTTGCCCAATCCCCGTATTCATCCAGCAGAATGACTCCTAAGCCAAATCGAACCTGATATGACCCTGAAGCAGACTCTGTTCCCTCAATCTATTTTCACATAACAGCAGGTCCTGAGTTGATCTTGCCATACAGGTATGTAGGGAATCCTCCAGCTGCTGAGAAGCTCAAAGGTAGATGCAGAAATGATCCCTGGAGCCAATGTAGGCAGCTAGGTAGGACCTGTGAGGTCTAAAGTCATCTTCCATGGCCAACAACCCAGTGAGGATGAAGGGATGTGGCTGAATCAGCCTCTCTCTTCTCAATGCAGGGAAGATGGACACAATCAGGCCTGGGTGGGTTGCTGATCCCGGGCTCCTAGGGTATATAGACCTTTATGACTTGTGAAAATGTCACAGGAAGGTGGGGCAGCCTCCCTCTCATGGGACCCTTGGAAACAACTGTTAGGACAAAGTGGTTGCCAAGGCAGTGACCTCATTCACTTCCCTGAAGGAAGTGACCTCACCTCACTTCCTTGGTGATGGAACTCTCTGAACGTGGGATCCAGGAGGCGAGGCACCCAGAGGCAATTCCAGTCCCAGTGGGCTCCCTTGTGTTTTCTGTACCAAGGCCAGATTCATTCTTTCTTGGCACCTGGTGATGTGTGGGTAGCCAAATGCCTTGAATGGTCTGAACAGGGGCCTTTCCTGAGAAAGAAGTGTTGGCTCATTGCTGGCTCCTGACAACTACACAGAGATGGCCAAGGAGACCAGAGCTGAGACAGGACCGGCCACTGCTGGGGAACAAATTTTCACCCACCAGTCAGAGGTCAGAGTGGATAGATGCAGACCAAATACAGGGGTGGTTTGTGTGTCTTAGTGGGTGTGTGTTTCAATTTGGCATTTTGTCTCATGTTCTGAGATCATGTAGGAAAATCGTGTTTGTTGTTGTTGTTGTTGTTGTTGTTTGTTGGTTTGAAATGGACTGTTAACTAGTGAGTCTTTCTATAGAGTCAGTGGATCCCACTGGGTTTGTGGTTAAAGAGAGTAGAGAGAAGAATGCAGCCGTGAATGTGTCCTGTCTAGTGGAAATCTTTGCAGGACTCCTCAAGGCCAATTGATGAATGGACTGCTGCTTGTCTTGCAGATGGGAAGCACCTACCAAGATCCCAAGTTCCTGTATTCTTCCAGAATTTTGGCCACTCTCTGAAGGGGTTCGTGTTTTTGTGAACAAGATGGGTACCACCTTCAAGCTCTGTGACAGGGCCATGGACTGGATTGCTGACGGGAATGCCAAGCATCTCAGAAAAGTAAAAATTAGCATGACTGGTAAGGATGTCTCTGGAGAATCCCTGCTTGCATAGATAGCCACCCAAGTTGCATGATTAGGAGCTGTCAGTGCCACAGTGTTCAATTAAAGAAAAGTTTTTCTCCAGGCTTCTTTCCTCCCTATTGTTCTGTTCCCCTGAATGTCAGGGAGGTGTTTGCCTTAGGGCACTCCTTTGGGAATCCTCCAGAAAACAGTTTCAAATGGAAAGGAAGAGGCCCAATCTGTGCCTTTTAGGTAAAGTGCTTTGTAAAGGCTGTGTCTGAATCAGACTCTTGGCCCTGTGTGTGGCTGTGAATTACATTCTCAGCACCCCAGGAAACTCAAGAAAAATCCCATGTGTCCATGCACATCTAAAAGGATGAAAAAGAAGTGTAATATTGGATGAAGTCTCTTGCCTTCCTCTGGTCAGGCTCCTGACACCGATGAAGTAAGAACAGGGATCCTCTGGGTCAAATGAGTTGTTGCAAGCCATCCAGTAACTAGCACACAGGTGTTTGTGTGTTTTCATGAGTCCAGTACACATAAAGAATCTACCCCTGGCAGGCAGGAGGCCTCGAATTTGAGAAGCAGAGCAGTATTAACTACAGGCCCATTTTATCTATCCTGTTTCTCAGGAAGGGTGTCCAGGCCACCATGACATTTGGCACATGATGGGCATGAGACCTTACTTTGCACACCATCTTAGACTGCTCCCCCTATGGAAACCCCCAGCCAGAATGTTATGATGAGTATCTGTATGGAAGAAGAGGAGGGCCAAGTGGGAGTGTTTTTGTTAGAATAGTGGTCTTTTGTGTGGTGGTTGGAAAAGATGAGTGGGTCCACCTCAGCTTGAACTCTGGTGTGATGCCATTAGAGACTCAGGAGATTCCTCAACCCTTAATGGCTCGTGAATGAATCAAAACCCACAGTGCCAACTTCTTCATTCTTGAAATATGGCTAGGCCAATAACATGAAGGTTTTGAGAATCCCATGACCAGAAAACCCTGGAGAACCTTTAGATCTCCTGTTGCTCATCATGACTGAACCCGCCATTGCCGTTTTTGACTGAGTGGAATTCATGACCATGGTGAAGAACAGAGATGTCAGTGAGTAGGAGCCAGCAGGGAACTGGGTCTGGAGCAATGGAGTGCAGGTGTGTGACCAACATCTGTGGTGAGCCCCTGTGGTTCTGTCATTGGTATCCAAATGACATGTGACTGACAAGGTGCAGCCAGCAGACCCTAAAATGTAAAGGCATGTTGTTGTGGGGAGAGGATCTGGTGCGATGCTCAGAATCAAGTTGCTACGCTCAAGTGGGAAAGATATATGGGGTAGCAGCCCAGTTTGTGTTTTTTCCGTCAGACCCTGACTCACCCCACGTGACAGAGCTCCCTCCAGCACTGCGTCCTGGTTGACCTTTATGTATTTCAAAAACAAACACCAAATTTCCAGGGAAGCTGCAAGAAATGCCATTAAAACTGGAATGTGAGCCAAAGGCTTCACAATCCCCCCAGGGAGACACTCATACCCCAATGGCCACAGTTACCTACAAAGAGAGGATTCAGCTCTGCTGCCTCCTGTTCGTATTGGGAAATAGGAAACCATGTCCTCCTGTTCACATAGACTGAGACCAAGCTTTCCTGGTCTCACTGCAAAGGAAGCTAAAGCACAAAGCTATATTTCCAGTGCACAAATGTCAGAGGCAGATAGTCAAGAAGTCATTAGGCCAGCAAAGTTCCATGTTTGTGGAATGTTTACCCTGTCCCCTACCATTGGGATCTCTTGTGCCACACCCAAGTTTGTGAGCTCCTCAGAATTTCCAATTCCAGATATGTATTCACAGATTTTGTTCCTCTTCTCCTCTCATTGTGTCTTATTTGGGGTGGTAGTAATGTGAAGGCATTGTGGTGGATGACAGTGGAAGATTGTTATGTGGCACGTGTTCGCATATATCTTAGACTCGTTTTTCATTTTGCCCTTTGAAATATTGAATCTCTGTGTCAATACTTATACTACCTTGATTCTTTAATGTCCATATGGGTGGATTTATAATCAACTTTTCACAAGATATTTCTCAGAAATATACATTTTCTTGACATACATATTCATTTCTGAATTCGCAAAATGAACTTCAGTGGATATTGAATACTAACCCTAATATTTCTTCAGTAAGTGACCCAGTTTAACATCCATGAAAGTCTATTTATGGGACGTGATGTGTATTTTGAAGTAAATTTTCATTCAAAATTGTTAAATTCCTATTTCTTCGTATCATAGGATGTATCATTTCATCCAATATTCACAAATTGACATGCATATGATTCACTTACATTCACTCCCTGTATCAGAACCCATGTATTTCTCCATGTTGCTTTACTTGCTTTTTCATGAGATTTCTTTTATAAAACATTACTTTTGAATTCCATCATCATTTTCGAAGCAAAACTCACAGTTTGGTGTAATTAGTAACCCTAATATTACCACTAGACGTACACCTACTTGGATAGAATGTTTATCTGAATACCAGATTTCATGTATTTTTTAAAATATCAATTCAATCCATTATTTAAAATAGTAACCAGTTATATTTTTTATTCACCCTATGATCTATTCATGCATCATCTCTATATACGTAAACCCAGGGTGCACCTATTTTTATCCCCAAACTCGAAATGACAGGGTTTGAAAACATGCTCCCAGAAATGGTGGAAGAAATACACATGTCACCTCCTCCCTGTATTCCTTTCATCACATCATCTTCTGGACACTCACCTTATGATTCTTCCAAAGCCTGATTTTAATGAGAGCATGGATTACTAAAATCATCTAAGTCCGCTTTGCCTATTGTTTTCAATATTCAATCCTATGGTGAGCGTACACTTGTTTCTTCCTAGGATAGTGTATTCAACCACCCCCCTGTTGAAAATATCCCTGATCTTATCACTCATTTTGTACTTTGCCCGATCTCCTAACATCCCAATTGATATCTATTTCCCCAAGTGCCTTGTTCTGACTGACTCTTCATGTGTGCTGACATTCCCATTTACACTCTAATAGAAATTCATTCGATTGCAAAAAGGGCCTTTTGCACAAATCCTAAACTCACTCTTCTTCCTTACCCTACACTGGAATCCTGTCTACCATCTCAATATCACTGGAAGTTCTCTTTCACATTCAGTGGTCCCAGGTCCAAGATCTTATGCCATTGTATATGGATTTAGAGGATTCACCTCTGCAGAACATAATTCAAAACTATGTATCCAAATCAAGGGCCCAACACCCTTGTGTGCTTCAGCTCTTACCTAGTTTTCACCTTCCATTCTTATAAATATCCCAGTTGCCCAATCCCCGTATTCATCCAGCAGAATGACTCCTAAGCCAAATCGAACCTGATATGACCCTGAAGCAGACTCTGTTCCCTCAATCTATTTTCACATAACAGCAGGTCCTGAGTTGATCTTGCCATACAGGTATGTAGGGAATCCTCCAGCTGCTGAGAAGCTCAAAGGTAGATGCAGAAATGATCCCTGGAGCCAATGTAGGCAGCTAGGTAGGACCTGTGAGGTCTAAAGTCATCTTCCATGGCCAACAACCCAGTGAGGATGAAGGGATGTGGCTGAATCAGCCTCTCTCTTCTCAATGCAGGGAAGATGGACACAATCAGGCCTGGGTGGGTTGCTGATCCCGGGCTCCTAGGGTATATAGACCTTTATGACTTGTGAAAATGTCACAGGAAGGTGGGGCAGCCTCCCTCTCATGGGACCCTTGGAAACAACTGTTAGGACAAAGTGGTTGCCAAGGCAGTGACCTCATTCACTTCCCTGAAGGAAGTGACCTCACCTCACTTCCTTGGTGATGGAACTCTCTGAACGTGGGATCCAGGAGGCGAGGCACCCAGAGGCAATTCCAGTCCCAGTGGGCTCCCTTGTTTTTTCTGTACCAAGGCCAGAGTCATTCTTTCTTGGCACCTGGTGATGTGTGGGTAGCCAAATGCCTTGAATGGTCTGAACAGGGGCCTTTCCTGAGAAAGAAGTGTTGGCTCATTGCTGGCTCCTGACAACTACACAGAGATGGCCAAGGAGACCAGAGCTGAGACAGGACCGGCCACTGCTGGGGAACAAATTTTCACCCACCAGTCAGAGGTCAGAGTGGATAGATGCAGACCAAATACAGGGGTGGTTTGTGTGTCTTAGTGGGTGTGTGTTTCAATTTGGCATTTTGTCTCATGTTCTGAGATCATGTAGGAAAAACGTGTTTGTTGTTGTTGTTGTTGTTGTTGTTTGTTGGTTTGAAATGGAATGTTAACTAGTGAGTCTTTCTTTAGAGTCAGTGGATCCCACTGGGTTTGTGGTTAAAGAGAGTAGAGAGAAGAATGCAGCCGTGAATGTGTCCTGTCTAGTGGAAATCTTTGCAGGACTCCTCAAGGCCAATTGATGAATGGACTGCTGCTTGTCTTGCAGATGGGAAGCACCTACCAAGATCCCAAGTTCCTGTATTCTTCCAGAATTTTGGCCACTCTCTGAAGGGGTTCGTGTTTTTGTGAACAAGATGGGTACCACCTTCAAGCTCTGTGACAGGGCCATGGACTGGATTGCTGACGGGAATGCCAAGCATCTCAGAAAAGTAAAAATTAGCATGACTGGTAAGGATCTCTCTGGAGAATCCCTGCTTGCATAGATAGCCACCCAAGTTGCATGATTAGGAGCTGTCAGTGCCACAGTGTTCAATTAAAGAAAAGTTTTTCTCCAGGCTTCTTTCCTCCCTATTGTTCTGTTCCCCTGAATGTCAGGGAGGTGTTTGCCTTAGGGCACTCCTTTGGGAATCCTCCAGAAAACAGTTTCAAACGGAAAGGAAGAGGCCCAATCTGTGCCTTTTAGGTAAAGTGCTTTGTAAAGGCTGTGTCTGAATCAGACTCTTGGCCCTGTGTGTGGCTGTGAATTACATTCTCAGCACCCCAGGAAACTCAAGAAAAATCCCATGTGTCCATGCACATCTAAAAGGATGAAAAAGAAGTGTAATATTGGATGAAGTCTCTTGCCTTCCTCTGGTCAGGCTCCTGACACCGATGAAGTAAGAACAGGGATCCTCTGGGTCAAATGAGTTGTTGCAAGCCATCCAGTAACTAGCACACAGGTGTTTGGGTGTTTTCATGAGTCCAGTACACATAAAGAATCTACCCCTGGCAGGCAGGAGGCCTCGAATTTGAGAAGCAGAGCAGTATTAACTACAGGCCCATTTTATCTATCCTGTTTCTCAGGAAGGGTGTCCAGGCCACCATGACATTTGGCACATGATGGGCATGAGACCTTACTTTGCACACCATCTTAGACTGCTCCCCCTATGGAAACCCCCAGCCAGAATGTTATGATGAGTATCTGTATGGAAGAAGAGGTGGGCCAAGTGGGAGTGTTTTTGTTAGAATAGTGGTCTTTTGTGTGGTGGTTGGAAAAGATGAGTGGGTCCACTTCAGCTTGAACTCTGGTGTGATGCCATTAGAGACTCAGGAGATTCCTCAACCCTTAATGGCTCGTGAATGAATCAAAACCCACAGTGCCAACTTCTTCATTCTTGAAATATGGCTAGGCCAATAACATGAAGGTTTTGAGAATCCCATGACCAGAAATCCCTGGAGAACCTTTAGATCTCCTGTTGCTCATCATGACTGAACCCGCCATTGCCGTTTTTGACTGAGTGGAATTCATGACCATGGTGAAGAACAGAGATGTCAGTGAGTAGGAGCCAGCAGGGAACTGGGTCTGGAGCAATGGAGTGCAGGTGTGTGACCAACATCTGTGGTGAGCCCCTGTGGTTCTGTCATTGGTATCCAAATGACATGTGACTGACAAGGTGCAGCCAGCAGACCCTAAAATGTAAAGGCATGTTGTTGTGGGGAGAGGATCTGGTGCGATGCTCAGAATCAAGTTGCTACGCTCAAGTGGGAAAGATATATGGGGTAGCAGCCCAGTTTGTGTTTTTTCCGTCAGACCCTGACTCACCCCACGTGACAGAGCTCCCTCCAGCACTGCGTCCCGGTTGACCTTTATGTATTTCAAAAACAAACACCAAATTTCCAGGGAAGCTGCAAGAAATGCCATTAAAACTGGACTGTGAGACAAAGGCTTCACAATCCCCCCAGGGAGACACTCATACCCCAATGGCCACAGTTACCTACAAAGAGAGGATTCAGCTCTGCTGCCTCCTGTTCGTATTGGGAAATAGGAAACCATGTCCTCCTGTTCACATAGACTGAGACCAAGCTTTCCTGGTCTCACTGCAAAGGAAGCTAAAGCACAAAGCTATATTTCCAGTGCACAAATGTCAGAAGCAGATAGTCAAGAAGTCATTAGGCCAGCAAAGTTCCATGTTTGTGGAATGTTTACCCTGTCCCCTACCATTGGGATCTCTTGTGCCACACCCAAGTTTGTGAGCTCCTCAGAATTTCCAATTCCAGATATGTATTCACAGATTTTGTTCCTCTTCTCCTCTCATTGTGTCTTATTTGGGGTGATAGTAATGTGAAGGCATTGTGGTGGATGACAGTGGAAGATTGTTATGTGGCACGTGTTCGCATATATCTTAGACTCGTTTTTCATTTTGCCCTTTGAAATATTGAATCTCTGTGTCAATACTTATACTACCTTGATTCTTTAATGTCCATCTGGGTGGATTTATAATCAACTTTTCACAAGATATTTCTCAGAAATATACATTTTCTTGACATACATATTCATTTCTGAATTCTCAAAATGAACTTCAGTGAATATTGAGTACTAACCCTAATATTTCTTCAGTAAGTGACCCAGTTTAACATCCATGAAAGTCTATTCATACGGGACGTGATGTGTATTTTGAAGTAAATTTTCATTCAAAATTGTTAAATTCCTATTTCTTCGTATCATAGGATGTATCATTTCATCCAATATTCACAAATTGACATGCATAGGATTCACTTACATTCACTCCCTGTATCAGAACCCATGTATTTCTCCATGTTGCTTTACTTGCTTTTTCATGAGATTTCTTTTATAAAACATTACTTTTGAATTCCATCATCATTTTCGAAGCAAAACTCACAGTTTGGTGTAATTAGTAACCCTAATATTACCACTAGACGTACACCTACTTGGATAGAATGTTTATCTGAATACCAGATTTCATGTATTTTTTAAAATATCAATTCAATCCATTATTTAAAATAGTAACCAGTTATATTTTTTATTCACCCTATGGTCTATTCATGCATCATCTCTATATACGTAAACCCAGGTTGCACCTATTTTTATCCCCAAACTCGAAATGACAGGGTTTGAAAACATGCTCCCAGAAATGGTGGAAGAAATACACATGTCACCTCCTCCCTGTATTCCTTTCATCACATCATCTTCTGGACACTCACCTTATGATTCTTCCAAAGCCTGATTTTAATGAGAGCATGGATTACTAAAATCATCTAAGTCCGCTTTGCCTATTGTTTTCAATATTCAATCCTATGGTGAGCGTACACTTGTTTCTTCCTAGGATAGTGTATTCAACCACCCCCCTGTTGAAAATATCCCTGATCTTATCACTCATTTTGTACTTTGCCCGATCTCCTAACATCCCAATTGATATCTATTTCCCCAAGTGCCTTGTTCTGACTGACTCTTCATGTGTGCTGACATTCCCATTTACACTCTAATAGAAATTCATTCGATTGCAAAAAGGGCCTTTTGCACAAATCCTAAACTCACTCTTCTTCCTTACCCTACACTGGAATCCTGTCTACCATCTCAATATCACTGGAAGTTCTCTTTCACATTCAGTGATCCCAGGTCCAAGATCTTATGCCATTGTATATGGATTTAGAGGATTCACCTCTGCAGAACATAATTCAAAACTATGTATCCAAATCAAGGGCCCAACACCCTTGTGTGCTTCAGCTCTTACCTAGTTTTCACCTTCCATTCTTATAAATATCCCAGTTGCCCAATCCCCGTATTCATCCAGCAGAATGACTCCTAAGCCAAATCGAACCTGATATGACCCTGAAGCAGACTCTGTTCCCTCAATCTATTTTCACATAACAGCAGGTCCTGAGTTGATCTTGCCATACAGGTATGTAGGGAATCCTCCAGCTGCTGAGAAGCTCAAAGGTAGATGCAGAAATGATCCCTGGAGCCAATGTAGGCAGCTAGGTAGGACCTGTGAGGTCTAAAGTCATCTTCCATGGCCAACAACCCAGTGAGGATGAAGGGATGTGGCTGAATCAGCCTCTCTCTTCTCAATGCAGGGAAGATGGACACAATCAGGCCTGGGTGGGTTGCTGATCCCGGGCTCCTAGGGTATATAGACCTTTATGACTTGTGAAAATGTCACAGGAAGGTGGGGCAGCCTCCCTCTCATGGGACCCTTGGAAACAACTGTTAGGACAAAGTGGTTGCCAAGGCAGTGACCTCATTCACTTCCCTGAAGGAAGTGACCTCACCTCACTTCCTTGGTGATGGAACTCTCTGAACGTGGGATCCAGGAGGCGAGGCACCCAGAGGCAATTCCAGTCCCAGTGGGCTCCCTTGTGTTTTCTGTACCAAGGCCAGATTCATTCTTTCTTGGCACCTGGTGATGTGTGGGTAGCCAAATGCCTTGAATGGTCTGAACAGGGGCCTTTCCTGAGAAAGAAGTGTTGGCTCATTGCTGGCTCCTGACAACTACACAGAGATGGCCAAGGAGACCAGAGCTGAGACAGGACCGGCCACTGCTGGGGAACAAATTTTCACCCACCAGTCAGAGGTCAGAGTGGATAGATGCAGACCAAATACAGGGGTGGTTTGTGTGTCTTAGTGGGTGTGTGTTTCAATTTGGCATTTTGTCTCATGTTCTGAGATCATGTAGGAAAAACGTGTTTGTTGTTGTTGTTGTTGTTGTTGTTTGTTGGTTTGAAATGGACTGTTAACTAGTGAGTCTTTCTATAGAGTCAGTGGATCCCACTGGGTTTGTGGTTAAAGAGAGTAGAGAGAAGAATGCAGCCGTGAATGTGTCCTGTCTAGTGGAAATCTTTGCAGGACTCCTCAAGGCCAATTGATGAATGGACTGCTGCTTGTCTTGCAGATGGGAAGCACCTACCAAGATCCCAAGTTCCTGTATTCTTCCAGAATTTTGGCCACTCTCTGAAGGGGTTCGTGTTTTTGTGAACAAGATGGGTACCACCTTCAAGCTCTGTGACAGGGCCATGGACTGGATTGCTGACGGGAATGCCAAGCATCTCAGAAAAGTAAAAATTAGCATGACTGGTAAGGATCTCTCTGGAGAATCCCTGCTTGCATAGATAGCCACCCAAGTTGCATGATTAGGAGCTGTCAGTGCCACAGTGTTCAATTAAAGAAAAGTTTTTCTCCAGGCTTCTTTCCTCCCTATTGTTCTGTTCCCCTGAATGTCAGGGAGGTGTTTGCCTTAGGGCACTCCTTTGGGAATCCTCCCGAAAACAGTTTCAAACGGAAAGGAAGAGGCCCAATCTGTGCCTTTTAGGTAAAGTGCTTTGTAAAGGCTGTGTCTGAATCAGACTCTTGGCCCTGTGTGTGGCTGTGAATTACATTCTGAGCACCCCAGGAAACTCAAGAAAAATCCCATGTGTCCATGCACATCTAAAAGGATGAAAAAGAAGTGTAATATTGGATGAAGTCTCTTGCCTTCCTCTGGTCAGGCTCCTGACACCGATGAAGTAAGAACAGGGATCCTCTGGGTCAAATGAGTTGTTGCAAGCCATCCAGTACCTAGCACACACGTGTTTGGGTGTTTTCATGAGTCCAGTACACATAAAGAATCTACCCCTGGCAGGCAGGAGGCCTCGAATTTGAGAAGCAGAGCAGTATTAACTACAGGCCCATTTTATCTATCCTGTTTCTCAGGAAGGGTGTCCAGGCCACCATGACATTTGGCACATGATGGGCATGAGACCTTACTTTGCACACCATCTTAGACTGCTCCCCCTATGGAAACCCCCAGCCAGAATGTTATGATGAGTATCTGTATGGAAGAAGAGGAGGGCCAAGTGGGAGTGTTTTTGTTAGAATAGTGGTCTTTTGTGTGGTGGTTGGAAAAGATGAGTGGGTCCACCTCAGCTTGAACTCTGGTGTGATGCCATTAGAGACTCAGGAGATTCCTCAACCCTTAATGGCTCGTGAATGAATCAAAACCCACAGTGCCAACTTCTTCATTCTTGAAATATGGCTAGGCCAATAACATGAAGGTTTTGAGAATCCCATGACCAGAAATCCCTGGAGAACCTTTAGATCTCCTGTTGCTCATCATGACTGAACCCCCGCCATTGCCGTTTTTGACTGAGTGGAATTCATGACCATGGTGAAGAACAGAGATGTCAGTGAGTAGGAGCCAGCAGGGAACTGGGTCTGGAGCAATGGAGTGCAGGTGTGTGACCAACATCTGTGGTGAGCCCCTGTGGTTCTGTCATTGGTATCCAAATGACATGTGACTGACAAGGTGCAGCCAGCAGACCCTAAAATGTAAAGGCATGTTGTTGTGGGGAGAGGATCTGGTGCGATGCTCAGAATCAAGTTGCTACGCTCAAGTGGGAAAGACATATGAGGTAGCAGTCCAGTTTGTGTTTTTTCCGTCAGACCCTGACTCACCCCACGTGACAGAGCTCCCTCCAGCACTGCCTCCCGGTTGACCTTTATGTATTTCAAAAACAAACACCAAATTTCCAGGGAAGCTGCAAGAAATGCCATTAAAACTGGACTGTGAGCCAAAGGCTTCACAATCCCCCCAGGGAGACACTCATACCCCAACGGCCACAGTTACCTACAAAGAGAGGATTCAGCTCTGCTGCCTCCTGTTCATATTGGGAAATAGGAAACCATGTCCTCCTGTTCACATAGACTGAGACCAAGCTTTCCTGGTCTCACTGCAAAGGAAGCTAAAGCACAAAGCTATATGTCTAGTGCATAAATGTCAGAGGCAGATAGTCAAGAAGTCATTAGGCCAGCAAAGTTCCATGTTTGTGGAATGTTTACCCTGTCCCCTACCATTGGGATCTCTTGTGCCACACCCAAGTTTGTGAGCTCCTCAGAATTTCCAATTCCAGATATGTATTCACAGATTTTGTTCCTCTTCTCCTCTCATTGTGTCTTATTTGGGGTGATAGTAATGTCAAGGCATTGTGGTGGATGACAGTGGAAGATTGTTATGTGGCACGTGTTCGCATATATCTTAGACTCGTTTTTCATTTTGCCCTTTGAAATATTGAATCTCTGTGTCAATACTTATACTACCTTGATTCTTTAATGTCCATCTGGGTGGATTTATAATCAACTTTTCACAAGATATTTCTCAGAAATATACATTTTCTTGACATACATATTCATTTCTGAATTCTCAAAATGAACTTCAGTGAATATTGAGTACTAACCCTAATATTTCTTCAGTAAGTGAGCCAGTTTAACATCCATGAAAGTCTATTCATAGGGGACGTGATGTGTATTTTGAAGTAAATTTTCATTCAAAATTGTTAAATTCCTATTTCTTCGTATCATAGGATGTATCATTTCATCCAATATTCACAAATTGACATGCATATGATTCACTTACATTCACTCCCTGTATCAGAACCCATGTATTTCTCCATGTTGCTTTACTTGCTTTTTCATGAGATTTCTTTTATAAAACATTACTTTTGAATTCCATCATCATTTTCGAAGCAAAACTCACAGTTTGGTGTAATTAGTAACCCTAATATTACCACTAGACGTACACCTACTTGGATAGAATGTTTATCTGAATACCAGATTTCATGTATTTTTTAAAATATCAATTCAATCCATTATTTAAAATAGTAAGCAGTTATATTTTTTATTCACCCTATGGTCTATTCATGCATCATCTCTATATACGTAAACCCAGGGTGCACCTATTTTTATCCCCAAACTCGAAATGACAGGGTTTGAAAACATGCTCCCAGAAATGGTGGAAGAAATACACATGTCACCTCCTTCCTGTATTCCTTTCATCACATCATCTTCTGGACACCAAATGCAAAACTCACACTCACCTTATGATTCTTCCAAAGCCTGATTTTAATGAGAGCATGGATTACTAAAATCATCTAAGTCCGCTTTGCCTATTGTTTTCAATATTCAATCCTATGGTGAGCGTACACTTGTTTCTTCCTAGGATAGTGTATTCAACCACCCCCCTGTTGAAAATATCCCTGATCTTATCACTCATTTTGTACTGTGCCCGATCTCCTAACATCCCAATTGATATCTATTTCCCCAAGTGCCTTGTTCTGACTGACTCTTCATGTGTGCTGACATTCCCATTTACACTCTAATAGAAATTCATTCGATTGCAAAAAGGGCCTTTTGCACAAATCCTAAACTCACTCTTCTTCCTTACCCTACACTGGAATCCTGTCTACCATCTCAATATCACTGGAAGTTCTCTTTCACATTCAGTGGTCCCAGGTCCAAGATCTTATGCCATTGTATATGGATTTAGAGGATTCACCTCTGCAGAACATAATTCAAAACTATGTATCCAAATCAAGGGCCCAACACCCTTGTGTGCTTCAGCTCTTACCTAGTTTTCACCTTCCATTCTTATAAATATCCCAGTTGCCCAATCCCCGTATTCATCCAGCAGAATGACTCCTAAGCCAAATCGAACCTGATATGACCCTGAAGCAGACTCTGTTCCCTCAATCTATTTTCACATAACAGCAGGTCCTGAGTTGATCTTGCCATACAGGTATGTAGGGAATCCTCCAGCTGCTGAGAAGCTCAAAGGTAGATGCAGAAATGATCCCTGGAGCCAATGTAGGCAGCTAGGTAGGACCTGTGAGGTCTAAAGTCATCTTCCATGGCCAACAACCCAGTGAGGATGAAGGGATGTGGCTGAATCAGCCTCTCTCTTCTCAATGCAGGGAAGATGGACACAATCAGGCCTGGGTGGGTTGCTGATCCCGGGCTCCTAGGGTATATAGACCTTTATGACTTGTGAAAATGTCACAGGAAGGTGGGGCAGCCTCCCTCTCATGGGACCCTTGGAAACAACTGTTAGGACAAAGTGGTTGCCAAGGCAGTGACCTCATTCACTTCCCTGAAGGAAGTGACCTCACCTCACTTCCTTGGTGATGGAACTCTCTGAACGTGGGATCCAGGAGGCGAGGCACCCAGAGGCAATTCCAGTCCCAGTGGGCTCCCTTGTGTTTTCTGTACCAAGGCCAGATTCATTCTTTCTTGGCACCTGGTGATGTGTGGGTAGCCAAATGCCTTGAATGGTCTGAACAGGGGCCTTTCCTGAGAAAGAAGTGTTGGCTCATTGCTGGCTCCTGACAACTACACAGAGATGGCCAAGGAGACCAGAGCTGAGACAGGACCGGCCACTGCTGGGGAACAAATTTTCACCCACCAGTCAGAGGTCAGAGTGGATAGATGCAGACCAAATACAGGGGTGGTTTGTGTGTCTTAGTGGGTGTGTGTTTCAATTTGGCATTTTGTCTCATGTTCTGAGATCATGTAGGAAAAACGTGTTTGTTGTTGTTGTTGTTGTTGTTTGTTGGTTTGAAATGGACTGTTAACTAGTGAGTCTTTCTATAGAGTCAGTGGATCCCACTGGGTTTGTGGTTAAAGAGAGTAGAGAGAAGAATGCAGCCGTGAATGTGTCCTGTCTAGTGGAAATCTTTGCAGGACTCCTCAAGGCCAATTGATGAATGGACTGCTGCTTGTCTTGCAGATGGGAAGCACCTACCAAGATCCCAAGTTCCTGTATTCTTCCAGAATTTTGGCCACTCTCTGAAGGGGTTCGTGTTTTTGTGAACAAGATGGGTACCACCTTCAAGCTCTGTGACAGGGCCATGGACTGGATTGCTGACGGGAATGCCAAGCATCTCAGAAAAGTAAAAATTAGCATGACTGGTAAGGATCTCTCTGGAGAATCCCTGCTTGCATAGATAGCCACCCAAGTTGCATGATTAGGAGCTGTCAGTGCCACAGTGTTCAATTAAAGAAAAGTTTTTCTCCAGGCTTCTTTCCTCCCTATTGTTCTGTTCCCCTGAATGTCAGGGAGGTGTTTGCCTTAGGGCACTCCTTTGGGAATCCTCCCGAAAACAGTTTCAAACGGAAAGGAAGAGGCCCAATCTGTGCCTTTTAGGTAAAGTGCTTTGTAAAGGCTGTGTCTGAATCAGACTCTTGGCCCTGTGTGTGGCTGTGAATTACATTCTGAGCACCCCAGGAAACTCAAGAAAAATCCCATGTGTCCATGCACATCTAAAAGGATGAAAAAGAAGTGTAATATTGGATGAAGTCTCTTGCCTTCCTCTGGTCAGGCTCCTGACACCGATGAAGTAAGAACAGGGATCCTCTGGGTCAAATGAGTTGTTGCAAGCCATCCAGTACCTAGCACACACGTGTTTGGGTGTTTTCATGAGTCCAGTACACATAAAGAATCTACCCCTGGCAGGCAGGAGGCCTCGAATTTGAGAAGCAGAGCAGTATTAACTACAGGCCCATTTTATCTATCCTGTTTCTCAGGAAGGGTGTCCAGGCCACCATGACATTTGGCACATGATGGGCATGAGACCTTACTTTGCACACCATCTTAGACTGCTCCCCCTATGGAAACCCCCAGCCAGAATGTTATGATGAGTATCTGTATGGAAGAAGAGGAGGGCCAAGTGGGAGTGTTTTTGTTAGAATAGTGGTCTTTTGTGTGGTGGTTGGAAAAGATGAGTGGGTCCACCTCAGCTTGAACTCTGGTGTGATGCCATTAGAGACTCAGGAGATTCCTCAACCCTTAATGGCTCGTGAATGAATCAAAACCCACAGTGCCAACTTCTTCATTCTTGAAATATGGCTAGGCCAATAACATGAAGGTTTTGAGAATCCCATGACCAGAAATCCCTGGAGAACCTTTAGATCTCCTGTTGCTCATCATGACTGAACCCCCGCCATTGCCGTTTTTGACTGAGTGGAATTCATGACCATGGTGAAGAACAGAGATGTCAGTGAGTAGGAGCCAGCAGGGAACTGGGTCTGGAGCAATGGAGTGCAGGTGTGTGACCAACATCTGTGGTGAGCCCCTGTGGTTCTGTCATTGGTATCCAAATGACATGTGACTGACAAGGTGCAGCCAGCAGACCCTAAAATGTAAAGGCATGTTGTTGTGGGGAGAGGATCTGGTGCGATGCTCAGAATCAAGTTGCTACGCTCAAGTGGGAAAGACATATGAGGTAGCAGTCCAGTTTGTGTTTTTTCCGTCAGACCCTGACTCACCCCACGTGACAGAGCTCCCTCCAGCACTGCCTCCCGGTTGACCTTTATGTATTTCAAAAACAAACACCAAATTTCCAGGGAAGCTGCAAGAAATGCCATTAAAACTGGACTGTGAGCCAAAGGCTTCACAATCCCCCCAGGGAGACACTCATACCCCAACGGCCACAGTTACCTACAAAGAGAGGATTCAGCTCTGCTGCCTCCTGTTCATATTGGGAAATAGGAAACCATGTCCTCCTGTTCACATAGACTGAGACCAAGCTTTCCTGGTCTCACTGCAAAGGAAGCTAAAGCACAAAGCTATATGTCTAGTGCATAAATGTCAGAGGCAGATAGTCAAGAAGTCATTAGGCCAGCAAAGTTCCATGTTTGTGGAATGTTTACCCTGTCCCCTACCATTGGGATCTCTTGTGCCACACCCAAGTTTGTGAGCTCCTCAGAATTTCCAATTCCAGATATGTATTCACAGATTTTGTTCCTCTTCTCCTCTCATTGTGTCTTATTTGGGGTGATAGTAATGTCAAGGCATTGTGGTGGATGACAGTGGAAGATTGTTATGTGGCACGTGTTCGCATATATCTTAGACTCGTTTTTCATTTTGCCCTTTGAAATATTGAATCTCTGTGTCAATACTTATACTACCTTGATTCTTTAATGTCCATCTGGGTGGATTTATAATCAACTTTTCACAAGATATTTCTCAGAAATATACATTTTCTTGACATACATATTCATTTCTGAATTCTCAAAATGAACTTCAGTGAATATTGAGTACTAACCCTAATATTTCTTCAGTAAGTGACCCAGTTTAACATCCATGAAAGTCTATTCATACGGGACGTGATGTGTATTTTGAAGTTAATTTTCATTCAAAATTGTTAAATTCCTATTTCTTCGTATCATAGGATGTATCATTTCATCCAATATTCACAAATTGACATGCATATGATTCACTTACATTCACTCCCTGTATCAGAACCCATGTATTTCTCCATGTTGCTTTACTTGCTTTTTCATGAGATTTCTTTTATAAAACATTACTTTTGAATTCCATCATCATTTTCGAAGCAAAACTCACAGTTTGGTGTAATTAGTAACCCTAATATTACCACTAGACGTACACCTACTTGGATAGAATGTTTATCTGAATACCAGATTTCATGTATTTTTTAAAATATCAATTCAATCCATTATTTAAAATAGTAAGCAGTTATATTTTTTATTCACCCTATGGTCTATTCATGCATCATCTCTATATACGTAAACCCAGGGTGCACCTATTTTTATCCCCAAACTCGAAATGACAGGGTTTGAAAACATGCTCCCAGAAATGGTGGAAGAAATACACATGTCACCTCCTTCCTGTATTCCTTTCATCACATCATCTTCTGGACACCAAATGCAAAACTCACACTCACCTTATGATTCTTCCAAAGCCTGATTTTAATGAGAGCATGGATTACTAAAATCATCTAAGTCCGCTTTGCCTATTGTTTTCAATATTCAATCCTATGGTGAGCGTACACTTGTTTCTTCCTAGGATAGTGTATTCAACCACCCCCCTGTTGAAAATATCCCTGATCTTATCACTCATTTTGTACTGTGCCCGATCTCCTAACATCCCAATTGATATCTATTTCCCCAAGTGCCTTGTTCTGACTGACTCTTCATGTGTGCTGACATTCCCATTTACACTCTAATAGAAATTCATTCGATTGCAAAAAGGGCCTTTTGCACAAATCCTAAACTCACTCTTCTTCCTTACCCTACACTGGAATCCTGTCTACCATCTCAATATCACTGGAAGTTCTCTTTCACATTCAGTGGTCCCAGGTCCAAGATCTTATGCCATTGTATATGGATTTAGAGGATTCACCTCTGCAGAACATAATTCAAAACTATGTATCCAAATCAAGGGCCCAACACCCTTGTGTGCTTCAGCTCTTACCTAGTTTTCACCTTCCATTCTTATAAATATCCCAGTTGCCCAATCCCCGTATTCATCCAGCAGAATGACTCCTAAGCCAAATCGAACCTGATATGACCCTGAAGCAGACTCTGTTCCCTCAATCTATTTTCACATAACAGCAGGTCCTGAGTTGATCTTGCCATACAGGTATGTAGGGAATCCTCCAGCTGCTGAGAAGCTCAAAGGTAGATGCAGAAATGATCCCTGGAGCCAATGTAGGCAGCTAGGTAGGACCTGTGAGGTCTAAAGTCATCTTCCATGGCCAACAACCCAGTGAGGATGAAGGGATGTGGCTGAATCAGCCTCTCTCTTCTCAATGCAGGGAAGATGGACACAATCAGGCCTGGGTGGGTTGCTGATCCCGGGCTCCTAGGGTATATAGACCTTTATGACTTGTGAAAATGTCACAGGAAGGTGGGGCAGCCTCCCTCTCATGGGACCCTTGGAAACAACTGTTAGGACAAAGTGGTTGCCAAGGCAGTGACCTCATTCACTTCCCTGAAGGAAGTGACCTCACCTCACTTCCTTGGTGATGGAACTCTCTGAACGTGGGATCCAGGAGGCGAGGCACCCAGAGGCAATTCCAGTCCCAGTGGGCTCCCTTGTGTTTTCTGTACCAAGGCCAGATTCATTCTTTCTTGGCACCTGGTGATGTGTGGGTAGCCAAATGCCTTGAATGGTCTGAACAGGGGCCTTTCCTGAGAAAGAAGTGTTGGCTCATTGCTGGCTCCTGACAACTACACAGAGATGGCCAAGGAGACCAGAGCTGAGACAGGACCGGCCACTGCTGGGGAACAAATTTTCACCCACCAGTCAGAGGTCAGAGTGGATAGATGCAGACCAAATACAGGGGTGGTTTGTGTGTCTTAGTGGGTGTGTGTTTCAATTTGGCATTTTGTCTCATGTTCTGAGATCATGTAGGAAAAACGTGTTTGTTGTTGTTGTTGTTGTTGTTGTTTGTTGGTTTGAAATGGACTGTTAACTAGTGAGTCTTTCTATAGAGTCAGTGGATCCCACTGGGTTTGTGGTTAAAGAGAGTAGAGAGAAGAATGCAGCCGTGAATGTGTCCTGTCTAGTGGAAATCTTTGCAGGACTCCTCAAGGCCAATTGATGAATGGACTGCTGCTTGTCTTGCAGATGGGAAGCACCTACCAAGATCCCAAGTTCCTGTATTCTTCCAGAATTTTGGCCACTCTCTGAAGGGGTTCGTGTTTTTGTGAACAAGATGGGTACCACCTTCAAGCTCTGTGACAGGGCCATGGACTGGATTGCTGACGGGAATGCCAAGCATCTCAGAAAAGTAAAAATTAGCATGACTGGTAAGGATCTCTCTGGAGAATCCCTGCTTGCATAGATAGCCACCCAAGTTGCATGATTAGGAGCTGTCAGTGCCACAGTGTTCAATTAAAGAAAAGTTTTTCTCCAGGCTTCTTTCCTCCCTATTGTTCTGTTCCCCTGAATGTCAGGGAGGTGTTTGCCTTAGGGCACTCCTTTGGGAATCCTCCCGAAAACAGTTTCAAACGGAAAGGAAGAGGCCTAATCTGTGCCTTTTAGGTAAAGTGCTTTGTAAAGGCTGTGTCTGAATCAGACTCTTGGCCCTGTGTGTGGCTGTGAATTACATTCTGAGCACCCCAGGAAACTCAAGAAAAATCCCATGTGTCCATGCACATCTAAAAGGATGAAAAAGAAGTGTAATATTGGATGAAGTCTCTTGCCTTCCTCTGGTCAGGCTCCTGACACCGATGAAGTAAGAACAGGGATCCTCTGGGTCAAATGAGTTGTTGCAAGCCATCCAGTAACTAGCACACAGGTGTTTGGGTGTTTTCATGAGTCCAGTACACATAAAGAATCTACCCCTGGCAGGCAGGAGGCCTCGAATTTGAGAAGCAGAGCAGTATTAACTACAGGCCCATTTTATCTATCCTGTTTCTCAGGAAGGGTGTCCAGGCCACCATGACATTTGGCACATGATGGGCATGAGACCTTACTTTGCACACCATCTTAGACTGCTCCCCCTATGGAAACCCCCAGCCAGAATGTTATGATGAGTATCTGTATGGAAGAAGAGGAGGGCCAAGTGGGAGTGTTTTTGTTAGAATAGTGGTCTTTTGTGTGGTGGTTGGAAAAGATGAGTGGGTCCACCTCAGCTTGAACTCTGGTGTGATGCCATTAGAGACTCAGGAGATTCCTCAACCCTTAATGGCTCGTGAATGAATCAAAACCCACAGTGCCAACTTCTTCATTCTTGAAATATGGCTAGGCCAATAACATGAAGGTTTTGAGAATCCCATGACCAGAAATCCCTGGAGAACCTTTAGATCTCCTGTTGCTCATCATGACTGAACCCCCGCCATTGCCGTTTTTGACTGAGTGGAATTCATGACCATGGTGAAGAACAGAGATGTCAGTGAGTAGGAGCCAGCAGGGAACTGGGTCTGGAGCAATGGAGTGCAGGTGTGTGACCAACATCTGTGGTGAGCCCCTGTGGTTCTGTCATTGGTATCCAAATGACATGTGACTGACAAGGTGCAGCCAGCAGACCCTAAAATGTAAAGGCATGTTGTTGTGGGGAGAGGATCTGGTGCGATGCTCAGAATCAAGTTGCTACGCTCAAGTGGGAAAGACATATGAGGTAGCAGTCCAGTTTGTGTTTTTTCCGTCAGACCCTGACTCACCCCACGTGACAGAGCTCCCTCCAGCACTGCCTCCCGGTTGACCTTTATGTATTTCAAAAACAAACACCAAATTTCCAGGGAAGCTGCAAGAAATGCCATTAAAACTGGACTGTGAGCCAAAGGCTTCACAATCCCCCCAGGGAGACACTCATACCCCAACGGCCACAGTTACCTACAAAGAGAGGATTCAGCTCTGCTGCCTCCTGTTCATATTGGGAAATAGGAAACCATGTCCTCCTGTTCACATAGACTGAGACCAAGCTTTCCTGGTCTCACTGCAAAGGAAGCTAAAGCACAAAGCTATATGTCTAGTGCATAAATGTCAGAGGCAGATAGTCAAGAAGTCATTAGGCCAGCAAAGTTCCATGTTTGTGGAATGTTTACCCTGTCCCCTACCATTGGGATCTCTTGTGCCACACCCAAGTTTGTGAGCTCCTCAGAATTTCCAATTCCAGATATGTATTCACAGATTTTGTTCCTCTTCTCCTCTCATTGTGTCTTATTTGGGGTGATAGTAATGTCAAGGCATTGTGGTGGATGACAGTGGAAGATTGTTATGTGGCACGTGTTCGCATATATCTTAGACTCGTTTTTCATTTTGCCCTTTGAAATATTGAATCTCTGTGTCAATACTTATACTACCTTGATTCTTTAATGTCCATCTGGGTGGATTTATAATCAACTTTTCACAAGATATTTCTCAGAAATATACATTTTCTTGACATACATATTCATTTCTGAATTCTCAAAATGAACTTCAGTGAATATTGAGTACTAACCCTAATATTTCTTCAGTAAGTGACCCAGTTTAACATCCATGAAAGTCTATTCATACGGGACGTGATGTGTATTTTGAAGTTAATTTTCATTCAAAATTGTTAAATTCCTATTTCTTCGTATCATAGGATGTATCATTTCATCCAATATTCACAAATTGACATGCATATGATTCACTTACATTCACTCCCTGTATCAGAACCCATGTATTTCTCCATGTTGCTTTACTTGCTTTTTCATGAGATTTCTTTTATAAAACATTACTTTTGAATTCCATCATCATTTTCGAAGCAAAACTCACAGTTTGGTGTAATTAGTAACCCTAATATTACCACTAGACGTACACCTACTTGGATAGAATGTTTATCTGAATACCAGATTTCATGTATTTTTTAAAATATCAATTCAATCCATTATTTAAAATAGTAAGCAGTTATATTTTTTATTCACCCTATGGTCTATTCATGCATCATCTCTATATACGTAAACCCAGGGTGCACCTATTTTTATCCCCAAACTCGAAATGACAGGGTTTGAAAACATGCTCCCAGAAATGGTGGAAGAAATACACATGTCACCTCCTTCCTGTATTCCTTTCATCACATCATCTTCTGGACACCAAATGCAAAACTCACACTCACCTTATGATTCTTCCAAAGCCTGATTTTAATGAGAGCATGGATTACTAAAATCATCTAAGTCCGCTTTGCCTATTGTTTTCAATATTCAATCCTATGGTGAGCGTACACTTGTTTCTTCCTAGGATAGTGTATTCAACCACCCCCCTGTTGAAAATATCCCTGATCTTATCACTCATTTTGTACTGTGCCCGATCTCCTAACATCCCAATTGATATCTATTTCCCCAAGTGCCTTGTTCTGACTGACTCTTCATGTGTGCTGACATTCCCATTTACACTCTAATAGAAATTCATTCGATTGCAAAAAGGGCCTTTTGCACAAATCCTAAACTCACTCTTCTTCCTTACCCTACACTGGAATCCTGTCTACCATCTCAATATCACTGGAAGTTCTCTTTCACATTCAGTGGTCCCAGGTCCAAGATCTTATGCCATTGTATATGGATTTAGAGGATTCACCTCTGCAGAACATAATTCAAAACTATGTATCCAAATCAAGGGCCCAACACCCTTGTGTGCTTCAGCTCTTACCTAGTTTTCACCTTCCATTCTTATAAATATCCCAGTTGCCCAATCCCCGTATTCATCCAGCAGAATGACTCCTAAGCCAAATCGAACCTGATATGACCCTGAAGCAGACTCTGTTCCCTCAATCTATTTTCACATAACAGCAGGTCCTGAGTTGATCTTGCCATACAGGTATGTAGGGAATCCTCCAGCTGCTGAGAAGCTCAAAGGTAGATGCAGAAATGATCCCTGGAGCCAATGTAGGCAGCTAGGTAGGACCTGTGAGGTCTAAAGTCATCTTCCATGGCCAACAACCCAGTGAGGATGAAGGGATGTGGCTGAATCAGCCTCTCTCTTCTCAATGCAGGGAAGATGGACACAATCAGGCCTGGGTGGGTTGCTGATCCCGGGCTCCTAGGGTATATAGACCTTTATGACTTGTGAAAATGTCACAGGAAGGTGGGGCAGCCTCCCTCTCATGGGACCCTTGGAAACAACTGTTAGGACAAAGTGGTTGCCAAGGCAGTGACCTCATTCACTTCCCTGAAGGAAGTGACCTCACCTCACTTCCTTGGTGATGGAACTCTCTGAACGTGGGATCCAGGAGGCGAGGCACCCAGAGGCAATTCCAGTCCCAGTGGGCTCCCTTGTGTTTTCTGTACCAAGGCCAGATTCATTCTTTCTTGGCACCTGGTGATGTGTGGGTAGCCAAATGCCTTGAATGGTCTGAACAGGGGCCTTTCCTGAGAAAGAAGTGTTGGCTCATTGCTGGCTCCTGACAACTACACAGAGATGGCCAAGGAGACCAGAGCTGAGACAGGACCGGCCACTGCTGGGGAACAAATTTTCACCCACCAGTCAGAGGTCAGAGTGGATAGATGCAGACCAAATACAGGGGTGGTTTGTGTGTCTTAGTGGGTGTGTGTTTCAATTTGGCATTTTGTCTCATGTTCTGAGATCATGTAGGAAAAACGTGTTTGTTGTTGTTGTTGTTGTTGTTTGTTGGTTTGAAATGGACTGTTAACTAGTGAGTCTTTCTATAGAGTCAGTGGATCCCACTGGGTTTGTGGTTAAAGAGAGTAGAGAGAAGAATGCAGCCGTGAATGTGTCCTGTCTAGTGGAAATCTTTGCAGGACTCCTCAAGGCCAATTGATGAATGGACTGCTGCTTGTCTTGCAGATGGGAAGCACCTACCAAGATCCCAAGTTCCTGTATTCTTCCAGAATTTTGGCCACTCTCTGAAGGGGTTCGTGTTTTTGTGAACAAGATGGGTACCACCTTCAAGCTCTGTGACAGGGCCATGGACTGGATTGCTGACGGGAATGCCAAGCATCTCAGAAAAGTAAAAATTAGCATGACTGGTAAGGATCTCTCTGGAGAATCCCTGCTTGCATAGATAGCCACCCAAGTTGCATGATTAGGAGCTGTCAGTGCCACAGTGTTCAATTAAAGAAAAGTTTTTCTCCAGGCTTCTTTCCTCCCTATTGTTCTGTTCCCCTGAATGTCAGGGAGGTGTTTGCCTTAGGGCACTCCTTTGGGAATCCTCCCGAAAACAGTTTCAAACGGAAAGGAAGAGGCCCAATCTGTGCCTTTTAGGTAAAGTGCTTTGTAAAGGCTGTGTCTGAATCAGACTCTTGGCCCTGTGTGTGGCTGTGAATTACATTCTGAGCACCCCAGGAAACTCAAGAAAAATCCCATGTGTCCATGCACATCTAAAAGGATGAAAAAGAAGTGTAATATTGGATGAAGTCTCTTGCCTTCCTCTGGTCAGGCTCCTGACACCGATGAAGTAAGAACAGGGATCCTCTGGGTCAAATGAGTTGTTGCAAGCCATCCAGTACCTAGCACACACGTGTTTGGGTGTTTTCATGAGTCCAGTACACATAAAGAATCTACCCCTGGCAGGCAGGAGGCCTCGAATTTGAGAAGCAGAGCAGTATTAACTACAGGCCCATTTTATCTATCCTGTTTCTCAGGAAGGGTGTCCAGGCCACCATGACATTTGGCACATGATGGGCATGAGACCTTACTTTGCACACCATCTTAGACTGCTCCCCCTATGGAAACCCCCAGCCAGAATGTTATGATGAGTATCTGTATGGAAGAAGAGGAGGGCCAAGTGGGAGTGTTTTTGTTAGAATAGTGGTCTTTTGTGTGGTGGTTGGAAAAGATGAGTGGGTCCACCTCAGCTTGAACTCTGGTGTGATGCCATTAGAGACTCAGGAGATTCCTCAACCCTTAATGGCTCGTGAATGAATCAAAACCCACAGTGCCAACTTCTTCATTCTTGAAATATGGCTAGGCCAATAACATGAAGGTTTTGAGAATCCCATGACCAGAAATCCCTGGAGAACCTTTAGATCTCCTGTTGCTCATCATGACTGAACCCCCGCCATTGCCGTTTTTGACTGAGTGGAATTCATGACCATGGTGAAGAACAGAGATGTCAGTGAGTAGGAGCCAGCAGGGAACTGGGTCTGGAGCAATGGAGTGCAGGTGTGTGACCAACATTTGTGGTGAGCCCCTGTGGTTCTGTCATTGGTATCCAAATGACATGTGACTGACAAGGTGCAGCCAGCAGACCCTAAAATGTAAAGGCATGTTGTTGTGGGGAGAGGATCTGGTGCGATGCTCAGAATCAAGTTGCTACGCTCAAGTGGGAAAGACATATGAGGTAGCAGTCCAGTTTGTGTTTTTTCCGTCAGACCCTGACTCACCCCACGTGACAGAGCTCCCTCCAGCACTGCCTCCCGGTTGACCTTTATGTATTTCAAAAACAAACACCAAATTTCCAGGGAAGCTGCAAGAAATGCCATTAAAACTGGACTGTGAGCCAAAGGCTTCACAATCCCCCCAGGGAGACACTCATACCCCAACGGCCACAGTTACCTACAAAGAGAGGATTCAGCTCTGCTGCCTCCTGTTCATATTGGGAAATAGGAAACCATGTCCTCCTGTTCACATAGACTGAGACCAAGCTTTCCTGGTCTCACTGCAAAGGAAGCTAAAGCACAAAGCTATATGTCTAGTGCATAAATGTCAGAGGCAGATAGTCAAGAAGTCATTAGGCCAGCAAAGTTCCATGTTTGTGGAATGTTTACCCTGTCCCCTACCATTGGGATCTCTTGTGCCACACCCAAGTTTGTGAGCTCCTCAGAATTTCCAATTCCAGATATGTATTCACAGATTTTGTTCCTCTTCTCCTCTCATTGTGTCTTATTTGGGGTGATAGTAATGTCAAGGCATTGTGGTGGATGACAGTGGAAGATTGTTATGTGGCACGTGTTCGCATATATCTTAGACTCGTTTTTCATTTTGCCCTTTGAAATATTGAATCTCTGTGTCAATACTTATACTACCTTGATTCTTTAATGTCCATCTGGGTGGATTTATAATCAACTTTTCACAAGATATTTCTCAGAAATATACATTTTCTTGACATACATATTCATTTCTGAATTCTCAAAATGAACTTCAGTGAATATTGAGTACTAACCCTAATATTTCTTCAGTAAGTGACCCAGTTTAACATCCATGAAAGTCTATTCATACGGGACGTGATGTGTATTTTGAAGTTAATTTTCATTCAAAATTGTTAAATTCCTATTTCTTCGTATCATAGGATGTATCATTTCATCCAATATTCACAAATTGACATGCATATGATTCACTTACATTCACTCCCTGTATCAGAACCCATGTATTTCTCCATGTTGCTTTACTTGCTTTTTCATGAGATTTCTTTTATAAAACATTACTTTTGAATTCCATCATCATTTTCGAAGCAAAACTCACAGTTTGGTGTAATTAGTAACCCTAATATTACCACTAGACGTACACCTACTTGGATAGAATGTTTATCTGAATACCAGATTTCATGTATTTTTTAAAATATCAATTCAATCCATTATTTAAAATAGTAAGCAGTTATATTTTTTATTCACCCTATGGTCTATTCATGCATCATCTCTATATACGTAAACCCAGGGTGCACCTATTTTTATCCCCAAACTCGAAATGACAGGGTTTGAAAACATGCTCCCAGAAATGGTGGAAGAAATACACATGTCACCTCCTCCCTGTATTCCTTTCATAACATCATCTTCTGGACACCAAATGCAAAACTCACACTCACCTTATGATTCTTCCAAAGCCTGATTTTAATGAGAGCATGGATTACTAAAATCATCTAAGTCCGCTTTGCCTATTGTTTTCAATATTCAATCCTATGGTGAGCGTACACTTGTTTCTTCCTAGGATAGTGTATTCAACCACCCCCCTGTTGAAAATATCCCTGATCTTATCACTCATTTTGTACTGTGCCCGATCTCCTAACATCCCAATTGATATCTATTTCCCCAAGTGCCTTGTTCTGACTGACTCTTCATGTGTGCTGACATTCCCATTTACACTCTAATAGAAATTCATTCGATTGCAAAAAGGGCCTTTTGCACAAATCCTAAACTCACTCTTCTTCCTTACCCTACACTGGAATCCTGTCTACCATCTCAATATCACTGGAAGTTCTCTTTCACATTCAGTGGTCCCAGGTCCAAGATCTTATGCCATTGTATATGGATTTAGAGGATTCACCTCTGCAGAACATAATTCAAAACTATGTATCCAAATCAAGGGCCCAACACCCTTGTGTGCTTCAGCTCTTACCTAGTTTTCACCTTCCATTCTTATAAATATCCCAGTTGCCCAATCCCCGTATTCATCCAGCAGAATGACTCCTAAGCCAAATCGAACCTGATATGACCCTGAAGCAGACTCTGTTCCCTCAATCTATTTTCACATAACAGCAGGTCCTGAGTTGATCTTGCCATACAGGTATGTAGGGAATCCTCCAGCTGCTGAGAAGCTCAAAGGTAGATGCAGAAATGATCCCTGGAGCCAATGTAGGCAGCTAGGTAGGACCTGTGAGGTCTAAAGTCATCTTCCATGGCCAACAACCCAGTGAGGATGAAGGGATGTGGCTGAATCAGCCTCTCTCTTCTCAATGCAGGGAAGATGGACACAATCAGGCCTGGGTGGGTTGCTGATCCCGGGCTCCTAGGGTATATAGACCTTTATGACTTGTGAAAATGTCACAGGAAGGTGGGGCAGCCTCCCTCTCATGGGACCCTTGGAAACAACTGTTAGGACAAAGTGGTTGCCAAGGCAGTGACCTCATTCACTTCCCTGAAGGAAGTGACCTCACCTCACTTCCTTGGTGATGGAACTCTCTGAACGTGGGATCCAGGAGGCGAGGCACCCAGAGGCAATTCCAGTCCCAGTGGGCTCCCTTGTGTTTTCTGTACCAAGGCCAGATTCATTCTTTCTTGGCACCTGGTGATGTGTGGGTAGCCAAATGCCTTGAATGGTCTGAACAGGGGCCTTTCCTGAGAAAGAAGTGTTGGCTCATTGCTGGCTCCTGACAACTACACAGAGATGGCCAAGGAGACCAGAGCTGAGACAGGACCGGCCACTGCTGGGGAACAAATTTTCACCCACCAGTCAGAGGTCAGAGTGGATAGATGCAGACCAAATACAGGGGTGGTTTGTGTGTCTTAGTGGGTGTGTGTTTCAATTTGGCATTTTGTCTCATGTTCTGAGATCATGTAGGAAAAACGTGTTTGTTGTTGTTGTTGTTGTTGTTTGTTGGTTTGAAATGGACTGTTAACTAGTGAGTCTTTCTATAGAGTCAGTGGATCCCACTGGGTTTGTGGTTAAAGAGAGTAGAGAGAAGAATGCAGCCGTGAATGTGTCCTGTCTAGTGGAAA
Organism: Urocitellus parryii; assembly: GCF_045843805.1. Taxonomy (NCBI): domain Eukaryota; kingdom Metazoa; phylum Chordata; class Mammalia; order Rodentia; family Sciuridae; genus Urocitellus; species Urocitellus parryii. The sequence goes on from NC_135541.1 coordinate 93,848,997, forward strand.
TCTTTGCAGGACTCCTCAAGGCCAATTGATGATGGACTGCTGCTTGTCTTGCAGATGGGAAGCACCTACCAAGATCCCAAGTTCCTGTATTCTTCCAGAATTTTGGCCACTCTCTGAAGGGGTTCGTGTTTTTGTGAACAAGATGGGTACCACCTTCAAGCTCTGTGACAGGGCCATGGACTGGATTGCTGACGGGAATGCCAAGCATCTCAGAAAAGTAAAAATTAGCATGACTGGTAAGGATCTCTCTGGAGAATCCCTGCTTGCATAGATAGCCACCCAAGTTGCATGATTAGGAGCTGTCAGTGCCACAGTGTTCAATTAAAGAAAAGTTTTTCTCCAGGCTTCTTTCCTCCCTATTGTTCTGTTCCCCTGAATGTCAGGGAGGTGTTTGCCTTAGGGCACTCCTTTGGGAATCCTCCCGAAAACAGTTTCAAACGGAAAGGAAGAGGCCCAATCTGTGCCTTTTAGGTAAAGTGCTTTGTAAAGGCTGTGTCTGAATCAGACTCTTGGCCCTGTGTGTGGCTGTGAATTACATTCTGAGCACCCCAGGAAACTCAAGAAAAATCCCATGTGTCCATGCACATCTAAAAGGATGAAAAAGAAGTGTAATATTGGATGAAGTCTCTTGCCTTCCTCTGGTCAGGCTCCTGACACCGATGAAGTAAGAACAGGGATCCTCTGGGTCAAATGAGTTGTTGCAAGCCATCCAGTACCTAGCACACACGTGTTTGGGTGTTTTCATGAGTCCAGTACACATAAAGAATCTACCCCTGGCAGGCAGGAGGCCTCGAATTTGAGAAGCAGAGCAGTATTAACTACAGGCCCATTTTATCTATCCTGTTTCTCAGGAAGGGTGTCCAGGCCACCATGACATTTGGCACATGATGGGCATGAGACCTTACTTTGCACACCATCTTAGACTGCTCCCCCTATGGAAACCCCCAGCCAGAATGTTATGATGAGTATCTGTATGGAAGAAGAGGAGGGCCAAGTGGGAGTGTTTTTGTTAGAATAGTGGTCTTTTGTGTGGTGGTTGGAAAAGATGAGTGGGTCCACCTCAGCTTGAACTCTGGTGTGATGCCATTAGAGACTCAGGAGATTCCTCAACCCTTAATGGCTCGTGAATGAATCAAAACCCACAGTGCCAACTTCTTCATTCTTGAAATATGGCTAGGCCAATAACATGAAGGTTTTGAGAATCCCATGACCAGAAATCCCTGGAGAACCTTTAGATCTCCTGTTGCTCATCATGACTGAACCCCCGCCATTGCCGTTTTTGACTGAGTGGAATTCATGACCATGGTGAAGAACAGAGATGTCAGTGAGTAGGAGCCAGCAGGGAACTGGGTCTGGAGCAATGGAGTGCAGGTGTGTGACCAACATCTGTGGTGAGCCCCTGTGGTTCTGTCATTGGTATCCAAATGACATGTGACTGACAAGGTGCAGCCAGCAGACCCTAAAATGTAAAGGCATGTTGTTGTGGGGAGAGGATCTGGTGCGATGCTCAGAATCAAGTTGCTACGCTCAAGTGGGAAAGACATATGAGGTAGCAGTCCAGTTTGTGTTTTTTCCGTCAGACCCTGACTCACCCCACGTGACAGAGCTCCCTCCAGCACTGCGTCCCGGTTGACCTTTATGTATTTCAAAAACAAACACCAAATTTCCAGGGAAGCTTCAAGAAATGCCATTAAAACTGGACTGTGAGCCAAAGGCTTCACAATCCCCCCAGGGAGACACTCATACCCCAACGGCCACAGTTACCTACAAAGAGAGGATTCAGCTCTGCTGCCTCCTGTTCATATTGGGAAATAGGAAACCATGTCCTCCTGTTCACATAGACTGAGACCAAGCTTTCCTGGTCTCACTGCAAAGGAAGCTAAAGCACAAAGCTATATGTCTAGTGCATAAATGTCAGAGGCAGATAGTCAAGAAGTCATTAGGCCAGCAAAGTTCCATGTTTGTGGAATGTTTACCCTGTCCCCTACCATTGGGATCTCTTGTGCCACACCCAAGTTTGTGAGCTCCTCAGAATTTCCAATTCCAGATATGTATTCACAGATTTTGTTCCTCTTCTCCTCTCATTGTGTCTTATTTGGGGTGATAGTAATGTCAAGGCATTGTGGTGGATGACAGTGGAAGATTGTTATGTGGCACGTGTTCGCATATATCTTAGACTCGTTTTTCATTTTGCCCTTTGAAATATTGAATCTCTGTGTCAATACTTATACTACCTTGATTCTTTAATGTCCATCTGGGTGGATTTATAATCAACTTTTCACAAGATATTTCTCAGAAATATACATTTTCTTGACATACATATTCATTTCTGAATTCTCAAAATGAACTTCAGTGAATATTGAGTACTAACCCTAATATTTCTTCAGTAAGTGACCCAGTTTAACATCCATGAAAGTCTATTCATACGGGACGTGATGTGTATTTTGAAGTAAATTTTCATTCAAAATTGTTAAATTCCTATTTCTTCGTATCATAGGATGTATCATTTCATCCAATATTCACAAATTGACATGCATATGATTCACTTACATTCACTCCCTGTATCAGAACCCATGTATTTCTCCATGTTGCTTTACTTGCTTTTTCATGAGATTTCTTTTATAAAACATTACTTTTCAATTCCATCATCATTTTCGAAGCAGAGCTCACAGTTTGGTGTAATTAGTAACCCTAATATTACCACTAGAAGTACACCTACTTGGATTGAATGTTTATCTGAATACCAGATTTCATGTATTTTTTAAAATATCAATTCAATCCATTATTTAAAATAGTAACCAGTTATATTTTTTATTCACCCTATGGTCTATTCATGCATCATCTCTATATACGTAAACCCAGGGTGCACCTATTTTTATCCCCAAACTCAAAATGACAGGGTTTGAAAACATGCTCCCAGAAATGGTGGAAGAAATACACATGTCACCTCCTCCCTGTATTCCTTTCATAACATCATCTTCTGGACACCAAATGCAAAAGTCACACTCACCTTATGATTCTTCCAAAGCCTGATTTTAATGAGAGCATGGATTACTAAAATCATCTAAGTCCGCTTTGCCTATTGTTTTCAATATTCAATCCTATGGTGAGCGTACACTTGTTTCTTCCTAGGATCGTGTATTCAACCACCCCCCTGTTGAAAATATCCCTGATCTTATCACTCATTTTGTACTGTGCCCGATCTCCTAACATCCCAATTGATATCTATTTCCCCAAGTGCCTTGTTCTGACTGACTCTTCATGTGTGCTGACATTCCCATTTACACTCTAATAGAAATTCATTCGATTGCAAAAAGGGCCTTTTGCACAAATCCTAAACTCACTCTTCTTCCTTACCCTACACTGGAATCCTGTCTACCATCTCAATATCACTGGAAGTTCTCTTTCACATTCAGTGGTCCCAGGTCCAAGATCTTATGCCATTGTATATGGATTTAGAGGATTCACCTCTGCAGAACATAATTCAAAACTATGTATCCAAATCAAGGGCCCAACACCCTTGTGTGCTTCAGCTCTTACCTAGTTTTCACCTTCCATTCTTATAAATATCCCAGTTGCCCAATCCCCGTATTCATCCAGCAGAATGACTCCTAAGCCAAATCGAACCTGATATGACCCTGAAGCAGACTCTGTTCCCTCAATCTATTTTCACATAACAGCAGGTCCTGAGTTGATCTTGCCATACAGGTATGTAGGGAATCCTCCAGCTGCTGAGAAGCTCAAAGGTAGATGCAGAAATGATCCCTGGAGCCAATGTAGGCAGCTAGGTAGGACCTGTGAGGTCTAAAGTCATCTTCCATGGCCAACAACCCAGTGAGGATGAAGGGATGTGGCTGAATCAGCCTCTCTCTTCTCAATGCAGGGAAGATGGACACAATCAGGCCTGGGTGGGTTGCTGATCCCGGGCTCCTAGGGTATATAGACCTTTATGACTTGTGAAAATGTCACAGGAAGGTGGGGCAGCCTCCCTCTCATGGGACCCTTGGAAACAACTGTTAGGACAAAGTGGTTGCCAAGGCAGTGACCTCATTCACTTCCCTGAAGGAAGTGACCTCACCTCACTTCCTTGGTGATGGAACTCTCTGAACGTGGGATCCAGGAGGCGAGGCACCCAGAGGCAATTCCAGTCCCAGTGGGCTCCCTTGTGTTTTCTGTACCAAGGCCATTCTTTCTTGGCACCTGGTGATGTGTGGGTAGCCAAATGCCTTGAATGGTCTGAACAGGGGCCTTTCCTGAGAAAGAAGTGTTGGCTCATTGCTGGCTCCTGACAACTACACAGAGATGGCCAAGGAGACCAGAGCTGAGACAGGACCGGCCACTGCTGGGGAACAAATTTTCACCCACCAGTCAGAGGTCAGAGTGGATAGATGCAGACCAAATACAGGGGTGGTTTGTGTGTCTTAGTGGGTGTGTGTTTCAATTTGGCATTTTGTCTCATGTTCTGAGATCATGTAGGAAAAACGTGTTTGTTGTTGTTGTTGTTGTTGTTTGTTGGTTTGAAATGGACTGTTAACTAGTGAGTCTTTCTATAGAGTCAGTGGATCCCACTGGGTTTGTGGTTAAAGAGAGTAGAGAGAAGAATGCAGCCGTGAATGTGTCCTGTCTAGTGGAAATCTTTGCAGGACTCCTCAAGGCCAATTGATGAATGGACTGCTGCTTGTCTTGCAGATGGGAAGCACCTACCAAGATCCCAAGTTCCTGTATTCTTCCAGAATTTTGGCCACTCTCTGAAGGGGTTCGTGATTTTGTGAACAAGATGGGTACCACCTTCAAGCTCTGTGACAGGGCCATGGACTGGATTGCTGACGTTCGGAATGCCAAGCATCTCAGAAAAGTAAAAATTAGCATGACTGGTAAGGATCTCTCTGGAGAATCCCTGCTTGCATAGATAGCCACCCAAGTTGCATGATTAGGAGCTGTCAGTGCCACAGTGTTCAATTAAAGAAAAGTTTTTCTCCAGGCTTCTTTCCTCCCTATTGTTCTGTTCCCCTGAATGTCAGGGAGGTGTTTGCCTTAGGGCACTCCTTTGGGAATCCTCCCGAAAACAGTTTCAAACGGAAAGGAAGAGGCCCAATCTGTGCCTTTTAGGTAAAGTGCTTTGTAAAGGCTGTGTCTGAATCAGACTCTTGGCCCTGTGTGTGGCTGTGAATTACATTCTGAGCACCCCAGGAAACTCAAGAAAAATCCCATGTGTCCATGCACATCTAAAAGGATGAAAAAGGAGTGTAATATTGGATGAAGTCTCTTGCCTTCCTCTGGTCAGGCTCCTGACACCGATGAAGTAAGAACAGGGATCCTCTGGGTCAAATGAGTTGTTGCAAGCCATCCAGTACCTAGCACACACGTGTTTGGGTGTTTTCATGAGTCCAGTACACATAAAGAATCTACCCCTGGCAGGCAGGAGGCCTCGAATTTGAGAAGCAGAGCAGTATTAACTACAGGCCCATTTTATCTATCCTGTTTCTCAGGAAGGGTGTCCAGGCCACCATGACATTTGGCACATGATGGGCATGAGACCTTACTTTGCACACCATCTTAGACTGCTCCCCCTATGGAAACCCCCAGCCAGAATGTTATGATGAGTATCTGTATGGAAGAAGAGGAGGGCCAAGAGGGAGTGTTTTTGTTAGAATAGTGGTCTTTTGTGTGGTGGTTGGAAAAGATGAGTGGGTCCACCTCAGCTTGAACTCTGGTGTGATGCCATTAGAGACTCAGGAGATTCCTCAACCCTTAATGGCTCGTGAATGAATCAAAACCCACAGTGCCAACTTCTTCATTCTTGAAATATGGCTAGGCCAATAACATGAAGGTTTTGAGAATCCCATGACCAGAAATCCCTGGAGAACCTTTAGATCTCCTGTTGCTCATCATGACTGAACCCCCGCCATTGCCGTTTTTGACTGAGTGGAATTCATGACCATGGTGAAGAACAGAGATGTCAGTGAGTAGGAGCCAGCAGGGAACTGGGTCTGGAGCAATGGAGTGCAGGTGTGTGACCAACATCTGTGGTGAGCCCCTGTGGTTCTGTCATTGGTATCCAAATGACATGTGACTGACAAGGTGCAGCCAGCAGACCCTAAAATGTAAAGGCATGTTGTTGTGGGGAGAGGATCTGGTGCGATGCTCAGAATCAAGTTGCTACGCTCAAGTGGGAAAGACATATGAGGTAGCAGTCCAGTTTGTGTTTTTTCCGTCAGACCCTGACTCACCCCACGTGACAGAGCTCCCTTAAGCACTGCCTCCCGGTTGACCTTTATGTATTTCAAAAACAAACACCAAATTTCCAGGGAAGCTGCAAGAAATGCCATTAAAACTGGACTGTGAGCCAAAGGCTTCACAATCCCCCCAGGGAGACACTCATACCCCAACGGCCACAGTTACCTACAAAGAGAGGATTCAGCTCTGCTGCCTCCTGTTCATATTGGGAAATAGGAAACCATGTCCTCCTGTTCACATAGACTGAGACCAAGCTTTCCTGGTCTCACTGCAAAGGAAGCTAAAGCACAAAGCTATATGTCTAGTGCATAAATGTCAGAGGCAGATAGTCAAGAAGTCATTAGGCCAGCAAAGTTCCATGTTTGTGGAATGTTTACCCTGTCCCCTACCATTGGGATCTCTTGTGCCACACCCAAGTTTGTGAGCTCCTCAGAATTTCCAATTCCAGATATGTATTCACAGATTTTGTTCCTCTTCTCCTCTCATTGTGTCTTATTTGGGGTGATAGTAATGTCAAGGCATTGTGGTGGATGACAGTGGAAGATTGTTATGTGGCACGTGTTCGCATATATCTTAGACTCGTTTTTCATTTTGCCCTTTGAAATATTGAATCTCTGTGTCAATACTTATACTACCTTGATTCTTTAATGTCCATCTGGGTGGATTTATAATCAACTTTTCACAAGATATTTCTCAGAAATATACATTTTCTTGACATACATATTCATTTCTGAATTCTCAAAATGAACTTCAGTGAATATTGAGTACTAACCCTAATATTTCTTCAGTAAGTGACCCAGTTTAACATCCATGAAAGTCTATTCATACGGGACGTGATGTGTATTTTGAAGTTAATTTTCATTCAAAATCGTTAAATTCCTATTTCTTCGTATCATAGGATGTATCATTTCATCCAATATTCACAAATTGACATGCATATGATTCACTTACATTCACTCCCTGTATCAGAACCCATGTATTTCTCCATGTTGCTTTACTTGCTTTTTCATGAGATTTCTTTTATAAAACATTACTTTTGAATTCCATCATCATTTTCGAAGCAAAACTCACAGTTTGGTGTAATTAGTAACCCTAATATTACCACTAGACGTACACCTACTTGGATAGAATGTTTATCTGAATACCAGATTTCATGTATTTTTTAAAATATCAATTCAATCCATTATTTAAAATAGTAAGCAGTTATATTTTTTATTCACCCTATGGTCTATTCATGCATCATCTCTATATACGTAAACCCAGGGTGCACCTATTTTTATCCCCAAACTCGAAATGACAGGGTTTGAAAACATGCTCCCAGAAATGGTGGAAGAAATACACATGTCACCTCCTTCCTATATTCCTTTCATCACATCATCTTCTGGACACCAAATGCAAAACTCACACTCACCTTATGATTCTTCCAAAGCCTGATTTTAATGAGAGCATGGATTACTAAAATCATCTAAGTCCGCTTTGCCTATTGTTTTCAATATTCAATCCTATGGTGAGCGTACACTTGTTTCTTCCTAGGATAGTGTATTCAACCACCCCCCTGTTGAAAATATCCCTGATCTTATCACTCATTTTGTACTGTGCCCGATCTCCTAACATCCCAATTGATATCTATTTCCCCAAGTGCCTTGTTCTGACTGACTCTTCATGTGTGCTGACATTCCCATTTACACTCTAATAGAAATTCATTCGATTGCAAAAAGGGCCTTTTGCACAAATCCTAAACTCACTCTTCTTCCTTACCCTACACTGGAATCCTGTCTACCATCTCAATATCACTGGAAGTTCTCTTTCACATTCAGTGGTCCCAGGTCCAAGATCTTATGCCATTGTATATGGATTTAGAGGATTCACCTCTGCAGAACATAATTCAAAACTATGTATCCAAATCAAGGGCCCAACACCCTTGTGTGCTTCAGCTCTTACCTAGTTTTCACCTTCCATTCTTATAAATATCCCAGTTGCCCAATCCCCGTATTCATCTAGCAGAATGACTCCTAAGCCAAATCGAACCTGATATGACCCTGAAGCAGACTCTGTTCCCTCAATCTATTTTCACATAACAGCAGGTCCTGAGTTGATCTTGCCATACAGGTATGTAGGGAATCCTCCAGCTGCTGAGAAGCTCAAAGGTAGATGCAGAAATGATCCCTGGAGCCAATGTAGGCAGCTAGGTAGGACCTGTGAGGTCTAAAGTCATCTTCCATGGCCAACAACCCAGTGAGGATGAAGGGATGTGGCTGAATCAGCCTCTCTCTTCTCAATGCAGGGAAGATGGACACAATCAGGCCTGGGTGGGTTGCTGATCCCGGGCTCCTAGGGTATATAGACCTTTATGACTTGTGAAAATGTCACAGGAAGGTGGGGCAGCCTCCCTCTCATGGGACCCTTGGAAACAACTGTTAGGACAAAGTGGTTGCCAAGGCAGTGACCTCATTCACTTCCCTGAAGGAAGTGACCTCACCTCACTTCCTTGGTGATGGAACTCTCTGAACGTGGGATCCAGGAGGTGAGGCACCCAGAGGCAATTCCAGTCCCAGTGGGCTCCCTTGTGTTTTCTGTACCAAGGCCAGAGTCATTCTTTCTTGGCACCTGGTGATGTGTGGGTAGCCAAATGCCTTGAATGGTCTGAACAGGGGCCTTTCCTGAGAAAGAAGTGTTGGCTCATTGCTGGCTCCTGACAACTACACAGAGATGGCCAAGGAGACCAGAGCTGAGACAGGACCGGCCACTGCTGGGGAACAAATTTTCACCCACCAGTCAGAGGTCAGAGTGGATAGATGCAGACCAAATACAGGGGTGGTTTGTGTGTCTTAGTGGGTGTGTGTTTCAATTTGGCATTTTGTCTCATGTTCTGAGATCATGTAGGAAAAACGTGTTTGTTGTTGTTGTTGTTGTTGTTTGTTGGTTTGAAATGGACTGTTAACTAGTGAGTCTTTCTATAGAGTCAGTGGATCCCACTGGGTTTGTGGTTAAAGAGAGTAGAGAGAAGAATGCAGCCGTGAATGTGTCCTGTCTAGTGGAAATCTTTGCAGGACTCCTCAAGGCCAATTGATGAATGGACTGCTGCTTGTCTTGCAGATGGGAAGCACCTACCAAGATCCCAAGTTCCTGTATTCTTCCAGAATTTTGGCCACTCTCTGAAGGGGTTCGTGTTTTTGTGAACAAGATGGGTACCACCTTCAAGCTCTGTGACAGGGCCATGGACTGGATTGCTGACGGGAATGCCAAGCATCTCAGAAAAGTAAAAATTAGCATGACTGGTAAGGATCTCTCTGGAGAATCCCTGCTTGCATAGATAGCCACCCAAGTTGCATGATTAGGAGCTGTCAGTGCCACAGTGTTCAATTAAAGAAAAGTTTTTCTCCAGGCTTCTTTCCTCCCTATTGTTCTGTTCCCCTGAATGTCAGGGAGGTGTTTGCCTTAGGGCACTCCTTTGGGAATCCTCCAGAAAACAGTTTCAAACGGAAAGGAAGAGGCCCAATCTGTGCCTTTTAGGTAAAGTGCTTTGTAAAGGCTGTGTCTGAATCAGACTCTTGGCCCTGTGTGTGGCTGTGAATTACATTCTCAGCACCCCAGGAAACTCAAGAAAAATCCCATGTGTCCATGCACATCTAAAAGGATGAAAAGAAGTGTAATATTGGATGAAGTCTCTTGCCTTCCTCTGGTCAGGCTCCTGACACCGATGAAGTAAGAACAGGGATCCTCTGGGTCAAATGAGTTGTTGCAAGCCATCCAGTAACTAGCACACAGGTGTTTGGGTGTTTTCATGAGTCCAGTACACATAAAGAATCTACCCCTGGCAGGCAGGAGGCCTCGAATTTGAGAAGCAGAGCAGTATTAACTACAGGCCCATTTTATCTATCCTGTTTCTCAGGAAGGGTGTCCAGGCCACCATGACATTTGGCACATGATGGGCATGAGACCTTACTTTGCACACCATCTTAGACTGCTCCCCCTATGGAAACCCCCAGCCAGAATGTTATGATGAGTATCTGTATGGAAGAAGAGGAGGGCCAAGTGGGAGTGTTTTTGTTAGAATAGTGGTCTTTTGTGTGGTGGTTGGAAAAGATGAGTGGGTCCACCTCAGCTTGAACTCTGGTGTGATGCCATTAGAGACTCAGGAGATTCCTCAACCCTTAATGGCTCGTGAATGAATCAAAACCCACAGTGCCAACTTCTTCATTCTTGAAATATGGCTAGGCCAATAACATGAAGGTTTTGAGAATCCCATGACCAGAAATCCCTGGAGAACCTTTAGATCTCCTGTTGCTCATCATGACTGAACCCCCGCCACTGCCGTTTTTGACTGAGTGGAATTCATGACCATGGTGAAGAACAGAGATGTCAGTGAGTAGGAGCCAGCAGGGAACTGGGTCTGGAGCAATGGAGTGCAGGTGTGTGACCAACATCTGTGGTGAGCCCCTGTGGTTCTGTCATTGGTATCCAAATGACATGTGACTGACAAGGTGCAGCCAGCAGACCCTAAAATGTAAAGGCATGTTGTTGTGGGGAGAGGATCTGGTGCGATGCTCAGAATCAAGTTGCTACGCTCAAGTGGGAAAGATATATGGGGTAGCAGCACAGTTTGTGTTTTTTCCGTCAGACCCTGACTCACCTCACTTGACAGAGCTCCCTCCAGCACTGCGTCCCGGTTGACCTTTATGTATTTCAAAAACAAACACCAAATTTCCAGGGAAGCTGCAAGAAATGCCATTAAAACTCGACTGTGAGCCAAAGGCTTCACAATCCCCCCAGGGAGACACTCATACCCCAATGGCCACAGTTACCTACAAAGAGAGGATTCAACTCTGCTGCCTCTTGTTCGTATTGGGAAATAGGAAACCATGTCCTCCTGTTCACATAGACTGAGACCAAGCTTTCCTGGTCTCACTGCAAAGGAAGCTAAAGCACAAAGCTATATTTCTAGTGCACAAATGTCAGAGGCAGATAGTCAAGAAGTCATTAGGCCAGCAAAGTTCCATGTTTGTGGAATGTTTACCCTGTCCCCTACCATTGGGATCTCTTGTGCCACACCCAAGTTTGTGAGCGCCTCAGAATTTCCAATTCCAGATATGTATTCACAGATTTTGTTCCTCTTCTCCTCTTATTGTGTCTTATTTGGGGTGATAGTAATGTCAAGGCATTGTGGTGGATGACAGTGGAAGATTGTTATGTGGCACGTGTTCGCATATATCTTAGACTCGTTTTTCATTTTGCCCTTTGAAATATTGAATCTCTGTGTCAATACTTATACTACCTTGATTCTTTAATGTCCATCTGGGTGGATTTATAATCAACTTTTCACAAGATATTTCTCAGAAATATACATTTTCTTGACATACATAATCATTTCTGAATTCTCAAAATGAACTTCAGTGGATATTGAGTACTAACCCTAATATTTCTTCAGTAAGTGACCCAGTTTAACATCCATGAAAGTCTATTCATACGGGACGTGATGTGTATTTTGAAGTAAATTTTCATTCAAAATTGTTAAATTCCTATTTCTTCGTATCATAGGATGTATCATTTCATCCAATATTCACAAATTGACATGCATATGATTCACTTACATTCACTCCCTGTATCAGAACCCATGTATTTCTCCATGTTGCTTTACTTGCTTTTTCATGAGATTTCTTTTATAAAACATTACTTTTCAATTCCATCATCATTTTCGAAGCAAAACTCACAGTTTGGTGTAATTAGTAACCCTAATATTACCACTAGACGTACACCTACTTGGATTGAATGTTTATCTGAATACCAGATTTCATGTATTTTTTAAAATATCAATTCAATCCATTATTTAAAATAGTAACCAGTTATATTTTTTATTCACCCCATGGTCTATCCATGCATCATCTCTATATACGTAAACCCAGGGTGCACCTATTTTTATCCCCAAACTCGAAATGACAGGGTTTGAAAACATGCTCCCAGAAATGGTGGAAGAAATACACATGTCACCTCCTCCCTGTATTCCTTTCATCACATCATCTTCTGGACACTCACCTTATGATTCTTCCAAAGCCTGATTTTAATGAGAGCATGGATTACTAAAATCATCTAAGTCCGCTTTGCCTATTGTTTTCAATATTCAATCCTATGGTGAGCGTACACTTGTTTCTTCCTAGGATAGTGTATTCAACCACCCCCCTGTTGAAAATATCCCTGATCTTATCACTCATTTTGTACTTTGCCCGATCTCCTAACATCCCAATTGATATCTATTTCCCCAAGTGCCTTGTTCTGACTGACTCTTCATGTGTGCTGACATTCCCATTTACACTCTAATAGAAATTCATTCGATTGCAAAAAGGGCCTTTTGCACAAATCCTAAACTCACTCTTCTTCCTTACCCTACACTGGAATCCTGTCTACCATCTCAATATCACTGGAAGTTCTCTTTCACATTCAGTGATCCCAGGTCCAAGATCTTATGCCATTGTATATGGATTTAGAGGATTCACCTCTGCAGAACATAATTCAAAACTATGTATCCAAATCAAGGGCCCAACACCCTTGTGTGCTTCAGCTCTTACCTAGTTTTCACCTTCCATTCTTATAAATATCCCAGTTGCCCAATCCCCGTATTCATCCAGCAGAATGACTCCTAAGCCAAATCGAACCTGATATGACCCTGAAGCAGACTCTGTTCCCTCAATCTATTTTCACATAACAGCAGGTCCTGAGTTGATCTTGCCATACAGGTATGTAGGGAATCCTCCAGCTGCTGAGAAGCTCAAAGGTAGATGCAGAAATGATCCCTGGAGCCAATGTAGGCAGCTAGGTAGGACCTGTGAAGTCTAAAGTCATCTTCCATGGCCAACAACCCAGTGAGGATGAAGGGATGTGGCTGAATCAGCCTCTCTCTTCTCAATGCTGGGAAGATGGACACAATCAAGCCTGGGTGGGTTGCTGAACCCGGGCTCCTAGGGTATATAGACCTTTATGACTTGTGAAAATGTCACAGGAAGGTGGGGCAGCCTCCCTCTCATGGGACCCTTGGAAACAACTGTTAGGACAAAGTGGTTGCCAAGGCAGTGACCTCATTCACTTCCCTGAAGGAAGTGACCTCACCTCACTTCCTTGGTGATGGAACTCTCTGAACGTGGGATCCAGGAGGCGAGGCACCCAGAGGCAATTCCAGTCCCAGTGGGCTCCCTTGTTTTTTCTGTACCAAGGCCAGAGTCATTCTTTCTTGGCACCTGGTGATGTGTGGGTAGCCAAATGCCTTGAATGGTCTGAACAGGGGCCTTTCCTGAGAAAGAAGTGTTGGCTCATTGCTGGCTCCTGACAACTACACAGAGATGGCCAAGGAGACCAGAGCTGAGACAGGACCGGCCACTGCTGGGGAACAAATTTTCACCCACCAGTCAGAGGTCAGAGTGGATAGATGCAGACCAAATACAGGGGTGGTTTGTGTGTCTTAGTGGGTGTGTGTTTCAATTTGGCATTTTGTCTCATGTTCTGAGATCATGTAGGAAAAACGTGTTTGTTGTTGTTGTTGTTTGTTGGTTTGAAATGGACTGTTAACTAGTGAGTCTTTCTTTAGAGTCAGTGGATCCCACTGGGTTTGTGGTTAAAGAGAGTAGAGAGAAGAATGCAGCCGTGAATGTGTCCTGTCTAGTGGAAATCTTTGCAGGACTCCTCAAGGCCAATTGATGAATGGACTGCTGCTTGTCTTGCAGATGGGAAGCACCTACCAAGATCCCAAGTTCCTGTATTCTTCCAGAATTTTGGCCACTCTCTGAAGGGGTTCGTGTTTTTGTGAACAAGATGGGTACCACCTTCAAGCTCTGTGACAGGGCCATGGACTGGATTGCTGACGGGAATGCCAAGCATCTCAGAAAAGTAAAAATTAGCATGACTGGTAAGGATCTCTCTGGAGAATCCCTGCTTGCATAGATAGCCACCCAAGTTGCATGATTAGGAGCTGTCAGTGCCACAGTGTTCAATTAAAGAAAAGTTTTTCTCCAGGCTTCTTTCCTCCCTATTGTTCTGTTCCCCTGAATGTCAGGGAGGTGTTTGCCTTAGGGCACTCCTTTGGGAATCCTCCCGAAAACAGTTTCAAACGGAAAGGAAGAGGCCCAATCTGTGCCTTTTAGGTAAAGTGCTTTGTAAAGGCTGTGTCTGAATCAGACTCTTGGCCCTGTGTGTGGCTGTGAATTACATTCTCAGCACCCCAGGAAACTCAAGAAAAATCCCGTGTGTCCATGCACATCTAAAAGGATGAAAAAGAAGTGTAATATTGGATGAAGTCTCTTGCCTTCCTCTGGTCAGGCTCCTGACACCGATGAAGTAAGAACAGGGATCCTCTGGGTCAAATGAGTTGTTGCAAGCCATCCAGTAACTAGCACACAGGTGTTTGGGTGTTTTCATGAGTCCAGTACACATAAAGAATCTACCCCTGGCAGGCAGGAGGCCTCGAATTTGAGAAGCAGAGCAGTATTAACTACAGGCCCATTTTATCTATCCTGTTTCTCAGGAAGGGTGTCCAGGCCACCATGACATTTGGCACATGATGGGCATGAGACCTTACTTTGCACACCATCTTAGACTGCTCCCCCTATGGAAACCCCCAGCCAGAATGTTATGATGAGTATCTGTATGGAAGAAGAGGAGGGCCATGTGGGAGTGTTTTTGTTAGAATAATGGTCTTTTGTGTGGTGGTTGGAAAAGATGAGTGGGTCCACCTCAGCTTGAACTCTGGTGTGATGCCATTAGAGACTCAGTTCTGGAACTGATCTCAGAGAACTCTTGCCATGAATCGAGTTGGGATTTTACAAGGCCAGGCAGTAGAGGAGCCCTTGGAAACTGAGATCTAGGCCGAGGGTGGCTTCCTCCACAGCACTGGGAATCTCAGCCAGGATTTCACATGATTTTGCTGTTAAAGCCTTTTCAGCTATAGTTGAGAGCCAAAACTCACATGAGCCTCATATTTTAGACCCCCAATGGGCCTGGATTCCTGTGACATTTCGCCACTCCGTGAAAAGCCTTGCCTGCATGCGTTCTCCAGAGCTTTTACTGAAAGGAGATTCCTCAACCCTTAATGGCTCGTGAATGAATCAAAACCCACAGTGCCAACTTCTTCATTCTTGAGATATGGCTAGGCCAATAACATGAAGGTTTTGAGAATCCCATGACCAGAAATCCCTGGAGAACCTTTAGATCTCCTGTTGCTCATCATGACTGAACCCCCGCCATTGCCGTTTTTGACTGAGTGGAATTCATGACCATGGTGAAGAACAGAGATGTCAGTGAGTAGGAGCCAGCAGGGAACTGGGTCTGGAGCAATGGAGTGCAGGTGTGTGACCAACATCTGTGGTGAGCCCCTGTGGTTCTGTCATTGGTATCCAAATGACATGTGACTGACAAGGTGCAGCCAGCAGACCCTAAAATGTAAAGGCATGTTGTTGTGGGGAGAGGATCTGGTGCGATGCTCAGAATCAAGTTGCTACGCTCAAGTGGGAAAGATATATGGGGTAGCAGCCCAGTTTGTGTTTTTTCCGTCAGACCCTGACTCACCCCACGTGACAGAGCTCCCTCCAGCACTGCGTCCCGGTTGACCTTTATGTATTTCAAAAACAAACACCAAATTTCCAGGGAAGCTGCAAGAAATGCCATTAAAACTGGACTGTGAGCCATAGGCTTCACAATCCCCCCAGGGAGACACTCATACCCCAACGGCCACAGTTACCTACAAAGAGAGGATTCAGCTCTGCTGCCTCCTGTTCGTATTGGGAAATAGGAAACCATGTCCTCCTGTTCACATAGACTGAGACCAAGCTTTCCTGGTCTCACTGCAAAGGAAGCTAAAGCACAAAGCTATATTTCTAGTGCACAAATGTCAGAGGCAGATAGTCAAGAAGTCATTAGGCCAGCAAAGTTCCATGTTTGTGGAATGTTTACCCTGTCCCCTACCATTGGGATCTCTTGTGCCACACCCAAGTTTGTGAGCTCCTCAGAATTTCCAATTCCAGATATGTATTCACAGATTTTGTTCCTCTTCTCCTCTCATTGTGTCTTATTTGGGGTGATAGTAATGTGAAGGCATTGTGGTGGATGACAGTGGAAGATTGTTATGTGACACTTGTTCGCATATATCTTAGACTCGTTTTTCATTTTGCCCTTTGAAATATTGAATCTCTGTGTCAATACTTATACTACCTTGATTCTTTAATGTCCATCTGGGTGGATTTATAATCAACTTTTCACAAGATATTTCTCAGAAATATACATTTTCTTGACATACATATTCATTTCTGAATTCTCAAAATGAACTTCATTGAATATTGAGTACTAACCCTAATATTTCTTCAGTAAGTGACCCAGTTTAACATCCATGAAAGTCTATTCATACGGGACGTGATGTGTATTTTGAAGTAAATTTTCATTCAAAATTGTTAAATTCCTCTTTCTTCGTATCATAGGATGTATCATTTCATCCAATATTCACAAATTGACATGCATATGATTCACTTACATTCACTCCCTGTATCAGAACCCATGTATTTCTCCATGTTGCTTTACTTGCTTTTTCATGAGATTTCTTTTATAAAACATTACTTTTGAATTCCATCATCATTTTCGAAGCAAAACTCACAGTTTGGTGTAATTAGTAACCCTAATATTACCACTAGACGTACACCTACTTGGATTGAATGTTTATCTGAATACCAGATTTCATGTATTTTTTAAAATATCAATTCAATCCATTATTTAAAATAGTAACCAGTTATATTTTTTATTCACCCCATGGTCTATTCATGCATCATCTCTATATACGTAAACCCAGGGTGCACCTATTTTTATCCCCAAACTCTAAATGACAGGGTTTGAAAACATGCTCCCAGAAATGGTGGAAGAAATACACATGTCACCTCCTCCCTGTATTCCTTTCATCACATCATCTTCTGGACACCAAATGCAAAACTCACACTCACCTTATGATTCTTCCAAAGCCTGATTTTAATGAGAGCATGGATTACTAAAATCATCTAAGTCCGCTTTGCCTGTTGTTTTCAATATTCAATCCTATGGTGAGCGTACACTTGTTTCTTCCTAGGATAGTGTATTCAACCACCCCCCTGTTGAAAATATCCCTGATCTTATCACTCATTTTGTACTTTGCCCGATCTCCTAACATCCCAATTGATATCTATTTCCCCAAGTGCCTTGTTGTGACTGACTCTTCATGTGTGCTGACATTCCCATTTACACTCTAATAGAAATTCATTCGATTGCAAAAAGGGCCTTTTGCACAAATCCTAAACTCACTCTTCTTCCTTACCCTACACTGGAATCCTGTCTACCATCTCAATATCACTGGAAGTTCTCTTTCACATTCAGTGGTCCCAGGTCCAAGATCTTATGCCATTGTATATGGATTTAGAGGATTCACCTCTGCAGAACATAATTCAAAACTATGTATCCAAATCAAGGGCCCAACACCCTTGTGTGCTTCAGCTCTTACCTAGTTTTCACCTTCCATTCTTATAAATATCCCAGTTGCCCAATCCCCGTATTCATCCAGCAGAATGACTCCTAAGCCAAATCGAACCTGATATGACCCTGAAGCAGACTCTGTTCCCTCAATCTATTTTCACATAACAGCAGGTCCTGAGTTGATCTTGCCATACAGGTATGTAGGGAATCCTCCAGCTGCTGAGAAGCTCAAAGGTAGATGCAGAAATGATCCCTGGAGCCAATGTAGGCAGCTAGGTAGGACCTGTGAGGTCTAAAGTCATCTTCCATGGCCAACAACCCAGTGAGGATGAAGGGATGTGGCTGAATCAGCCTCTCTCTTCTCAATGCTGGGAAGATGGACACAATCAGGCCTGGGTGGGTTGCTGAACCCGGGCTCCTAGGGTATATAGACCTTTATGACTTGTGAAAATGTCACAGGAAGGTGGGGCAGCCTCCCTCTCATGGGACCCTTGGAAACAACTGTTAGGACAAAGTGGTTGCCAAGGCAGTGACCTCATTCACTTCCCTGAAGGAAGTGACCTCACCTCACTTCCTTGGTGATGGAACTCTCTGAACGTGGGATCCAGGAGGCGAGGCACCCAGAGGCAATTCCAGTCCCAGTGGGCTCCCTTGTTTTTTCTGTACCAAGGCCAGAGTCATTCTTTCTTGGCACCTGGTGATGTGTGGGTAGCCAAATGCCTTGAATGGTCTGAACAGGGGCCTTTCCTGAGAAAGAAGTGTTGGCTCATTGCTGGCTCCTGACAATTACACAGAGATGGCCAAGGAGACCAGAGCTGAGACAGGACCGGCCACTGCTGGGGAACAAATTTTCACCCACCAGTCAGAGGTCAGAGTGGATAGATGCAGACCAAATACAGGGGTGGTTTGTGTGTCTTAGTGGGTGTGTGTTTCAATTTGGCATTTTGTCTCATGTTCTGAGATCATGTAGGAAAAACGTGTTTGTTGTTGTTGTTGTTTGTTGGTTTGAAATGGACTGTTAACTAGTGAGTCTTTCTATAGAGTCAGTGGATCCCACTGGGTTTGTGGTTAAAGAGAGTAGAGAGAAGAATGCAGCCGTGAATGTGTCCTGTCTAGTGGAAATCTTTGCAGGACTCCTCAAGGCCAATTGATGAATGGACTGCTGCTTGTCTTGCAGATGGGAAGCACCTACCAAGATCCCAAGTTCCTGTATTCTTCCAGAATTTTGGCCACTCTCTGAAGGGGTTCGTGTTTTTGTGAACAAGATGGGTACCACCTTCAAGCTCTGTGACAAGGCCATGGACTGGATTGCTGACGGGAATGCCAAGCATCTCAGAAAATTAAAAATTAGCATGACTGGTAAGGATCTCTCTGGAGAATCCCTGCTTGCATAGATAGCCACCCACGTTGCATGATTAGGAGCTGTCAGTGACACAGTGTTCAATTAAAGAAAAGTTTTTCTCCAGGCTTCTTTCCTCCCTATTGTTCTGTTCCCCTGAATGTCAGGGAGGTGTTTGCCTTAGGGCACTCCTTTGGGAATCCTCCCGAAAACAGTTTCAAACGGAAAGGAAGAGGCCCAATCTGTGCCTTTTAGGTAAAGTGCTTTGTAAAGGCTGTGTCTGAATCAGACTCTTGGCCCTGTGTGTGGCTGTGAATTACATTCTCAGCACCCCAGGAAACTCAAGAAAAATCCCTTGTGTCCATGCACATCTAAAAGGATGAAAAAGAAGTGTAATATTGGATGAAGTCTCTTGCCTTCCTCTGGTCAGGCT
Organism: Urocitellus parryii; assembly: GCF_045843805.1. NCBI lineage: Eukaryota > Metazoa > Chordata > Mammalia > Rodentia > Sciuridae > Urocitellus > Urocitellus parryii. The sequence continues at coordinate 93,868,475 of NC_135541.1, forward strand.
CCTGACACCGATGAAGTAAGAACAGGGATCCTCTGGGTCAAATGAGTTGTTGCAAGCCATCCAGTAACTAGCACACAGGTGTTTGGGTGTTTTCATGAGTCCAGTACACATAAAGAATCTACCCCTGGCAGGCAGGAGGCCTCAAATTTGAGAAGCAGAGCAGTATTAACTACAGGCCCATTTTATCTATCCTGTTTCTCAGGAAGGGTGTCCAGGCCACCATGACATTTGGCACATGATGGGCATGAGACCTTACTTTGCACACCATCTTAGACTGCTCCCCCTATGGAAACCCCCAGCCAGAATGTTATGATGAGTATCTGTATGGAAGAAGAGGAGGGCCATGTGGGAGTGTTTTTGTTAGAATAGTGGTCTTTTGTGTGGTGGTTGGAAAAGATGAGTGGGTCCACCTCAGCTTGAACTCTGGTGTGATGCCATTAGAGACTCAGGAGATTCCTCAACCCTTAATGGCTCGTGAATGAATCAAAACCCACAGTGCCAACTTCTTCATTCTTGAGATATGGCTAGGCCAATAACATGAAGGTTTTGAGAATCCCATGACCAGAAATCCCTGGAGAACCTTTAGATCTCCTGTTGCTCATCATGACTGAACCCCCGCCATTGCCGTTTTTGACTGAGTGGAATTCATGACCATGGTGAAGAACAGAGATGTCAGTGAGTAGGAGCCAGCAGGGAACTGGGTCTGGAGCAATGGAGTGCAGGTGTGTGACCAACATCTGTGGTGAGCCCCTGTGGTTCTGTCATTGGTATCCAAATGACATGTGACTGACAAGGTGCAGCCAGCAGACCCTAAAATGTAAAGGCATGTTGTTGTGGGGAGAGGATCTGGTGCGATGCTCAGAATCAAGTTGCTACGCTCAAGTGGGAAAGATATATGGGGTAGCAGCCCAGTTTGTGTTTTTTCTGTCAGACCCTGACTCACCCCACGTGACAGAGCTCCCTCCAGCACTGCGTCCCGGTTGACCTTTATGTATTTCAAAAACAAACACCAAATTTCCAGGGAAGCTGCAAGAAATGCCATTAAAACTGGACTGTGAGCCAAAGGCTTCACAATCCCCCCAGGGAGACACTCATAACCCAATGGCCACAGTTACCTACAAAGAGAGGATTCAGCTCTGCTGCCTCCTGTTCGTATTGGGAAATAGGAAACCATGTCCTCCTGTTCACATAGACTGAGACCAAGCTTTCCTGGTCTCACTGCAAAGGAAGCTAAAGCACAAAGCTATATTTCTAGTGCACAAATGTCAGAGGCAGATAGTCAAGAAGTCATTAGGCCAGCAAAGTTCCATGTTTGTGGAATGTTTACCCTGTCCCCTACCATTGGGATCTCTTGTGCCACACCCAAGTTTGTGAGCTCCTCAGAATTTCCAATTCCAGATATGTATTCACAGATTTTGTTCCTCTTCTCCTCTCATTGTGTCTTATTTGGGGTGATAGTGATGTCAAGGCATTGTGGTGGATGACAGTGGAAGATTGTTATGTGGCACGTGTTCGCATATATCTTAGACTCGTTTTTCATTTTGCCCTTTGAAATATTGAATCTCTGTGTCAATACTTATACTACCTTGATTCTTTAATGTCCATCTGGGTGGATTTATAATCAACTTTTCACAAGATATTTCTCAGAAATATACATTTTCTTGACATACATATTCATTTCTGAATTCTCAAAATGAACTTCAGTGAATATTGAGTACTAACCCTAATATTTCTTCAGTAAGTGACCCAGTTTAATATCCATGAAAGTCTATTCATACGGGACGTGATGTGTATTTTGAAGTAAATTTTCATTCAAAATTGTTAAATTCCTCTTTCTTCGTATCATAGGATGTATCATTTCATCCAATATTCACAAATTGACATGCATATGATTCACTTACATTCACTCCCTGTATCAGAACACATGTATTTCTCCATGTTGCTTTACTTGCTTTTTCATGAGATTTCTTTTATAAAACATTACTTTTGAATTCCATCATCATTTTCGAAGCAAAACTCACAGTTTGGTGTAATTAGTAACCCTAATATTACCACTAGACGTACACCTACTTGGATTGAATGTTTATCTGAATACCAGATTTCATGTATTTTTTAAAATATCAATTCAATCCATTATTTAAAATAGTAACCAGTTATATTTTTTATTCACCCTATGGTCTATTCATGCATCATCTCTATATACGTAAACCCAGGGTGCACCTATTTTTATCCCCAATCTCTAAATGACAGGGTTTGAAAACATGCTCCCAGAAATGGTGGAAGAAATACACATGTCACCTCCTCCCTGTATTCCTTTCATCACATCATCTTCTGGACACCAAATGCAAAACTCACACTCACCTTATGATTCTTCCAAAGCCTGATTTTAATGAGAGCATGGATTACTAAAATCATCTAAGTCCGCTTTGCCTATTGTTTTCAATATTCAATCCTATGGTGAGCGTACACTTGTTTCTTCCTAGGATAGTGTATTCAACCACCCCCCTGTTGAAAATATCCCTGATCTTATCACTCATTTTGTACTTTGCCCGATCTCCTAACATCCCAATTGATATCTGTTTCCCCAAGTGCCTTGTTGTGACTGACTCTTCATGTGTGCTGACATTCCCATTTACACTCTAATAGAAATTCATTCGATTGCAAAAAGTGCCTTTTGCCCAAATCCTCAACTCACTCTTCTTCCTTACCCTACACTGGAATCCTGTCTACCATCTCAATATCACTGGAAGTTCTCTTTCACATTCAGTGATCCCAGGTCCAAGATCTTATGCCATTGTATATGGATTTAGAGGATTCACCTCTGCAGAACATAATTCAAAACTATGTATCCAAATCAAGGGCCCAACACCCTTGTGTGCTTCAGCTCTTACCTAGTTTTCACCTTCCATTCTTATAAATATCCCAGTTGCCCAATCCCCGTATTCATCCAGCAGAATGACTCCTAAGCCAAATCGAACCTGATATGACCCTGAAGCAGACTCTGTTCCCTCAATCTATTTTCACATAACAGCAGGTCCTGAGTTGATCTTGCCATACAGGTATGTAGGGAATCCTCCAGCTGCTGAGAAGCTCAAAGGTAGATGCAGAAATGATCCCTGGAGCCAATGTAGGCAGCTAGGTAGGACCTGTGAAGTCTAAAGTCATCTTCCATGGCCAACAACCCAGTGAGGATGAAGGGATGTGGCTGAATCAGCCTCTCTCTTCTCAATGCTGGGAAGATGGACACAATCAAGCCTGGGTGGGTTGCTGAACCCGGGCTCCTAGGGTATATAGACCTTTATGACTTGTGAAAATGTCACAGGAAGGTGGGGCAGCCTCCCTCTCATGGGACCCTTGGAAACAACTGTTAGGACAAAGTGGTTGCCAAGGCAGTGACCTCATTCACTTCCCTGAAGGAAGTGACCTCACCTCACTTCCTTGGTGATGGAACTCTCTGAACGTGGGATCCAGGAGGCGAGGCACCCAGAGGCAATTCCAGTCCCAGTGGGCTCCCTTGTTTTTTCTGTACCAAGGCCAGAGTCATTCTTTCTTGGCACCTGGTGATGTGTGGGTAGCCAAATGCCTTGAATGGTCTGAACAGGGGCCTTTCCTGAGAAAGAAGTGTTGGCTCATTGCTGGCTCCTGACAACTACACAGAGATGGCCAAGGAGACCAGAGCTGAGACAGGACCGGCCACTGCTGGGGAACAAATTTTCACCCACCAGTCAGAGGTCAGAGTGGATAGATGCAGACCAAATACAGGGGTGGTTTGTGTGTCTTAGTGGGTGTGTGTTTCAATTTGGCATTTTGTCTCATGTTCTGAGATCATGTAGGAAAAACGTGTTTGTTGTTGTTGTTGTTTGTTGGTTTGAAATGGACTGTTAACTAGTGAGTCTTTCTATAGAGTCAGTGGATCCCACTGGGTTTGTGGTTAAAGAGAGTAGAGAGAAGAATGCAGCCGTGAATGTGTCCTGTCTAGTGGAAATCTTTGCAGGACTCCTCAAGGCCAATTGATGAATGGACTGCTGCTTGTCTTGCAGATGGGAAGCACCTACCAAGATCCCAAGTTCCTGTATTCTTCCAGAATTTTGGCCACTCTCTGAAGGGGTTCGTGTTTTTGTGAACAAGATGGGTACCACCTTCAAGCTCTGTGACAAGGCCATGGACTGGATTGCTGACGGGAATGCCAAGCATCTCAGAAAATTAAAAATTAGCATGACTGGTATGGATCTCTCTGGAGAATCCCTGCTTGCATAGATAGCCACCCAAGTTGCATGATTAGGAGCTGTCAGTGCCACAGTGTTCAATTAAAGAAAAGTTTTTCTCCAGGCTTCTTTCCTCCCTATTGTTCTGTTCCCCTGAATGTCAGGGAGGTGTTTGCCTTAGGGCACTCCTTTGGGAATCCTCCCGAAATCAGTTTCAAACGGAAAGGAAGAGGCCCAATCTGTGCCTTTTAGCTAAAGTGCTTTGTAAAGGCTGTGTCTGAATCAGACTCTTGGCCCTGTGTGTGGCTGTGAATTACATTCTCAGCACCCCAGGAAACTCAAGAAAAATCCCGTGTGTCCATGCACATCTAAAAGGATGAAAAAGAAGTGTAATATTGGATGAAGTCTCTTGCCTTCCTCTGGTCAGGCTCCTGACACCGATGAAGTAAGAACAGGGATCCTCTGGGTCAAATGAGTTGTTGCAAGCCATCCAGTAACTAGCACACAGGTGTTTGGGTGTTTTCATGAGTCCAGTACACATAAAGAATCTACCCCTGGCAGGCAGGAGGCCTCGAATTTGAGAAGCAGAGCAGTATTAACTACAGGCCCATTTTATCTATCCTGTTTCTCAGGAAGGGTGTCCAGGCCACCATGACATTTGGCACATGATGGGCATGAGACCTTACTTTGCACACCATCTTAGACTGCTCCCCCTATGGAAACCCCCAGCCAGAATGTTATGATGAGTATCTGTATGGAAGAAGAGGAGGGCCATGTGGTAGTGTTTTTGTTAGAATAATGGTCTTTTGTGTGGTGGTTGGAAAAGATGAGTGGGTCCACCTCAGCTTGAACTCTGGTGTGATGCCATTAGAGACTCAGTTCTGGAACTGATCTCAGAGAACTCTTGCCATGAATCGAGTTGGGATTTTACAAGGCCAGGCAGTAGAGGAGCCCTTGGAAACTGAGATCTAGGCCGAGGGTGGCTTCCTCCACAGCACTGGGAATCTCAGCCAGGATTTCACATGATTTTGCTGTTAAAGCCTTTTCAGCTATAGTTGAGAGCCAAAACTCACATGAGCCTCATATTTTAGACCCCCAATGGGCCTGGATTCCTGTGACCTTTCGCCACTCCGTGAAAAGCCTTGCCTGCATGCGATCTCCAGAGCTTTTACTGAAAGGAGATTCCTCAACCCTTAATGGCTCGTGAATGAATCAAAACCCACAGTGCCAACTTCTTCATTCTTGAGATATGGCTAGGCCAATAACATGAAGGTTTTGAGAATCCCATGACCAGAAATCCCTGGAGAACCTTTAGATCTCCTGTTGCTCATCATGACTGAACCCCCGCCATTACCGTTTTTGACTGAGTGGAATTCATGACCATGGTGAAGTACAGAGATGTCAGTGAGTAGGAGCCAGCAGGGAACTGGGTCTGGAGCAATGGAGTGCAGGTGTGTGACCAACATCTGTGGTGAGCCCCTGTGGTTCTGTCATTGGTATCCAAATGACATGTGACTGACAAGGTGCAGCCAGCAGACCCTAAAATGTAAAGGCATGTTGTTGTGGGGAGAGGATCTGGTGCGATGCTCAGAATCAAGTTGCTACGCTCAAGTGGGAAAGATATATGGGGTAGCAGCCCAGTTTGTGTTTTTTCCGTCAGACCCTGACTCACCCCACGTGACAGAGCTCCCTCCAGCACTGCGTCCCGGTTGACCTTTATGTATTTCAAAAACAAACACCAAATTTCCAGGGAAGCTGCAAGAAATGCCATTAAAACTGGACTGTGAGCCAAAGGCTTCACAATCCCCCCAGGGAGACACTCATACCCCAACGGCCACAGTTACCTACAAAGAGAGGATTCAGCTCTGCTGCCTCCTGTTCGTATTGGGAAATAGGAAACCATGTCCTCCTGTTCACATAGACTGAGACCAAGCTTTCCTGGTCTCACTGCAAAGGAAGCTAAAGCACAAAGCTATATTTCTAGTGCACAAATGTCAGAGGCAGATAGTCAAGAAGTCATTAGGCCAGCAAAGTTCCATGTTTGTGGAATGTTTACCCTGTCCCCTACCATTGGGATCTCTTGTGCCACACCCAAGTTTGTGAGCTCCTCAGAATTTCCAATTCCAGATATGTATTCACAGATTTTGTTCCTCTTCTCCTCTCATTGTGTCTTATTTGGGGTGATAGTAATGTGAAGGCATTGTGGTGGATGACAGTGGAAGATTGTTATGTGACACTTGTTCGCATATATCTTAGACTCGTTTTTCATTTTGCCCTTTGAAATATTGAATCTCTGTGTCAATACTTATACTACCTTGATTCTTTAATGTCCATCTGGGTGGATTTATAATCAACTTTTCACAAGATATTTCTCAGAAATATACATTTTCTTGACATACATATTCATTTCTGAATTCTCAAAATGAACTTCATTGAATATTGAGTACTAACCCTAATATTTCTTCAGTAAGTGACCCAGTTTAACATCCATGAAAGTCTATTCATACGGGACGTGATGTGTATTTTGAAGTAAATTTTCATTCAAAATTGTTAAATTCCTCTTTCTTCGTATCATAGGATGTATCATTTCATCCAATATTCACAAATTGACATGCATATGATTCACTTACATTCACTCCCTGTATCAGAACCCATGTATTTCTCCATGTTGCTTTACTTGCTTTTTCATGAGATTTCTTTTATAAAACATTACTTTTGAATTCCATCATCATTTTCGAAGCAAAACTCACAGTTTGGTGTAATTAGTAACCCTAATATTACCACTAGACGTACACCTACTTGGATTGAATGTTTATCTGAATACCAGATTTCATGTATTTTTTAAAATATCAACTCAATCCATTATTTAAAATAGTAACCAGTTATATTTTTTATTCACCCCATGGTCTATTCATGCATCATCTCTATATACGTAAACCCAGGGTGCACCTATTTTTATCCCCAAACTCGAAATGACAGGGTTTGAAAACATGCTCCCAGAAATGGTGGAAGAAATACACATGTCACCTCCTCCCTGTATTCCTTTCATCACATCATCTTCTGGACACCAAATGCAAAACTCACACTCACCTTATGATTCTTCCAAAGCCTGATTTTAATGAGAGCATGGATTACTAAAATCATCTAAGTCCGCTTTGCCTATTGTTTTCAATATTCAATCCTATGGTGAGCGTACACTTGTTTCTTCCTAGGATAGTGTATTCAACCACCCCCCTGTTGAAAATATCCCTGATCTTATCACTCATTTTGTACTTTGCCCGATCTCCTAACATCCCAATTGATATCTGTTTCCCCAAGTGCCTTGTTCTGACTGACTCTTCATGTGTGCTGACATTCCCATTTACACTCTAATAGAAATTCATTCGATTGCAAAAAGGGCCTTTTGCCCAAATCCTCAACTCACTCTTCTTCCTGACCCTACACTGGAATCCTGTCTACTATCTCAATATCACTGGAAGTTCTCTTTCACATTCAGTGGTCCCAGGTCCAAGATCTTTTGCCATTGTATATGGATTTAGAGGATTCACCTCTGCAGAACATAATTCAAAACTATGTATCCAAATCAAGGGCCCAACACCCTTGTGTGCTTCAGCTCTTACCTAGTTTTCACCTTCCATTCTTATAAATATCCCAGTTGCCCAATCCGCGTATTCATCCAGCAGAATGACTCCTAAGCCAAATTGAACCTGATATGACCCTGAAGCAGACTCTGTTCCCTCAATCTATTTTCACATAACAGCAGGTCCTGAGTTGATCTTGCCATACAGGTATGTAGGGAATCCTCCAGCTGCTGAGAAGCTCAAAGGTAGATGCAGAAATGATCCCTGGAGCCAATGTAGGCAGCTAGGTAGGACCTGTGAGGTCTAAAGTCATCTTCCTTGGCCAACAACCCAGTGAGGATGAAGGGATGTGGCTGAATCAGCCTCTCTCTTCTCAATGCTGGGAAGATGGACACAATCAGGCCTGGGTGGGTTGCTGAACCCGGGCTCCTAGGGTATATAGACCTTTATGACTTGTGAAAATGTCACAGGAAGGTGGGGCAGCCTCCCTCGCATGGGACCCTTGGAAACAACTGTTAGGACAAAGTGGTTGCCAAGGCAGTGACCTCATTCACTTCCCTGAAGGAAGTGACCTCACCTCACTTCCTTGGTGATGGAACTCTCTGAACGTGGGATCCAGGAGGCGAGGCACCCAGAGGCAATTCCAGTCCCAGTGGGCTCCCTTGTTTTTTCTGTACCAAGGCCAGAGTCATTCTTTCTTGGCACCTGGTGATGTGTGGGTAGCCAAATGCCTTGAATGGTCTGAACAGGGGCCTTTCCTGAGAAAGAAGTGTTGGCTCATTGCTGGCTCCTGACAATTACACAGAGATGGCCAAGGAGACCAGAGCTGAGACAGGACCGGCCACTGCTGGGGAACAAATTTTCACCCACCAGTCAGAGGTCAGAGTGGATAGATGCAGACCAAATACAGGGGTGGTTTGTGTGTCTTAGTGGGTGTGTGTTTCAATTTGGCATTTTGTCTCATGTTCTGAGATCATGTAGGAAAAACGTGTTTGTTGTTGTTGTTGTTTGTTGGTTTGAAATGGACTGTTAACTAGTGAGTCTTTCTATAGAGTCAGTGGATCCCACTGGGTTTGTGGTTAAAGAGAGTAGAGAGAAGAATGCAGCCGTGAATGTGTCCTGTCTAGTGGAAATCTTTGCAGGACTCCTCAAGGCCAATTGATGAATGGACTGCTGCTTGTCTTGCAGATGGGAAGCACCTACCAAGATCCCAAGTTCCTGTATTCTTCCAGAATTTTGGCCACTCTCTGAAGGGGTTCGTGTTTTTGTGAACAAGATGGGTACCACCTTCAAGCTCTGTGACAAGGCCATGGACTGGATTGCTGACGGGAATGCCAAGCATCTCAGAAAAGTAAAAATTAGCATGACTGGTAAGGATCTCTCTGGAGAATCCCTGCTTGCATAGATAGCCACCCAAGTTGCATGATTAGGAGCTGTCAGTGACACAGTGTTCAATTAAAGAAAAGTTTTTCTCCAGGCTTCTTTCCTCCCTATTGTTCTGTTCCCCTGAATGTCAGGGAGGTGTTTGCCTTAGGGCACTCCTTTGGGAATCCTCCCGAAAACAGTTTCAAACGGAAAGTAAGAGGCCCAATCTGTGCCTTTTAGGTGAAGTGCTTTGTAAAGGCTGTGTCTGAATCAGACTCTTGGCCCTGTGTGTGGCTGTGAATTACATTCTCAGCACCCCAGGAAACTCAAGAAAAATCCCTTGTGTCCATGCACATCTAAAAGGATGAAAAAGAAGTGTAATATTGGATGAAGTCTCTTGCCTTCCTCTGGTCAGGCTCCTGACACCGATGAAGTAAGAACAGGGATCCTCTGGGTCAAATGAGTTGTTGCAAGCCATCCAGTAACTAGCACACAGGTGTTTGGGTGTTTTCATGAGTCCAGTACACATAAAGAATCTACCCCTGGCAGGCAGGAGGCCTCGAATTTGAGAAGCAGAGCAGTATTAACTACAGGCCCATTTTATCTATCCTGTTTCTCAGGAAGGGTGTCCAGGCCACCATGACATTTGGCACATGATGGGCATGAGACCTTACTTTGCACACCATCTTAGACTGCTCCCCCTATGGAAACCCCCAGCCAGAATGTTATGATGAGTATCTGTATGGAAGAAGAGGAGGGCCATGTGGGAGTGTTTTTGTTAGAATAGTGGTCTTTTGTGTGGTGGTTGGAAAAGATGAGTGGGTCCACCTCAGCTTGAACTCTGGTGTGATGCCATTAGAGACTCAGGAGATTCCTCAACCCTTAATGGCTCGTGAATGAATCAAAACCCACAGTGCCAACTTCTTCATTCTTGAGATATGGCTAGGCCAATAACATGAAGGTTTTGAGAATCCCATGACCAGAAATCCCTGGAGAACCTTTAGATCTCCTGTTGCTCATCATGACTGAACCCCCGCCATTGCCGTTTTTGACTGAGTGGAATTCATGACCATGGTGAAGAACAGAGATGTCAGTGAGTAGGAGCCAGCAGGGAACTGGGTCTGGAGCAATGGAGTGCAGGTGTGTGACCAACATCTGTGGTGAGCCCCTGTGGTTCTGTCATTGGTATCCAAATGACATGTGACTGACAAGGTGCAGCCAGCAGACCCTAAAATGTAAAGGCATGTTGTTGTGGGGAGAGGATCTGGTGCGATGCTCAGAATCAAGTTGCTACGCTCAAGTGGGAAAGATATATGGGGTAGCAGCCCAGTTTGTGTTTTTTCCGTCAGACCCTGACTCACCCCACGTGACAGAGCTCCCTCCAGCACTGCGACCCGGTTGACCTTTATGTATTTCAAAAACAAACACCAAATTTCCAGGGAAGCTGCAAGAAATGCCATTAAAACTGGACTGTGAGCCAAAGGCTTCACAATCCCCCCAGGGAGACACTCATACCCCAATGGCCACAGTTACCTACAAAGAGAGGATTCAGCTCTGCTGCCTCCTGTTCGTATTGGGAAATAGGAAACCATGTCCTCCTGTTCACATAGACTGAGACCAAGCTTTCCTGGTCTCACTGCAAAGGAAGCTAAAGCACAAAGCTATATTTCTAGTGCACAAATGTCAGAGGCAGATAGTCAAGAAGTCATTAGGCCAGCAAAGTTCCATGTTTGTGGAATGTTTACCCTGTCCCCTACCATTGGGATCTCTTGTGCCACACCCAAGTTTGTGAGCTCCTCAGAATTTCCAATTCCAGATATGTATTCACAGATTTTGTTCCTCTTCTCCTCTCATTGTGTCTTATTTGGGGTGATAGTAATGTCAAGGCATTGTGGTGGATGACAGTGGAAGATTGTTATGTGACACTTGTTCGCATATATCTTAGACTCGTTTTTCATTTTGCCCTTTGAAATATTGAATCTCTGTGTCAATACTTATACTACCTTGATTCTTTAATGTCCATCTGGGTGGATTTATAATCAACTTTTCACAAGATATTTCTCAGAAATATACATTTTCTTGACATATATATTCATTTCTGAATTCTCAAAATGAACTTCAGTGAATATTGAGTACTAACCCTAATATTTCTTCAGTAAGTGACCCAGTTTAACATCCATGAAAGTCTATTCATACGGGACGTGATGTGTATTTTGAAGTAAATTTTCATTCAAAATTGTTAAATTCCTATTTCTTCGTATCATAGGATGTATCATTTCATCCAATATTCACAAATTGACATGCATATGATTCACTTACATTCACTCCCTGTATCAGAACCCATGTATTTCTCCATGTTGCTTTACTTGCTTTTTCATGAGATTTCTTTTATAAAACATTACTTTTGAATTCCATCATCATTTTCGAAGCAAAACTCACAGTTTGGTGTAATTAGTAACCCTAATATTACCACTAGACGTACACCTACTTGGATAGAATGTTTATCTGAATACCAGATTTCATGTATTTTTTAAAATATCAATTCAATCCATTATTTAAAATAGTAACCAGTTATATTTTTTATTCACCCTATGGTCTATTCATGCATCATCTCTATATACGTAAACCCAGGGTGCACCTATTTTTATCCCCAAACTCTAAATGACAGGGTTTGAAAACATGCTCCCAGAAATGGTGGAAGAAATACACATGTCACCTCCTCCCTGTATTCCTTTCATCACATCATCTTCTGGACACTCACCTTATGATTCTTCCAAAGCCTGATTTTAATGAGAGCATGGATTACTAAAATCATCTAAGTCCGCTTTGCCTATTGTTTTCAATATTCAATCCTATGGTGAGCGTACACTTGTTTCTTCCTAGGATAGTGTATTCAACCACCCCCCTTGTTGAAAATATCCCTGATCTTATCACTCATTTTGTACTTTGCCCGATCTCCTAACATCCCAATTGATATCTATTTCCCCAAGTGCCTTGTTCTGACTGACTCTTCATGTGTGCTGACATTCCCATTTACACTCTAATAGAAATTCATTCGATTGCAAAAAGGGCCTTTTGCACAAATCCTAAACTCACTCTTCTTCCTTACCCTACACTGGAATCCTGTCTACCATCTCAATATCACTGGAAGTTCTCTTTCACATTCAGTGGTCCCAGGTCCAAGATCTTATGCCATTGTATATGGATTTAGAGGATTCACCTCTGCAGAACATAATTCAAAACTATGTATCCAAATCAAGGGCCCAACACCCTTGTGTGCTTCAGCTCTTACCTAGTTTTCACCTTCCATTCTTATAAATATCCCAGTTGCCCAATCCCCGTATTCATCCAGCAGAATGACTCCTAAGCCAAATCGAACCTGATATGACCCTGAAGCAGACTCTGTTCCCTCAATCTATTTTTCACATAACAGCAGGTCCTGAGTTGATCTTGCCATACAGGTATGTAGGGAATCCTCCAGCTGCTGAGAAGCTCAAAGGTAGATGCAGAAATGATCCCTGGAGCCAATGTAGGCAGCTAGGTAGGACCTGTGAGGTCTAAAGTCATCTTCCATGGCCAACAACCCAGTGAGGATGAAGGGATGTGGCTGAATCAGCCTCTCTCTTCTCAATGCAGGGAAAATGGACACAATCAGGCCTGGGTGGGTTGCTGATCCCGGGCTCCTAGGGTATATAGACCTTTATGACTTGTGAAAATGTCACAGGAAGGTGGGGCAGCCTCCCTCTCATGGGACCCTTGGAAACAACTGTTAGGACAAAGTGGTTGCCAAGGCAGTGACCTCATTCACTTCCCTGAAGGAAGTGACCTCACCTCACTTCCTTGGTGATGGAACTCTCTGAACGTGGGATCCAGGAGGTGAGGCACCCAGAGGCAATTCCAGTCCCAGTGGGCTCCCTTGTGTTTTCTGTACCAAGGCCAGATTCATTCTTTCTTGGCACCTGGTGATGTGTGGGTAGCCAAATGCCTTGAATGGTCTGAACAGGGGCCTTTCCTGAGAAAGAAGTGTTGGCTCATTGCTGGCTCCTGACAACTACACAGAGATGGCCAAGGAGACCAGAGCTGAGACAGGACCGGCCACTGCTGGGGAACAAATTTTCACCCACCAGTCAGAGGTCAGAGTGGATAGATGCAGACCAAATACAGGGGTGGTTTGTGTGTCTTAGTGGGTGTGTGTTTCAATTTGGCATTTTGTCTCATGTTCTGAGATCATGTAGGAAAAACGTGTTTGTTGTTGTTGTTGTTGTTTGTTGGTTTGAAATGGACTGTTAACTAGTGAGTCTTTCTATAGAGTCAGTGGATCCCACTGGGTTTGTGGTTAAAGAGAGTAGAGAGAAGAATGCAGCCGTGAATGTGTCCTGTCTAGTGGAAATCTTTGCAGGACTCCTCAAGGCCAATTGATGAATGGACTGCTGCTTGTCTTGCAGATGGGAAGCACCTACCAAGATCCCAAGTTCCTGTATTCTTCCAGAATTTTGGCCACTCTCTGAAGGGGTTCGTGTTTTTGTGAACAAGATGGGTACCACCTTCAAGCTCTGTGACAGGGCCATGGACTGGATTGCTGACGGGAATGCCAAGCATCTCAGAAAAGTAAAAATTAGCATGACTGGTAAGGATCTCTCTGGAGAATCCCTGCTTGCATAGAGAGCCACCCAAGTTGCATGATTAGGAGCTGTCAGTGACACAGTGTTCAATTAAAGAAAAGTTTTTCTCCAGGCTTCTTTCCTCCCTATTGTTCTGTTCCCCTGAATGTCAGGGAGGTGTTTGCCTTAGGGCACTCCTTTGGGAATCCTCCCGAAAACAGTTTCAAACGGAAAGGAAGAGGCCCAATCTGTGCCTTTTAGGTAAAGTGCTTTGTAAAGGCTGTGTCTGAATCAGACTCTTGGCCCTGTGTGTGGCGGTGAATTACATTCTGAGCACCCCAGGAAACTCAAGAAAAATCCCATGTGTCCATGCACATCTAAAAGGATGAAAAAGAAGTGTAATATTGGATGAAGTCTCTTGCCTTCCTCTGGTCAGGCTCCTGACACCGATGAAGTAAGAACAGGGATCCTCTGGGTCAAATGAGTTGTTGCAAGCCATCCAGTAACTAGCACACAGGTGTTTGGGTGTTTTCATGAGTCCAGTACACATAAAGAATCTACCCCTGGCAGGCAGGAGGCCTCGAATTTGAGAAGCAGAGCAGTATTAACTACAGGCCCATTTTATCTATCCTGTTTCTCAGGAAGGGTGTCCAGGCCACCATGACATTTGGCACATGATGGGCATGAGACCTTACTTTGCACACCATTTTAGACTGCTCCCCCTATGGAAACCCCCAGCCAGAATGTTATGATGAGTATCTGTATGGAAGAAGAGGAGGGCCAAGTGGGAGTGTTTTTGTTAGAATAGTGGTCTTTTGTGTGGTGGTTGGAAAAGATGAGTGGGTCCACCTCAGCTTGAACTCTGGTGTGATGCCATTAGAGACTCAGGAGATTCCTCAACCCTTAATGGCTCGTGAATGAATCAAAACCCACAGTGCCAACTTCTTCATTCTTGAAATATGGGTAGGCCAATAACATGAAGGTTTTGAGAATCCCATGACCAGAAATCCCTAGAGAACCTTATATCTCCTGTTGCTCATCATGACTGAACCCGCCATTGCCGTTTTTGACTGAGTGGAATTCATGACCATGGTGAAGAACAGAGATGTCAGTGAGTAGGAGCCAGCAGGGAACTGGGTCTGGAGCAATGGAGTGCAGGTGTGTGACCAACATCTGTGGTGAGCCCCTGTGGTTCTGTCATTGGTATCCAAATGACATGTGACTGACAAGGTGCAGCCAGCAGACCCTAAAATGTAAAGGCATGTTGTTGTGGGGAGAGGATCTGGTGCGATGCTCAGAATCAAGTTGCTACGCTCAAGTGGGAAAGATATATGGGGTAGCAGCCCAGTTTGTGTTTTTTCCGTCAGACCCTGACTCACCCCACGTGACAGAGCTCCCTCCAGCACTGTGTCCCGGTTGACCTTTATGTATTTCAAAAACAAACACCAAATTTCCAGGGAAGCTGCAAGAAATGCCATTAAAACTGGACTGTGAGCCAAAGGCTTCACAATCCCCCCAGGGAGACACTCATACCCCAACGGCCACAGTTACCTACAAAGAGAGGATTCAGCTCTGCTGCCTCCTGTTCGTATTGGGAAATAGGAAACCATGTCCTCCTGTTCACATAGACTGAGACCAAGCTTTCCTGGTCTCACTGCAAAGGAAGCTAAAGCACAAAGCTATATTTCTAGTGCACAAATGTCAGAGGCAGATAGTCAAGAAGTCATTAGGCCAGCAATGTTCCATGTTTGTGGAATGTTTACCCTGTCCCCTACCATTGGGATCTCTTGTGCCACACCCAAGTTTGTGAGCTCCTCAGAATTTCCAATTCCAGATATGTATTCACAGATTTTGTTCCTCTTCTCCTCTCATTGTGTCTTATTTGGGGTGATAGTGATGTCAAGGCATTGTGGTGGATGACAGTGGAAGATTGTTATGTGGCACGTGTTCGCATATATCTTAGACTCGTTTTTCATTTTGCCCTTTGAAATATTGAATCTCTGTGTCAATACTTATACTACCTTGATTCTTTAATGTCCATCTGGGTGGATTTATAATCAACTTTTCACAAGATATTTCTCAGAAATATACATTTTCTTGACATACATATTCATTTCTGAATTCTCAAAATGAACTTCAGTGAATATTGAGTACTAACCCTAATATTTCTTCAGTAAGTGACCCAGTTTAATATCCATGAAAGTCTATTCATACGGGACGTGATGTGTATTTTGAAGTAAATTTTCATTCAAAATTGTTAAATTCCTCTTTCTTCGTATCATAGGATGTATCATTTCATCCAATATTCACAAATTGACATGCATATGATTCACTTACATTCACTCCCTGTATCAGAACCCATGTATTTCTCCATGTTGCTTTACTTGCTTTTTCATGAGATTTCTTTTATAAAACATTACTTTTGAATTCCATCATCATTTTCGAAGCAAAACTCACAGTTTGGTGTAATTAGTAACCCTAATATTACCACTAGACGTACACCTACTTGGATTGAATGTTTATCTGAATACCAGATTTCATGTATTTTTTAAAATATCAATTCAATCCATTATTTAAAATAGTAACCAGTTATATTTTTTATTCACCCTATGGTCTATTCATGCATCATCTCTATATACGTAAACCCAGGGTGCACCTATTTTTATCCCCAATCTCTAAATGACAGGGTTTGAAAACATGCTCCCAGAAATGGTGGAAGAAATACACATGTCACCTCCTCCCTGTATTCCTTTCATCACATCATCTTCTGGACACCAAATGCAAAACTCACACTCACCTTATGATTCTTCCAAAGCCTGATTTTAATGAGAGCATGGATTACTAAAATCATCTAAGTCCGCTTTGCCTATTGTTTTCAATATTCAATCCTATGGTGAGCATACACTTGTTTCTTCCTAGGATAGTGTATTCAACCACCCCCCTGTTGAAAATATCCCTGATCTTATCACTCATTTTGTACTTTGCCCGATCTCCTAACATCCCAATTGATATCTGTTTCCCCAAGTGCCTTGTTGTGACTGACTCTTCATGTGTGCTGACATTCCCATTTACACTCTAATAGAAATTCATTCGATTGCAAAAAGTGCCTTTTGCCCAAATCCTCAACTCACTCTTCTTCCTTACCCTACACTGGAATCCTGTCTACCATCTCAATATCACTGGAAGTTCTCTTTCACATTCAGTGATCCCAGGTCCAAGATCTTATGCCATTGTATATGGATTTAGAGGATTCACCTCTGCAGAACATAATTCAAAACTATGTATCCAAATCAAGGGCCCACCACCCTTGTGTGCTTCAGCTCTTACCTAGTTTTCACCTTCCATTCTTATAAATATCCCAGTTGCCCAATCCCCGTATTCATCCAGCAGAATGACTCCTAAGCCAAATCTAACCTGATATGACCCTGAAGCAGACTCTGTTCCCTCAATCTATTTTCACATAACAGCAGGTCCTGAGTTGATCTTGCCATACAGGTATGTAGGGAATCCTCCAGCTGCTGAGAAGCTCAAAGGTAGATGCAGAAATGATCCCTGGAGCCAATGTAGGCAGCTAGGTAGGACCTGTGAGGTCTAAAGTCATCTTCCATGGCCAACAACCCAGTGAGGATGAAGGGATGTGGCTGAATCAGCCTCTCTCTTCTCAATGCTGGGAAGATGGACACAATCAAGCCTGGGTGGGTTGCTGAACCCGGGCTCCTAGGGTATATAGACCTTTATGACTTGTGAAAATGTCACAGGAAGGTGGGGCAGCCTCCCTCGCATGGGACCCTTGGAAACAACTGTTAGGACAAAGTGGTTGCCAAGGCAGTGACCTCATTCACTTCCCTGAAGGAAGTGACCTCACCTCACTTCCTTGGTGATGGAACTCTCTGAACGTGGGATCCAGGAGGCGAGGCACCCAGAGGCAATTCCAGTCCCAGTGGGCTCCCTTGTTTTTTCTGTACCAAGGCCAGAGTCATTCTTTCTTGGCACCTGGTGATGTGTGGGTAGCCAAATGCCTTGAATGGTCTGAACAGGGGCCTTTCCTGAGAAAGAAGTGTTGGCTCATTGCTGGCTCCTGACAATTACACAGAGATGGCCAAGGAGACCAGAGCTGAGACAGGACCGGCCACTGCTGGGGAACAAATTTTCACCCACCAGTCAGAGGTCAGAGTGGATAGATGCAGACCAAATACAGGGGTGGTTTGTGTGTCTTAGTGGGTGTGTGTTTCAATTTGGCATTTTGTCTCATGTTCTGAGATCATGTAGGAAAAACGTGTTTGTTGTTGTTGTTGTTTGTTGGTTTGAAATGGACTGTTAACTAGTGAGTCTTTCTATAGAGTCAGTGGATCCCACTGGGTTTGTGGTTAAAGAGAGTAGAGAGAAGAATGCAGCCGTGAATGTGTCCTGTCTAGTGGAAATCTTTGCAGGACTCCTCAAGGCCAATTGATGAATGGACTGCTGCTTGTCTTGCAGATGGGAAGCACCTACCAAGATCCCAAGTTCCTGTATTCTTCCAGAATTTTGGCCACTCTCTGAAGGGGTTCGTGTTTTTGTGAACAAGATGGGTACCACCTTCAAGCTCTGTGAGAAGGCCATGGACTGGATTGCTGACGGGAATGCCAAGCATCTCAGAAAATTAAAAATTAGCATGACTGGTAAGGATCTCTCTGGAGAATCCCTGCTTGCATAGATAGCCACCCAAGTTGCATGATTAGGAGCTGTCAGTGACACAGTGTTCAATTAAAGAAAAGTTTTTCTCCAGGCTTCTTTCCTCCCTATTGTTATGTTCCCCTGAATGTCAGGGAGGTGTTTGCCTTAGGGCACTCCTTTGGGAATCCTCCCGAAAACAGTTTCAAACGGAAAGGAAGAGGCCCAATCTGTGCCTTTTAGGTAAAGTGCTTTGTAAAGGCTGTGTCTGAATCAGACTCTTGGCCCTGTGTGTGGCTGTGAATTACATTCTCAGCACCCCAGGAAACTCAAGAAAAATCCCTTGTGTCCATGCACATCTAAAAGGATGAAAAAGAAGTGTAATATTGGATGAAGTCTCTTGCCTTCCTCTGGTCAGGCTCCTGACACCGATGAAGTAAGAACAGGGATCCTCTGGGTCAAATGAGTTGTTGCAAGCCATCCAGTAACTAGCACACAGGTGTTTGGGTGTTTTCATGAGTCCAGTACACATAAAGAATCTACCCCTGGCAGGCAGGAGGCCTCAAATTTGAGAAGCAGAGCAGTATTAACTACAGGCCCATTTTATCTATCCTGTTTCTCAGGAAGGGTGTCCAGGCCACCATGACATTTGGCACATGATGGGCATGAGACCTTACTTTGCACACCATCTTAGACTGCTCCCCCTATGGAAACCCCCAGCCAGAATGTTATGATGAGTATCTGTATGGAAGAAGAGGAGGGCCATGTGGGAGTGTTTTTGTTAGAATAGTGGTCTTTTGTGTGGTGGTTGGAAAAGATGAGTGGGTCCACCTCAGCTTGAACTCTGGTGTGATGCCATTAGAGACTCAGGAGATTCCTCAACCCTTAATGGCTCGTGAATGAATCAAAACCCACAGTGCCAACTTCTTCATTCTTGAGATATGGCTAGGCCAATAACATGAAGGTTTTGAGAATCCCATGACCAGAAATCCCTGGAGAACCTTTAGATCTCCTGTTGCTCATCATGACTGAACCCCCGCCATTGCCGTTTTTGACTGAGTGGAATTCATGACCATGGTGAAGAACAGAGATGTCAGTGAGTAGGAGCCAGCAGGGAACTGGGTCTGGAGCAATGGAGTGCAGGTGTGTGACCAACATCTGTGGTGAGCCCCTGTGGTTCTGTCATTGGTATCCAAATGACATGTGACTGACAAGGTGCAGCCAGCAGACCCTAAAATGTAAAGGCATGTTGTTGTGGGGGGAGGATCTGGTGCGATGCTCAGAATCAAGTTGCTACGCTCAAGTGGGAAAGATATATGGGGTAGCAGCCCAGTTTGTGTTTTTTCCGTCAGACCCTGACTCACCCCACGTGACAGAGCTCCCTCCAGCACTGCGTCCCGGTTGACCTTTATGTATTTCAAAAACAAACACCAAATTTCCAGGGAAGCTGCAAGAAATGCCATTAAAACTGGACTGTGAGCCAAAGGCTTCACAATCCCCCCAGGGAGACACTCATACCCCAAAGGCCACAGTTACCTACAAAGAGAGGATTCAGCTCTGCTGCCTCCTGTTCGTATTGGGAAATAGGAAACCATGTCCTCCTGTTCACATAGACTGAGACCAAGCTTTCCTGGTCTCACTGCAAAGGAAGCTAAAGCACAAAGCTATATTTCTAGTGCACAAATGTCAGAGGCAGATAGTCAAGAAGTCATTAGGCCAGCAAAGTTCCATGTTTGTGGAATGTTTACCCTATCCCCTACCATTGGGATCTCTTGTGCCACACCCAAGTTGTGAGCTCCTCAGAATTTCCAATTCCAGATATGTATTCACAGATTTTGTTCCTCTTCTCCTCTCATTGTGTCTTATTTGGGGTGATAGTAATGTCAAGGCATTGTGGTGGATGACAGTGGAAGATTGTTATGTGGCACGTGTTCGCATATATCTTAGACTCGTTTTTCATTTTGCCCTTTGAAATATTGAATCTCTGTGTCAATACTTATACTACCTTGATTCTTTAATGTCCATCTGGGTGGATTTATAATCAACTTTTCACAAGATATTTCTCAGAAATATACATTTTCTTGACATACATATTCATTTCTGAATTCTCAAAATGAACTTCAGTGGATATTGAGTACTAACCCTAATATTTCTTCAGTAAGTGACCCAGTTTAACATCCATGAAAGTCTATTCATACGGGACGTGATGTGTATTTTGAAGTAAATTTTCATTCAAAATTGTTAAATTCCTATTTCTTCGTATCATAGGATGTATCATTTCATCCAATATTCACAAATTGACATGCATATGATTCACTTACATTCACTCCCTGTATCAGAACCCATGTATTTCTCCATGTTGCTTTACTTGCTTTTTCATGAGATTTCTTTTATAAAACATTACTTTTGAATTCCATCATCATTTTCGAAGCAAAACTCACAGTTTGGTGTAATTAGTAACCCTAATATTACCACTAGACGTACACCTACTTGGATAGAATGTTTATCTGAATACCAGATTTCATGTATTTTTTAAAATATCAATTTAATCCATTATTTAAAATAGTAACCAGTTATATTTTTTATTCACCCTATGGTCTATTCATGCATCATCTCTATATACGTAAACCCAGGGTGCACCTATTTTTATCCCCAAACTCTAAATGACAGGGTTTGAAAACATGCTCCCAGAAATGGTGGAAGAAATACACATGTCACCTCCTCCCTGTATTCCTTTCATCACATCATCTTCTGGACACCAAATGCAAAACTCACACTCACCTTATGATTCTTCCAAAGCCTGATTTTAATGAGAGCATGGATTACTAAAATCATCTAAGTCCGCTTTGCCTATTGTTTTCAATATTCAATCCTATGGTGAGCGTACACTTGTTTCTTCCTAGGATAGTGTATTCAACCACCCCCCCTGTTGAAAATATCCCTGATCTTATCACTCATTTTGTACTTTGCCCGATCTCCTAACATCCCAATTGATATCTATTTCCCCAAGTGCCTTGTTGTGACTGACTCTTCATGTGTGCTGACATTCCCATTTACACTCTAATAGAAATTCATTCGATTGCAAAAAGGGCCTTTTGCCCAAATCCTCAACTCACTCTTCTTCCTTACCCTACACTGGAATCCTGTCTACCATCTCAATATCACTGGAAGTTCTCTTTCACATTCAGTGGTCCCAGGTCCAAGATCTTTTGCCATTGTATATGGATTTAGAGGATTCACCTCTGCAGAACATAATTCAAAACTATGTATCCAAATCAAGGGCCCAACACCCTTGTGTGCTTCAGCTCTTACCTAGTTTTCACCTTCCATTCTTATAAATATCCCAGTTGCCCAATCCCCGTATTCATCCAGCAGAATGACTCCTAAGCCAAATCGAACCTGATATGACCCTGAAGCAGACTCTGTTCCCTCAATCTATTTTCACATAACAGCAGGTCCTGAGTTGATCTTGCCATACAGGTATGTAGGGAATCCTCCAGCTGCTGAGAAGCTCAAAGGTAGATGCAGAAATGATCCCTGGAGCCAATGTAGGCAGCTAGGTAGGACCTGTGAGGTCTAAAGTCATCTTCCATGGCCAACAACCCAGTGAGGATGAAGGGATGTGGCTGAATCAGCCTCTCTCTTCTCAATGCAGGGAAGATGGACACAATCAGGCCTGGGTGGGTTGCTGATCCCGGGCTCCTAGGGTATATAGACCTTTATGACTTGTGAAAATGTCACAGGAAGGTGGGGCAGCCTCCCTCTCATGGGACCCTTGGAAACAACTGTTAGGACAAAGTGGTTGCCAAGGCAGTGACCTCATTCACTTCCCTGAAGGAAGTGACCTCACCTCACTTCCTTGGTGATGGAACTCTCTGAACGTGGGATCCAGGAGGCGAGGCACCCAGAGGCAATTCCAGTCCCAGTGGGCTCCCTTGTTTTTTCTGTACCAAGGCCAGAGTCATTCTTTCTTGGCACCTGGTGATGTGTGGGTAGCCAAATGCCTTGAATGGTCTGAACAGGGGCCTTTCCTGAGAAAGAAGTGTTGGCTCATTGCTGGCTCCTGACAACTACACAGAGATGGCCAAGGAGACCAGAGCTGAGACAGGACCGGCCACTGCTGGGGAACAAATTTTCACCCACCAGTCAGAGGTCAGAGTGGATAGATGCAGACCAAATACAGGGGTGGTTTGTGTGTCTTAGTGGGTGTGTGTTTCAATTTGGCATTTTGTCTCATGTTCTGAGATCATGTAGGAAAAACGTGTTTGTTGTTGTTGTTGTTGTTGTTTGTTGGTTTGAAATGGACTGTTAACTAGTGAGTCTTTCTATAGAGTCAGTGGATCCCACTGGGTTTGTGGTTAAAGAGAGTAGAGAGAAGAATGCAGCCGTGAATGTGTCCTGTCTAGTGGAAATCTTTGCAGGACTCCTCAAGGCCAATTGATGAATGGACTGCTGCTTGTCTTGCAGATGGGAAGCACCTACCAAGATCCCAAGTTCCTGTATTCTTCCAGAATTTTGGCCACTCTCTGAAGGGGTTCGTGTTTTTGTGAACAAGATGGGTACCACCTTCAAGCTCTGTGACAAGGCCATGGACTGGATTGCTGACGGGAATGCCAAGCATCTCAGAAAATTAAAAATTAGCATGACTGGTAAGGATCTCTCTGGAGAATCCCTGCTTGCATAGATAGCCACCCAAGTTGCATGATTAGGAGCTGTCAGTGCCACAGTGTTCAATTAAAGAAAAGTTTTTCTCCAGGCTTCTTTCCTCCCTATTGTTCTGTTCCCCTGAATGTCAGGGAGGTGTTTGCCTTAGGGCACTCCTTTGGGAATCCTCCCGAAAACAGTTTCAAACGGAAAGGAAGAGGCCCAATCTGTGCCTTTTAGGTCAAGTGCTTTGTATAGGCTGTGTCTGAATCAGACTCTTGGCCCTGTGTGTGGCTGTGAATTACATTCTCAGCACCCCAGGAAACTCAAGAAAAATCCCATGTGTCCATGCACATCTAAAAGGATGAAAAAGAAGTGTAATATTGGATGAAGTCTCTTGCCTTCCTCTGGTCAGGCTCCTGACACCGATGAAGTAAGAACAGGGATCCTCTGGGTCAAATGAGTTGTTGTGAGCCATCCAGTAACTAGCACACAGGTGTTTGGGTGTTTTCATGAGTCCAGTACACATAAAGAATCTACCCCTGGCAGGCAGGAGGCCTCGAATTTGAGAAGCAGAGCAGTATTACCTACAGGCCCATTTTATCTATCCTGTTTCTCAGGAAGGGTGTCCAGGCCACCATGACATTTGGCACATGATGGGCATGAGACCTTACTTTGCACACCATCTTAGACTGCTCCCCCTATGGAAACCCCCAGCCAGAATGTTATGATGAGTATCTGTATGGAAGAAGAGGAGGGCCATGTGGGAATGTTTTTGTTAGAATAGTGGTCTTTTGTGTGGTGGTTGGAAAAGATGAGTGGGTCCACCTCAGCTTGAACTCTGGTGTGATGCCATTAGAGACTCAGTTCTGGAACTGATCTCAGAGAACTCTTGCCATGAATCGAGTTGGGATTTTACAAGGCCAGGCATTCGAGGAGCCCTTGGAAACTGAGATCTAGGCCGAGGGTGGCTTCCTCCACAGCACTGGGAATCTCAGCCAGGATTTCACATGATTTTGCTGTTAAAGCCTTTTCAGCTATAGTTGAGAGCCAAAACTCACATGAACTTCATATTTTAGACCCCCAATGGGCCTGGATTCCTGTGACCTTTCGCCACTCCGTGAAAAGCCTTGCCTGCATGCGATCTCCAGAGCTTTTACTGAAAGGAGATTCCTCAACCCTTAATGGCTCGTGAATGAATCAAAACCCACAGTGCCAACTTCTTCATTCTTGAGATATGGCTAGGCCAATAACATGAAGGTTTTGAGAATCCCATGACCAGAAATCCCTGGAGAACCTTTAGATCTCCTGTTGCTCATCATGACTGAACCCGCCATTGCCGTTTTTGACTGAGTGGAATTCATGACCATGGTGAAGAACAGAGATGTCAGGGAGTAGGAGCCAGCAGGGAACTGGGTCTGGAGCAATGGAGTGCAGGTGTGTGACCAACATCTGTGGTGAGCCCCTGTGGTTCTGTCATTGGTATCCAAATGACATGTGACTGACAAGGTGCAGCCAGCAGACCCTAAAATGTAAAGGCATGTTGTTGTGGGGGGAGGATCTGGTGCGATGCTCAGAATCAAGTTGCTACGCTCAAGTGGGAAAGATATATGGGGTAGCAGCCCAGTTTGTGTTTTTTCCGTCAGACCCTGACTCACCCCACGTGACAGAGCTCCCTCCAGCACTGCGTCCCGGTTGACCTTTATGTATTTCAAAAACAAACACCAAATTTCCAGGGAAGCTGCAAGAAATGCCATTAAAACTGGACTGTGAGCCAAAGGCTTCACAATCCCCCCAGGGAGACACTCATACCCCAACGGCCACAGTTACCTACAAAGAGAGGATTCAGCTCTGCTGCCTCCTGTTCGTATTGGGAAATAGGAAACCATGTCCTCCTGTTCACATAGACTGAGACCAAGCTTTCCTGGTCTCACTGCAAAGGAAGCTAAAGCACAAAGCTATATTTCTAGTGCACAAATGTCAGAGGCAGATAGTCAAGAAGTCATTAGGCCAGCAAAGTTCCATGTTTGTGGAATGTTTACCCTGTCCCCTACCATTGGGATCTCTTGTGCCACACCCAAGTTGTGAGCTCCTCAGAATTTCCAATTCCAGATATGTATTCACAGATTTTGTTCCTCTTCTCCTCTCATTGTGTCTTATTTGGGGTGATAGTAATGTCAAGGCATTGTGGTGGATGACAGTGGAAGATTGTTATGTGGCACGTGTTCGCATATATCTTAGACTCGTTTTTCATTTTGCCCTTTGAAATATTGAATCTCTGTGTCAATACTTATACTACCTTGATTCTTTAATGTCCATCTGGGTGGATTTATAATCAACTTTTCACAAGATATTTCTCAGAAATATACATTTTCTTGACATACATATTCATTTCTGAATTCTCAAAATGAACTTCAGTGGATATTGAGTACTAACCCTAATATTTCTTCAGTAAGTGACCCAGTTTAACATCCATGAAAGTCTATTCATACGGGACGTGATGTGTATTTTGAAGTAAATTTTCATTCAAAATTGTTAAATTCCTATTTCTTCGTATCATAGGATGTATCATTTCATCCAATATTCACAAATTGACATGCATATGATTCACTTACATTCACTCCCTGTATCAGAACCCATGTATTTCTCCATGTTGCTTTACTTGCTTTTTCATGAGATTTCTTTTATAAAACATTACTTTTGAATTCCATCATCATTTTCGAAGCAAAACTCACAGTTTGGTGTAATTAGTAACCCTAATATTACCACTAGACGTACACCTACTTGGATAGAATGTTTATCTGAATACCAGATTTCATGTATTTTTTAAAATATCAATTCAATCCATTATTTAAAATAGTAACCAGTTATATTTTTTATTCACCCTATGGTCTATT